>NC_083097.1:16863915-17466415 GCF_949774975.1 Lagenorhynchus albirostris
AATACTGAAAACGCATTTATATTTTTGAAACCCAGCAGGACCCTGTGGGGTCCTCCCAGATACAAATCCTTTCCATGTGCCCATTTCTTGTTTGTAGGAAATAAGCTTCATTCAGCCTCCTAGAACCTTCCTGAGTACCCAAGAGCAGATTTAAACAGTTGCTAATCAGGGAAATAAGGGAATGCAGAAACAAAGGGGGAGCAATCAAGAAACAATAGTACGACAATTAAAGCAGGCTCCTGGTTTCTCCTCAAGCGATATACATGGCAAAATCTTTGAGTTCTTCTGCAGGAAGTAAGGCCCTCACCCAGGTGGAGGATGGTAACTCCAGGCTGAGCACAAGATTCCAGGAGTACCGCTCTATTACCTCACCACTAACCAATCAGAAGAGTCACACACCTTGCATCCCTCACCCCAAATTTTGCCTATAAAAACTTCTCCCTGAAAACTATTGGGGAATTTGGGGTTTCTGGGCATGAGCCATGGTTCTCCTTGCTTGACCCTGCAATAAAACTTTCTCTGCTCTAAATTCCCTTGTTTCAGTTTGGCCTCACTATGCGTTGGGCACACAACCTTGCCTTCGGTAACACTTTACCCTAATGAGATCTGTTTATTCAAAACCAAGCAACAAGATGTTTGAAAAAATTATCTTCCTTGGAATAAAAGTCTAACTTGCATGCAGATTTGTCTTCTAATTTTTTTCCTAGTACTTTGATATCTCAAATTAAGGATAAAAGATTCCTATTTTTATTAATTAGCAATTAACAATTGGGTTAGGTTGGTAATTTTTTGAATCTTTTTTGGTCATTGCTTTTAACTGCTCAAATACCAGCAAAATGGTTTCAAGTAAGAAAATATCTACATAACTGTAGTTTACATAATAGTGATAGTTTTCTTCTTTAATTCCCTCTATTGTATTAATCCATATATACCATCTTTCTTAAGAAAAGGAAAGAAACCAGCAAAATAGAGCTAATTTCTTACCTTGGTACATAATTTTTTTTTTCCTTCTCCTAAGTATTCTTTCTTCTATGAATCAAAGGTTCAGAGGAACTCCTAGCTAATGTATAGGCATTTTGTATGGAAACAGGCTCAACAAGGGAGATTCATCCAAAAAAAAAATGTTTTTTTCTTTTATTTGGATAGAACTAGATGGATGTTCAAAGTCTAGTTTCCTTTCCTCAAGAGCACAGGGGAATTACATTTGCAAGCCGCCTTTGCAATTAGGGTGGGCCTATGTCACCACTATGACTAAAGCAATGTGGAGGGAAGTGATATAAAATTCTTCAAATTCTGACCCTTAGAAAATTTTTGCACACTCCGTGTTTATCCAAATATTGAAGGCAAAGAAGTCCAAGACGGAGAAACTGCCCAATGGAAGAAGCCTATTTGCCAAAGTCACCCCTTGGAGGAAAGCTATCCTAGAAGGTAGGCTTATGTACACCAACCTCAAGGTGAGCAAGAAATACATTTTAATGGATTAAGCTATGGAGATATGGGGATTTATTTTTCAACAGCTAGTGAGAATTCCTCTATTAAAACACCTGCTTTGTGCCAGCCACTTTTTGAGAAGCTTTACATTACACATGGCAAAAACTGTAAGATAATTACAAGGTATACAGAAATAGCAATCTAATATCTGACTGAATTCAATAGTGCCCCTTGCTAAAAGCCACAGTCATAGAGGCTTCCAGGAAGATGGTGGAAGAGTAAGACGCGGAGATCACCTTCCTCCCCACAGATACACCAGAAATACATCTACACATGGAACAACTCCTACAAAACAGCTACTGAACGCTGGCAGAAGACCTCAGACCTCCCAAAAGGCAAGAAAGTCCCCACGTACCTGGGTAGGGCAAAAGAAAAAAGAATAAACAGAGACAAAAGGATAGGGATGGGACCTGCACAAGTGCGAGGGAGCCGTGAAGGAAGAAAGGTTTCCACACACTAGAATCCCCTTCGCAGGCAGAGTCTGCGTGTGGCAGAGGGGGAAAGTTTTGGAGCCGCGGAGGAGAGCGTAGCTACAGGGGTGCGGAGGGCACAGCGGAGAGATTCCCGCACAGAGGAGAGATTCCCGCACAGAGGATCAGGGCCGACCTGCACTCACCAGCTCAAGAGACTTGTCTGCTCACCCGCCGGGGCGGGCGGGGCTGGAAGCTGAGGCTCGGGCTTTGGTCGGAGCGCCAGGAGAGGACTGGGGTTGGCGGCGTGAACACAGCCTGCAGGGGATTAGTGCACCATGGCTGGCCGGGAGGGAGTCCGGGAAAAGTCTGGAGCTGCCGAAGAGGCAAGAGACTTTTTCTTCCCTCTTTGTTTCCTGGTGCGCGAGGAGAGGGGATTAAGAGCTCTGCTTAAAGGAGTTCCAGAGACGGGCGCGAGCCGCGGCTAAAAACTTAGACCCCAGAGACGGGCATAAGACGCTAAGGCTATTGCTGCCGCAACCAAGAAGCCTGTGTGCGAGCACAGGTCACTCTCCACACCCCCCTTCCGGGGAGCCTGTGCAGCCCACCACTGCCAGGGCCCCAGGATCCAGTGACAACTTCCCCGGGACAACGCACTGCACGCTTCAGGCTAGTGCAACGTCATGCCGGTCTCTGCCGCCGCAGGTTCACCCCGCAATCCGTGCCCCTCCCTTCCCCTGGCCTGAGTGAGCCAGAGTCCCCGAAGCAGCTGCTCCTTTAACCCCGTCCTGTCTGAGCGAAGAACAGACGCCCTCCGGTGACCTACACGCAGAGGCGGGGCCAAATCCAAAGCTGAGCCCCGGGAGCTGTGAGAACAAAGAAGAGAAAGGGAAATCTCTTCCAGCAGCAGATGAAATCTCCACCATCAACTTGATGTACCTTGAATCTGTGGAATACCTGAATAGACAACGAATCATCCCAGATTGAGGAGGTGGACTTTGAGAGCAAGATTTATGATTTTTTCCCCTTTTCTCTTTTTGTGACTTTGTATGTGTATGCTTCTGTGTGAGATTTTGTCTGTATAGCTTTGCTTCCACCATTTGCCCTAGGGTTCTATCTGTCCATATTTTTTTAAAATATTTTTTTCTTAATAATTATATTTTATTTTAATAACTTTATTTTATTTTATCTTAATTTTATTTTACTTTATCTTCTTTCTTTTGTTCCTTCCCTCCTTCCTTCCTTCCTTCCTTCCTCCCTCCCTCCCTCCCTCCCTCCCTCCCTTCTTTCTTTCTTTCTACTTCTACCAATTCTTTCTTTCTACTTTTTCTCCCTTTTATCCTGAGCTGTGTGGATTAAGGGCTCTTGGTGCAGCAGCCAGGAGTCAGTGCTGTGCCTCTGAGGTGGGAGAGCCAAATTCAGGACTGTGGTCCACAAGAGACCTCCCAGCTCGACATAATATCAAATGGCGAAAATCTCCCAGAGCTCTCCATCTCAACACCAGCAGCCATATTCACTCAACGACCAGCAAGCTACAGTGCTGGACACCCTATGCCAAACAACAAGCAAGACAGGAACACAACCCCACCCATTCGCAGAGAAGCTGCCTAAAATCATAATAAGTCCACAGACACCCCAAAACACACCAACAGACGTGGAACTGCCCACCAGAAAGACAAGATCCAGCCTCATCCACCAGAACACAGGCACTAGTCCCCTCGACCAGGAAGCCTACACAACCCACTGAACAAACCTTAGCCACTGGGGACACACCAAAAACAACGGGAACTACAAACCAGCAGCCTGCAAAAAGGAGACCCCAAACACAGTAAGATAAGCAAAATGAGAAGACAAAAAACACACAGCAGTTGAAGGAGCAAGATAAAAACTCAACAGACTTAACAAATGAAGCAGAAATAGGCAGTCTACCTGAAAAAGAACTCAGAATAATGATAGTAAAGATGATCCAAAATCTTGGAAATAGAATAGACAAAATGCAAGAAACATTTAACAAGGACCTAGAAGAACTAAAGATGAAATAAGCAACGATGAACAACACAATAAATGAAATTAAAAATACTCTAGATGGGATCAATAGCAGAATAACTGAGGCAGAAGAAGGGAGAAGTGACCTGGAAGATAAAATAGTGGAAATAACTACTGCAGAGCAGAATAAAGAAAAAACAATGAAAAGAACTGAGGACAGTCTCAGAGACCTCTGGGACAACATTAAACACACCAAAATTCGAATTATAGGGGTTCCAGAAGAAGAAGAGAAAAAGAAAGAGACTGAGAAAATATTTGAAGAGATTATAGTTGAAAACTTCCCTAATATGGGAAAGGAAATTGTTAATCAAGTCCAGGAAGCACAGAGAGTCCCATAAAGGATAAATACAAGGAGAAATACGAGACACATATTAATCAAACTGTCAAAAATTAAATACAAAGAAAACATATTAAAAGCAGCAAGGGAAAAACAACAAATAACACATAAGGGAATCCCCATAAGGTTAACAGCTGATCTTGCAGCAGAAACTCTGCAAGCCAGAAGGGACTGGCAGGACATATTTAAAGTGATGAAGGAGAAAAACCTGCAACCAAGACTACTCTAACCAGCAAGGATCTCACTCAGATTTGATGGAGAAATTGAAACCTTTACAGACAAGCAAAAGCTGAGAGAGTTCAGCACCACCAAACCAGCTTTACAACAAATACTAAAGGAACTTCTCTTGGCAAGAAACACAAGAGAAGGAAAAGACCTACAATAACAAACCCAAAACAATTTAGAAAATGGGAATAGGAACATACATATCTATAATTACCTTAAATGTAAATGGACTAAATGCTCCCACCAAAAGACACAGATTGGCTGAATGGATACAAAAACAAGACCCATATATATGCTGTCTACAAGAGACCCACTTCAGACCTAGAGACACATACAGTCTGAAAGTAAGGGGATGGAAAAAGATATTACATGCAAATGGAAACCAAAAGAAAGCTGGAGTAGCAATTCTCATATCAGACAAAATAGACTTTAAAACAAAGACTATTACAAGAGACAAAGAAGGACACTACATAATGATCAAGGGATTGATCGAAGAAGAAGATATAACAATTGTAAATATTTATGCACCCAACATAGGAACACTTCAATACATAAGGCAAATACTAACAGCCATAAAAGGGGAAATCGACAGTAACACACTCATAGTAGGGGACTTTAACACCCCACTTTCACCCATGGACAGATCATCCAAAATGAAAATAAATAAGGAAACACAAGCTTTAAATGATACATTAAACAAGATGGACTTAATTGATATTTATAGGACACTCCATCCAAAAACAACAGAATACACATTTTTCTCAAGTGCTCATGGAACGTTCTCCAGGATAGATCATATCTTGGGTCACAAATCAAGCCTTGGTAAATTTAAGAAAATTGAAATTGTATCAAGTATCTTTTCTGACCACAACGCTCTGAGACTAGATATCAATTCCAGAAAAAGATCTGTAAAAAATACAAACACATGGAGGCTAAACAATACACTACTTAATAACAAAGTGATCACTGAGGAAATCAAAGAGGAAATCAAAAAATACCTAGAAACAAATGACAATGGATACACGACCCAAAACCTATGGGATGCAACAAAAGCAGTTCTAAGAGGGAAGTTTATAGCAATACAATCCTAACTTAAGAAACAGGAAACATCTCAAATAAAAAACCTAACCTTGTACCTAAAGCAATTAGAGAAAGAACAAAAAAATAACCCCAAAGTTAGCAGAAGGAAAGAAATCATAAAGATCAGATCAGAAATAAATGAAAAAGAAATGAAGAAAACAATAGCAAAGATCAATAAAACGAAAAGCTGGTTCTTTGAGAAGATAAAAAAAAAAATTGATAAACCATTAGCCAGACTCATCCAGATAAAAAAGGAGAAGACTCAAATCAATAGAATTAGAAATGAAAAAAGAGAAGTAACAACTTACACTGCAGAAATACAAAAGATCATGAGAGATTACTACAAGCAACTCTATGCCAATAAAGTGGACAACCTGGAAGAAATGGACAAATTCTTAGAAATGCACAACCTGCCAAGACTGAATCAGGAAGAAATAGAAAATATGAACAGACCAATCACAAGCAATGAAATTGAAACTGTGATTAAAAATCTTCCAACAAACAAAAGCCCAGGACCAGATGGCTTCACAGGTGTATTCTATCAAACATTTAGAGAAGAGTTAACACCTATCCTTCTCAAACTCTTCCAAAGTATAGCAGAGGGAGGAACACTCTCAAACTCATTCTACAAGGCCACCATCACCCTGATACCAAAACCAGACAAGGATGTCACAAAGAAAGAAAACTACAGGCCAATATCACTGATGAACGTAGATGCAAAAATCCTCAACAAAATACCAGCAAAGAGAATCCAACAGCACATTAAAAGGATCATACACCATGATCAAGTGGGGTTTATTACAGGAATGCAAGGATTCTTCAATATATGCAAATCCATCTATGTGATACACCATATTAACAAACTGAGGGAGAACAAACATATAATCATCTCAATAGATGCAGAGAAAGCTTTTGACAAAATTCAACACCCATTCATTATAAAACCCTGCAGAAAGCAGGCATAGAGGGAACTTTCCTCAGCATAATAAAGGCCGTATATGACAAACCTACAGCCAACATCGTCCTCATTGGTGAAAAACTGAAAGCATTTCCAGTAAGATCAGGAACAAGACAAGGTTGCCCACTCTCACCACTCTTATTCAACATAGTTTTGGAAGTTTTATCCACAGCAATCAGAGAAGAAAAGGAAATAATAAAAGGAATCCAAATCAGAAAAGAAGAAGTAAAGCTGTCACTGTTTGCAGATGACATGATACTATACATAGAGAATCCTAAAGATGCCACCAGAAAAGTACTAGAGCTAATCAATGAATTTGGTAAAGTAGCAGGATACAAAATTAATGCACAGAAATCTCTGGCATTCCTATACACTAATGATGAAAAATCTGAAAGTGAAATCAAGAAAACACTCCCATTTATCACTGCAACAAAAAGAATAAAATATCTAGGAATAAGCCTACCTAAGGAGACAAAAGACCTGTATGCAGAAAATTATAAGACACTGATGAAAGATGATACAAATAGATGGAGAGATGTACCATGTTCTTAGATTGGAAGAATCAATATTGTGAAAATGACTCTACTACCCAAAGCAATCTACAGATTCAATGTAATCTCTATCAAACTAGCACTGGTATTTTTTCACAGAACTAGAACAAACAATTTCACAATTTGTATGGAAACAGAAAAGACCCTGAATAGCCAAAGCAATCTTGAGAATGAAAAAAGGATCTGGAGGAATTAGGCGCCCTGACTTCAGACTATACTACAAAGCTACAGTAATCAAGACAGTATGGTACTGGCACAAAAACAGAGAGCTAGATCAATGGAACAGGATTGAAAACCCAGAGAAAAACCCACACACATATGGTCACCTTATCTTTGATAAAGGAGGCAGCAATGTACAGTGGAGAAAGGACAGCCTCTTCAATAAGTGGTGCTGGGAAAACTGGACAGGTACATATAAAAGTATGAGATTAGATCACTCCCTAACACCATACACAAAAATAAGCTCAAAATGTATTAAAGACCTAAATACAAGGCCAGAAACTATCAAACTCTTAGAGGGAATCATAGGCAGAACACTGTATGACAGAAATCACAGCAAGATCCTTATTCACCCCCATCCTAGAGAAATGGAAATAAAAACAAAAATAAACAAATGGGATCTTATGAAACTTCAAAGCTTTTGCACAGCAAAGGAAACCATAAGACCAAAAGACAACCCTCAGAATGGGAGAAAATATTTTCAAATGAAGCAACTGACAAAGGATTCGTCTCCAAAATTTGTAAGCAGCTCATGCAGCTCAATAACAAAAAAACAAATAACCCAATCCAAAATTGGGCAGAAGACCTAAATAGACATTTCTCCAAAGAAGATATACAGACTGCGAACAAACACATGAAAGAATGCTCAACATCATTAATCATTAGAGAAATGCAAATCAAAACTACAATGAGATATGATCTCACACCAGTCAGAATGGCCATCATCAAAAAATCTAGAAACAATAAATGCTGGAGAGGGTGTGGAGAAAAGGGAACACTCTTGCACTGCTCATGGGAATGTGAATTGGTACAGCCACTATGGAGAACAGTATGGAGGTTCCTTAAAAACTACAAATGGAACTACCATATGATCCAGCAATCCCACTACTGGGCATATACCCTGAGAAAACCAAAATTCAGAGTCATGTACCAAAATGTTCATTGCAGCTCTATTTACAATAGCCAGGAGATGGAAACAACCTAAGTGTCCATCATCGGATGAATGGATAAAGAAGATGTGGCACATATGTACAATGGAATATTACTCAGCCATAAAAAGAAATGAAATTGAGCTATTTGTAATGCAGTGGATAGACTTAGAGTCTGTCATACAGAGTGAAGTAAGTCAGAAAGAGAAAGACAAATACCGTATGCTAACACATATATATGGAATTTAGGAAAAAAGAAATGTCCTGAAGAACCTAGGGGTAAGACAGGAATATAGACAAAGACCTACTAGAGAATGGACTTGAGTACATGGGGAGCGGGAAGGTTAAGCTGTGACAAAGCGAGAGAGAGGCATGGACATATATACACTACGAAATATAAGGTAGATAGCTGGTGGAAGCAGCCGCATTGCACAGGGAGATCAGCTCGGTGCTTTGTGACCGCCTGGAGGGGTGAGATAGGGAGGGAGGGAGGGAGACGCAAGAGGGAGGAGATATGGGAACATATGTATATGTATAACTGATTCACTTTGTTATGAATCAGAAACTAATACACCATTGTAAAGCAATTATACTCCAATAAAGATGTAAAATAATAAATTAATAAAAGCCACTGTCATTATAAATACAGTTGATCCTTGAATAACATGGGGGTTAGGTACGACAACTCTCTCTGCAGTTAAAAATCTGCATATAACTTAGAGTCATCCCTTGGTATCCATGATTCCTTGTATCCACAGATCCACGGTTCTGTTACCAAGCACAAATTCGTGTGCCCAACGCAAAGGGAATAGGTGATTCATCCTCAAAAACCCTGAAGTCCCCAATGGTTTTCAGGGAGAAGTTTTTAATAGGCAAAGTATGGGGTGAGGGATAAAGGGTGTGTGACCTTCTTCTGATTGGTTGGTAGTGAGGTAATAGGTCCGTGCTGCAGGAACGTTGTGTTCAGTCTGAAGTTACCATCCTCCATCTGGGTGGGACCTTTGTTCCTGAAGAAGAACTCAAGGATATTGTTATGTATATCCCTTGAGAAGAAACCAGGATCCTTCTTTAATACCTGCACTAATGTTTCTTGATTGCTCCCCCTTGGTTTGTGCATTCCCTTACTTCCATGATTAGCAACTGTTTTAATCTAATCTTTGGTACTCAGGAAAGTCTAGGAGGCTGAAGCCTTTAATAAGGCTAATCCCCGGTGCAAATAAGACACTGGAGACAGGGAAAGGTTTTTGTACCTGGGAGGCCTCCACAGGGTCCTGCTCCATTTCTGTTCTAAATCAGCAGATTCAATGAATTGTGGGCCATATTGTACTATAGTATTAAAAAAAAAAATCCACGTATAAGTGGACAAACACAGTTAAAACCCATGTTGTTCAAGGGTTAAATATAATTAGCAGATTCATAAGACAAGATCAGTTTCTCTCTACTATCAGAGTAGTAGAGATCATAGTAGAGTATAATAGTTATTTCTTACTTTAAAGGAAAAGGTGATTACTTGAGGTTGCATGGATAGTTATTAACTAATACTGAGATCTTGTTCTGACAGCAAAGAATTCAAATAGACATAGGGTCACAGAAATCACCTTAGTGAAGGAAATATATTTTGAATGAAATCTATACTTGAAATTTTAATAGCTGTGAGAACTTTATTCTATTTTATATTTGCTATAATTTTGACCAAACTATATTTTCTCTTAAGGCATGTTGCTATTCATTGACATGGTAGTATACCATCAAACACTGTCATATAATTAGCCAAATGTATGAAGAATTAATACTGCTTTACTGATAAGTTATAACTATAGTAAATTAGTAAATACAAAATTATAATTTAATATTATTGTTAGGAGTTGTTGGGAAGGAAGAAACTTTCCTCTACCCTTCTAGGTTCTTCTGGCTGGTCTAAGAAATAAGTTGACATGAGACAGATTAATAGGAGAAAATCAAACAAAAGTTTAAAAACATGTATATGTGAGAGAGACCCAGGAAAGCTAAGTAACTCACTAAAATGACTAATGTCTTCACCTTAAATATAATCTTCAACTAAAAAGGACAGAGAGTGTAAGGGGATAGGGGTTTAGTACTTCAAAGAGGAGAGAGGCAATTGACATGGGGATGGTAAACAAATGTTTGGTAAACAACTGTTTGCTGGGCCTTGCAGAGACAATGGGACACAAGAGTGGACTCATCTCTGGGCCCTGCTGAGTTTCCCTCACCACACTTAGCCCAGATTCTTTACAGGTAACTCTGGTGCTAGCTCTATTAAATGAATAATTTATTCCAGGCAGTTAGTGGGTAGGTCAAAGCATCTTCCTGAATCTTTTGAGCCTTGATTGTTTTCAGCTTGAAATAAACTGCAAGCCAAAGAGTGTTTGGGGTGGCAAATTTAACTCCCCTACATAGTTAATATCAAAAGCAATATAATAATTCTTCATAATGCAAATTATTCATATTCTCTCTTTCCCAATAGGCACATACACATGTATATATCCTTTGTTGTTGGCTGAAATTTTGATGAGGTAAAATTATACTTGTGGGAGAATTTCAAACTGAATTGTGCTGTGAGTACTGCAAATATTATTTTTAGTCCAATTTGAAAATGTGCCCCAAGACTGAGAGCCTAGTGTGGTTAGAATCTTTTTTTTTTTTTAGTTACTATTGTCATGCAAAACAGGCTGTGTTGGCTTAAAATAAGACACAATATAGTCATTGGAGACTTAGTTCTTTCTGTTTCTTGGAGAACTTATTCTTTTGTTTTTACAGCAGACGTGAATACAAATGTTTCTAATATGTTAATGATATTTTAACAAGTTCTTCATTTTATTAAATAGTAATGTTTCTAAAGATTTTATTTCATTCTGGGAAATACTGAGTCGAGTTCACCATATTGGAGCATTTAGGAGATAAACTGCTGGCATCTCTTTTCAGTGATAAGATGCCACTGTATTTCCATTTATTGAAAGAAGAAATATATGCATCTTCCCTAATCTGGGATCCTGTTATTTTCAGCCAACATATTAGCTACTTTTTTTTTTCCAGCCTTGCGACGTGGCATGTGGGATCTTAGTTCCCTGACCAGAGATTGAACCTGTGCCCCCTACATTGGAAGCACACAGTCTTAACCACTGGACCACCGGGGAATTCCTTTTCAGCCAACATATTAGTCCTGAGTCTTTTTCTTTTTGTTCTCTATCTGTAAAAAAAAAACCCTGTGATTTCAGTTTGCAAGTTTATTGAAAGCAATTTGTATTTAAAACATGCAACATTTCTCTCCCTACCCCGGAACAAAAACAACAAACCACTTCACACTTCTGTCTCTGGCAGAATGATTGCATTCTGATGCCAAGTGTCTAATTTCAGAATTTAGCTGTGATACATGAGGCATGACAATAAAGTAATGAAAATGGCTTTAAAGAAACATAGCTCTAGTAGCTCTTGATCAAAGTATTTCAATAAAAGGCATTTCAAAACTGTCATTAGCAATAGTAACCTCATGGGTTAGCTAGAAAATAATAAGGTCAATGCAAAAGTTTTCACGAGGCTTTCTTGTCAAAACAGTAAGAGAAGTAAGAACTTAAGAAAAAATGTCAATAATCATAACATTAATTTCTAAGGGGAATATTTAATAAGGGAATAGAAGTTAGAGCAGCCAGTCTAGAGAGAAGTTGAGAGCAGACAGAAGATGCCGGGAAAATGGGAGATGGTGATGTAGAATAGGCTTAATGAGAAGAACTTTGAGGTAAAAGAGGAACATTTTAAAAAGAGTTTTCTGAATATCATAGGTGTTTTGTGATATAATCTCAATTCTTTTCCCTACCAAGTTCTTTGGTTAAGATCTACATTATTATTGATGGCTGCTTGGAATTGCCCTGTCTCATTTTGGTTTGCTGCTGCTTGTTGTTGTTGTGTTTAATTGTTTAGAGGCATTTGTGTGTTGTACATGACTCTTTGTGGAGGGCTCTTGGCTCCAGATGCACCAGCTATAGTCAAGATAGTCAACTAATTTATTTTATGAACCAAGAAGAATACAAGTTGCAGCAGCCATTCTGACAAATAATCTGTTCCTAAAAAAATAACCTTGAGTATTTTTGGAAATAAAGAATATCATCCTGATTTGCACCTCCAGCCCAATAATATTAGTCATGTGATGGTATTAATCAATCCTTCCTCCTGCTGCAGTCACCCTAATCTTCTATCAAAATAAAACTTAAAGAACAAAGAGAAACCACTAGAAGGTCATTGCAAAGTCCTTGTGCAATTAGAGGTTTAAACAAAGATAAAGTCAGAAGAATCTTCTGCTAAAGAAAGGGGTCTTTTTAATAAAAATACATTCAGGGATCATTTAAATTCAGCATTAAGAACAAAGATGTTTATTGAGCACCAGCTATTGACTTAGGTGCTCGGATATGACAGAAAACAAAACGGACCATGTTCTCCTCTCATGGAGTTTTCCTTTCAATTAGAGGAATCATAAACAATAAACAAATGCATAAATGAATGTCTTATGAGTTGGATGATGATGTTAATGGGTATAAAGTGGTAAGATACTGGGTAAAGAGTGACAATGGAGTGAGTGGTGGAATTCAGAGAACTAAAAGAAATGAGAATGGAAGCCATGCAGGTGTAAAAAATTAATTAACAGAAATTTCAATTCAATAGAATCAGGACACCAGAGGGGGAGCTCTCATACTTTGCTACTATAGCTGAGCCCAACAGCAAGAAGAAAGACTCCTTTCTGGACAAGAACTCAGCCAATGAAAAGCCATGGACCCTGTTTACTATGGCCCTCACAACTTCCTTTTCCCCTCTATCAAAGTGCTCTCCCTTGCCTGTGGGGACTTGCATGTGACTGACCATGGTGGTAGACCCTGAAATGCAATTCCCTGCTGTGTCAGAATAAATCCATCATTGCTGGAGAAATATCTAGTAGTCTCAAGTCAACACAGGTATGTAGAGAATGGCCACTGCACACAGAAGTAACAGCAAGAAGTTGGCAAGTTATGAGAACATGGAGAAACACAGGGTAGGCTTGGTGTAAAGAACAGAAGGAAGACTGATGCAAGGTGAGGAAAGTGAGGCAGATTATACAGACCAGGGCCTTGTATGCCAGACTCAGGCTTTCACACTTAGTGACCTTCAGGTTTTTAAGAGAAGAGTGAAATGAATTAGGTTAAGCCTGAGAAGGATTGTTCTGAGTACAACAGTCTGGAGGAGGGCAAGTTAGAGGAAGGGGATGAGGTAGGAGCTATAAGGAGGATCAAGTTGAAAGATTATGGTGCTTTAGACTAGTTAATAAGATGGTATATGTTTTGATTTTAGGGCTTCCAACTTGCTGATGGGTTGGCCAAGAGAGTGTGAGAGAAAGAGATGGCGCATCCATAACCCCAAGCATTTCAGTGCCAGTAAGAGGAATGGAGGCATTGCCTCATGCTGAGAAGAAGGGGCAAGATCAATGAGGTGAGAGTGGTGTGTGTGTGTGTGTGTGTGTAGCCATCAGTTTACACTTGAGATTCCTTTTAGACACCATATTAGAGACATTGGCTGGGCTGTTAGATATGAGTCTAGTTTTGTAGAAAGAATCTGATATTTATTAGCACAGAGAAGGTATATGACTCTATCATAAGTCTGTATGAGATCACTGGAAATGTGATAGATTAAGACAAATTCAGAATCCTGGATCCTGAGACCCTATAATGTTCACATCTGGAAAAATTAGAAAAGAATCAGCACAAGTGGTTGAGAAGGAATAACTAGTGAAAGAAACAAGTACAAGAATGAGTTGTGTCCTGGAAACAGTGGAAGGTCCAGAATGATGAAGCAAGCAACTGTTACTTTTTTAAGAAAGATAAAAAAAATTAGATGCCATGGATCTGACCTAAGAAGACTGAGTAATGATTTTGCTAGGAGCAGGAGAAAAAATTTCAGGTTAACAGGTGAAATATAATTTCCCATGTGAGAGTAGATTCCAAGTTCATCAAAAGCAAAGTCACATTCCCTGATGGCAGGCTGTGTGGCCCGTTAGGGGATTCAGGAAGAAACAAGCAGTCTTCACTACGAAGCTGGGATCCAAGCGGCTTCTAAAGCCCCCTTCTCTCCACCCTTCTCCATACACAGAAAACCAGGATTCTGCCTCCGACCTGAGAACCTGCAGGAACCTACACATATGAAAAATCCATGAATGTGTGTGAAGGGATAGATGTGTAGCAGAGGAGAAGGGGCAGGGTTATGTTGTATATTGGGAGGGGGTGGAGTTACTAGAATAAAAAGTTTACAGAGTCTGAGAAGCAAAAGAAAATGAGGCGTGTTGCAAAGTCAGAGTCAAGGAATCACCTATGTGTTACACAATGTACAGATATGTAAATTATCAGACTCTGTACTCTAATAAACATCCATTGATGCTTATTTTGACCCAGGGAAGAAACAAGTGATGCTGCTGAATTATATGGTTGATTAGAAGTGGGTTCCCCGGGCCTGGAAGTCTATGGGGAAAAACATCCCATGATTTTCATCCTCTTCCAGTCTTGACTCCAGTAAGCAGTATTCTGTCTTCCCTATAAGAGAAAATGATGGGTTCTGCCTCAAAGATGATGAGAGATTTATTTTCATAAATTTGGGGCTGTGGTGAGGATATCCAACATTTTCAGCTTGCCCCCTCAATTCCTCCAGAAATTTTAGGATATATACTTCGCTCTGGTGACAAACAGAAATCTTCATCTCACACCTTTTCTGCACCACAGTTAAAATGTTAATTTTAAAGAGAATTATCATAATAAAGCTCAAAAGATGGGAAAATACTTACATTTTGCTAATGACAGCACAATTAACCAATTTTATCTTTCTAAATTACTTCTTTGCAAATATTCCATGAAATTAATGATTTCCTGAAACTTAGCAGAAAAATGGCAAAACACAACCCAATATGTTCATTGTGACTTGACAAATAGAAGATAAAATGATGTTTGCAGTTCAATGAAGGCCACAGGTGGAAACTGGAGTTTAATAGAGGGGATGAGCTGTTTAGCTATAGATCTGAAAAACCATTTTGGCAGGGAAATCAGCAACTTCGCCAGAAGGAAAGTTATACCTGTGGATCTGTTTGTAAAAATAACAAAAGAAAAAAATATGTTTTAACCACGATTAAAGTGGACCTGAAAATAAAACCTTTGAAACATACCTAGATTTTATTAAACTCATATTTCACTTGGAGAAAAACTTTTTTTTTTTTAATGATTTGGTTTCTTAGTATGGTACCATTGAAGGGTATTTGATTTTATTTCTTTTCAGCTTTATCATTTAATCAAACTTGTTTTATGTTTAAATTTATATGCATAATATTTAAGCATAACTAACAGCTCTTTTATCCTCATGTCTACCTCTAGAGCCTTGAATTCATAGTTCTTCCAAATAGGCTTGCTAATTAAAGCACAAAAATTCATGCTTATGCTATACATCAAGGAAAAAATAGTTCTCTGATTTGACCTCATTTTAAACAAATTATTTTGCACTGATAAACAAGACATACCAAGAAAAAGGAAATATGACTAATTTCCCTTCAATTATTTCTGAAAAGCAACTTCACTCACAAGCTGAAGGTAGAAAATATGTTTATTATTAATGAGATTTTATTAAGATTACCTGTTTACTTGTGCCAGTCAAATCTGACCTTTATAGTACAGTATTTGTTTAGATCTAGTGGAGATAAATTGAGTGCACTGATTCTAAATTGAAGATCTATTCAGTAATAAGGAGGATGTAGTTTTATAATCACCATCAGGTTATAAACAACATTTACCCCAAGATCAAAACATGTTGATTTAGAAGAAGCAAATGCAAATTAAAATGGGAGAGACTTTAGAAATGCAGTGAACAGAATTATAAGATGTAGTGCTATTAAGAATTTTAAAATACTTCTAATTTCTTTTGGTTAACTGGTGATTGTGCTCTAGAATACTTACCCAAACAAAATTTTATGGGACTTCATGAAACACATTATTTTTGGTTTAATAGATAATATTTAAGACACAGGTATTTAGATTTCTTTAAGGAATAACTGGAACAATTAACAGTTTTTTCCCTGCTGCTTTTGGTTTTTAATTTGCTATTATTAGTGAAGGAAAATAAATGTTCCTCTTCTGATGTCAAATGTGAGGCCACAGGAAGGGTGTGTGAGTGTGTGTGTGTGTGTGTGTGTGTGTGTGTGTGTTGGGGGTGTATGTTAATAGCACTGCTGCTAATTCCTCTGTAATCCTACTTCATTTTTTTAATGCAAATAATTCCCAGAAAGGATCAACTTATTAAAAAGAATTAGAAAAAATGAATGTCATCAGTATAGAGTAGTATGTCAGCAAGTTGAAAAGTACACTACATTAAAAATGAAGTCATAGGGAACTTCTGCAAGCTGTTTTTTTTAATTATAAAATATTTTTTTTGAAAAATAATGTTGAGAAACTAAAGTGGCTATGTGATGGTATTCTAATTTTTGTTTAAGAGATAATTTAAAAAATATAAACGGGAGGGTTCACTTCAAATATTGTAGAAATGTCTATTAATAATTATTCTTCAAATAGCTTTTCTTGTATTTATCATAAATTGTAAAGAGAAGCAATAATTTTTTAAACACTACCTTTTCACTATTTAAAGGAGCCGCTATGAAATCTTTACTAAATGTATCTGTTACAGTAATATAATTTTTACAATATATGGAAACATTAACTACGTGTCATCTCCAGGATGTAATTCAAACAATTTAGTATGTCATTTAAGGTTTCTGTGTATGTCTCTAGACTTGCCTTCTAAAATTTGCAAGCAGTATATTGATTAAGGTATGGTTTAAAAACATAAATAGAAATATAAAGCTAAAAAGAAAAAAAAAACCTTTTCTATCTTTGTACTTGTGTTTCCCCCTGGAAGAAATGCACTTTCCTCTATTCCCATTTGACCAGTGGCTGAGACTGATGAAAGGCTCATCGTTCAATACTGGAAAACAAACATACCAGGTGGAATTGCTTAGTCTCTCTATGTGCCACCTTGGACCAAGTACATATATCAGGTTCCCAAGTACACAGTCTGACAATTATTTGTGTTATAATAAAAATTTTCCCCTTTTGCCTACTAAACAAGTAATTTATATTTATCAACTGAACAAATCAATCAATAAATGATCAGAAAGAGTTTTGAAATATTCCGTAAGAATATTTCGCGCATTTATGCTCTATGTATTGGCATCACGACGTCTCAGTTTAAGGTTGGAAATGATCAGACTCATACTCGTCCATTCTGAAGCATCACTGCATGTGGCCTCCCATTTCCAACCCTGT
Source organism: Lagenorhynchus albirostris (assembly GCF_949774975.1). Lineage (NCBI taxonomy): Eukaryota > Metazoa > Chordata > Mammalia > Artiodactyla > Delphinidae > Lagenorhynchus > Lagenorhynchus albirostris. The sequence goes on from NC_083097.1 coordinate 16,881,494, forward strand.
AAAATTTCTGGCAGAGCCCATGAAAATCTGAAGCACTGGTTTGCATTGCTGGACCAATCTAATTATTAGAGAACTTTCCTTTGCTGAAATCAATTCACTTTTGCTTCTACTTCTCTTGAAACAAAATTTGAGACAAGGTTTTGCATCCTGTTCAACTGGCTCCTTCAATATCTCCTTATCTCCTTTATATCTATCCAGGCCCTTCTTCAACATACCTTAAACACACCTGTGATAGATGTTCCTACCCATTATTCTTCCACTCAACAACTGAATTTATGGTCCCATCATCAAGCTACTCAAAATAATTTGAACTCTAACCACAGTTAAAGTATCCATTTCTGTGTCTTATCTGTCTTACTTGAGTTTGGTTGCTTGCAAGACTCCAGAGAAATACTCCATCTCTATCTATCTGTCTATCTATCATCTATCTGTCATCTATCTCTATCATCTATCTGTCATCTATCTATCTATCTTGCTTGAAAGAACAAATGAAGGGTAGAAAATCAGAAAGAAAATGTACAGAAATTGTAAGGAGCAGAAGAGCGTATATTAACTTTTCTAGGGCAAGCTATGTTAATGTAAACTGAGGTTAATTTACAATAAGCCAAAGCATGCCCTTTAAGTGCACATTCATTCTTTCACTATACATTTATTTCATAACTGCTACTATGCCAGGCACTGACATAGCTGATGGTTATAAAGCAAGGCAAGACTCTAATGTAATATGAAAAATACAGTTATTGTTCATGGAATTATGTATGTTATAAGTAGCTAGTGATTTTTATTATATTTCTTTCATTGCTATAGCATAATAGCAACTAGTTTGAGTACTAATAATGCAATACATTTGGGTCTTCTTGGGCAGACCCTGTGTTTTTTTCTGCTTATTTCACATAAGAGAAAATAGTCTGAATGGTATTAATGAATCTAAAACTGTTCTTGAAAAATTGTCAGACCAGCTTTAGCTAATTATAAGCAAATAGACTTTTTGATTGAAGAGAATATATTTAATTCAACACCTTTGCAATACTGGTTTTCCTTGGATCTCACCATTCAGTATTCAAACGATCATCATTTACTTGCTATATTGATGGTCCTCCAGAATTGCCTTTCACATAGAAAATTTGCATTTTCATATAAAAGTTGACAAATATTTTGAATTACTGTTGAGTGGCACTGCCCAGCAAACAAACAGTTGGTATATCATCACAAGATTTGTCTGAACAGCAAAATCGTGCAGTCGTGAACGCTAATCCAAATGGAATCCAAATACTCTCCCACCATTTCCACCCCTAATTTAGTCTAAAGTGTAAGGTCAATTGGGAATTTTTAACATTTTATCTGTGCAAAGCACACATACAGGAAAGGAACATCATTTATTTGTGAGATTTTTGTATTATTCTCCCAGGTGTTTCTTCCAAAAGCATTTATGTGCAAGAAAATTAACTACAACTTGATTTAATTCGTAAGTTATTATGAAACCCTTCTCAAGAGGTTCCAAGTCATTGATGCTTTAGGAAGGATTAGATAAAACAAAATTAACTCACAGGAATTCTTCATATTTGTTTTCTAGTAAAAAAGTAGAGCTTCATGACTTCAGCTGCTTTTTAATTAAAGCTTGTTTTTGTTTAAAACTCTGCGAGCCCACATGTTTGTTACTATTTGTATTCATACAGTAGATATTAACCACTCTTGTAAGGAAAAGCAAAAACTTTCCTCCTCAAAGAGAAAGATGAGAATGGGGGTGTAAAGCAGGTGCAAGATGCAACCAGATGGAAATTATTACCCATTAGCTTGCAATCAGCATCCTAGAAGAAAAGACTTTAAAAACATGAAAACCTACAGTTTTCTCTTCCTGCTGTACGAGGCTAATATTGCACTCCTGCACTTAAACACACATCTCAGCAGGTCTCCAGCTACGGGAGGAAAATTCTGAAGATCATACAGAAAACAGAATCATTGAAAAGTTCATGCTGAATAGCAAGGCTGAATTTCTGCTTTTCCCCTGTTAGTAAGTTGCTGCAGAAAGTTCTGGCATGTGAAATTAGCTTAAACGTTCAAAATAAAACAACAAAACTGAAGGTTCAAAAGTGTTTTGTTAAGATCAGTACTATCTTGGTATATCCAAGCTGAAAACAATGTCCATGGTTGTTACTATAATTTCACCATCAGCACAAAACTTAGAAACAGCATTGTTTATCCCTCACCCCTCCCACAATGAAGCATGTAGAAATGGAAATTTCATTAGAAAAAAGCAAAAGTGGAAAGGGTAAAATCATTTCTTGTATTCCCCAAATTGTAAAAGAATTTTCAAAGTAATTCTGTTCCACGTGTTGCTGGTTTTATAACTTCAGGGAACACCATCCATAAATATGTGGATTTGTCCCTAGCAAATATAATGCCTACACTCAGCTAGTTTAAACGGAGTCATTAGATGTATGCCCTTGAAAATTAGAGAAGTCACTCTTCTTAGCTTGCCTTGCTGTTCCTCTGTGGCTCTTTGTGACGAATTTGAAGAATATGAGAATTCTACCCTGGAATAATAGAGATTCTTTAGTAATGGTCTATGAAATATCATATTTCATTGAATATCATCAGGTATTCAATAAAAAAAAAACAGATTCTTCACCTAAACATAGAGAAACTATTAATTCCTAAAACTGAGGGAATTTTTTGAGTTCCAGAAATGTGTTTATTCGATATCAATAGTTTCCCTACAGGGCTGCTTAATATTGAATTGCTATTTGCTTAATAATTATCATTTAAATGCCTCAATTTATAATGAGTTCCCTACTACTGTTAATAGTTTTAGGCGATTCTACTGAAGATATCAAATAACATGACATATATAGTATATATCAAATGCAAACGTTAGACTATTTTAAAAGCACATTACGCCTTGTGAGAATATCCAGACAATTCCCTAAACCTACATGAATGGAAGGTACTTATTTCCTACAATATGCCTAAAAAGTTTATTTCTATACCATAAAGTATTTAATTGTGGAAGTTACTACATATACTACTCTCTAATCATCATAGAATACTTTATATTCTTCTTTAATATTTTAAAATGATGAGCTAATGAAATTTAACCAAAGTTAAATTAAATAATGTGTCTGTGTTTATATATTTAAATATATAAATTATATTTTGTATTAATATTCATTTTTACATATTTATAGAATTTCAAATATTTTATTTTACAAAATACGTGGGGACAACAGTCTATGGTACTGCCACAAAAGAGGTAAGTATAAGAAATATACATGGAACACATGTATATAAAGAGTATACATATATAAGGAATACACATGATGTAGTTAGGAGTGGAAGGAGATGCTTCAAGGGTCCTGCATCAGTCTGGACATTGTGTCTCCCAGATCTCCTTTGGCAAGGAATTTAATTGGCCAGTAGCCCCAGCTGCTATGCTCTGAAATCCACTCCATGATAATGCTGAAGGACGTATTTCCCATGATCTGCAGCCAGCTGATGCTCCAGGACAACAGGGATAATGAGACATGTCTGTTCCAGAGGGAAACTCTGGCTCTTGACAACTTTGAAACTTGGAGTTGAAGATCTTCCTTCCCCCTCTCTTTCATGGGGTTTTAACCTGTTTCTCACACCTCCAGCTTTCCACTTTCCCTCACAGACATTTCTGCTCCAAATCTCTTGCACGTTTAATCCCATCTTGTTGCCTGCTCCTTAGGGATCTAAACAAACACAAGTAGGATAGAAAGAACTATCCAAGAGTGAACTGTTGAGGACATATTTTGAGCTCCCATTTAGGCACCAGGCCCTGCAGGTTGATGGGCTAAATGCAGATTGGACTATATGTTTCCTCAGAGAGTTTACATACCAATACTGAAAACGAATAAAAGGCCACCTTCAATCTTGCATTGTGATAACCATCAAAGGAACAGAAATTTGTGCATAATTAACAACACCCAGACCGATATAAATATACATTTATTATTTTATGTGAAAATATAAAACATAAAGAGTGTAGCCTCTCTGCAAGGACAAATCAGAGAGTTTTTGGGATGAGACCTCAGGGAACCTCCAGAAGTGACCGAGGATATTTGAGGAAGGTGAGGCAAGAAGAAGAATCCAGTCATGACAAAGAAGAATTTTTATTTGCTGAAAGGGAATATTTATACTTTTGTTTCTTGTCCTATAGGAAATGTGTAAGATTGAGTATTTTACATTGATATAGAAAAGTAGATCAATATCTTTGTGGTGCTTGTTTGTAAGCTAAGATAAAGAATTGTGCTAAAAACAGCCACAGCATGTCTTTGCATCTGAAGAAACCAGATTTAAGGCAGAAAACAGGGACTCTAACTCAGTTACATCTGATACAAGCTGTGCAAAATCACTTTGAATACCAGCCTCCTCAGTGAAAAATAAAATTGCTGTGAGGATTAAAAGAGATCATATTCAGAAAAACTTCCTAAATCTTTGGCCTCTTCTAGGTCTCAGATATACCCATACATTTTACTCTTTGCTAAGCTATATCTCTACAAAGATGACAGATTCATCTGGTAACAAAAAAGTGTGAACTCAAGTCGTGTTTTGGTGAAAGTATGCTAGAATGTAATTTCTGTGGAAGAAGGGATTTGTGTCAGTTTTGTTTACTGATGTATCTCAAGGACCTAGGGTGGCACCTCCCACATAGGTAGTGCTCGATAAATATGTATTGAATTAATAGAAAAGCAAGGCATTGCCCCTAAAGCAGAAGAGTTTGGTTGATAACTATGTCCTACCTGTCTGGTACAAGACTTAAGAAAGAGGCATTATTACATTTGAAATATTAGAGATGGAATTCTGTTTGTAATGGTAACTGGATAAATGACAGGTGCCTAATGATCATATTTATGGGCATGAGGAAGTTTTCAACACAAAAACTGGGGTTAGAGCCTGGATTAACAAGAGGAAGATGGTTTGTAATCTTTTATCTGTATTGTGTGAAGGCAGGTATCATGAATTTAGTGTTAGCAAGTATAGAAATAAAGTTTTCCACACACGTGCAATAAATAAACAAGAATCCCTTCCGCCGCCCCACACTCACACCACTGCATATAGCACAGGAATGTGCCAGACAGATTGTTTTAATTGGCTTGCTATGAAGAGCAAAATTTGTAGTTCTGGAAAAACTCTAAGAGTAAATGTAACTAAAAATGAAGTATTGGCTCAAATATACAACTCTGGATGTATGTGTATCAATAGAGTTGTTCTCTTAAAATTGTGTCCACACTTTTTTTGAAGTTGTCTAGGCGATTTTCTATTTTCTACATTATGTTTTATTTTGAATAAAACCTTTCATATACTCTAATATATTCATATTATATATAGAATATATGTTTGAGTGGGTTCTGGCTGGTTTTTCCACAATTTGGTTCTTACATCCTCATATTCCATTTGGAGGAGCAAAAATAAAAATAGGTTCTCAAATTGTGCATCTGGCTTATTCTGTAATCACTTACAGAGTGTTTTCATTTAAAGTTTCTATATGACTCTTTCCTTAGGGAAAAAAGATTGCTGCACGAACACATATGCCATGAGTAGTATTTCTTTAAATCTGCCAGATAAAACTTTTCCTTCGTTGCTTCTGGGGCAGGAACTTCTCACTCATCATTGTGCTGAATTCCCTTCACAAAGACCACTCCCATCAATCAGCTTCATTTTCCCTGGTTCTTGAGGACTCCTGCTCTCAGCCTCAATACCATGATTCCTTCTTAGCCATTCCCTTCCTACACTTGCACAATGACTGTGACCCAGATCAGATCTGACCTTGCCACTTTGTCCTAAAATTTATTTCTGGATGGTCAGTCTCCCCAGGAGGAGAGGTTGTCCTCGCCTCCCAGGCATAATCACAGTCTCCAACAGGCTGCTTCAAGATCAGTGTCAACTCACTCTATTCTCCCCAATGAACATTCTTAGAGAGCCATTTTAGCATCACTCTGTTTACTCTAGTAAAAACCTTTTTCACCTCTCTGAGCCTCAATTTCCTGTAATAATAATAACTCACCCATTCATCTCCCAAATCTATTGTGAAAACAAAAAATAAAAGATAAAAGTTCTTTTTAGACAGTATATGAAGATACAGTGCTATTATTTTTAAGAAAACCTGGCTAAAATGTTTCTGAACTACAAAGGAATTCTATCAGAAAAGAAAAATACATGGTGGAAGTTTAAAATAGAGTTTCTCTGATGTGTGTGAGATACCATGTACTAAATCACCTCAATGTGGGCTGCCGCTGAGCTTATTGCTACAGTGCTACAGTGTTCTGACATGTCTCCCTGGTATAAATCAATAAACTGACCATCACATATTGATGAATTATATCTTTTCCAACACTAAAGGGGAAATTCATTGTTCATCTACTTCTCTATTTCTGACATGAGTCAAAATGCTCTACTTACAGGAACAGTTGAGTTTGTCAGCTTACCACCCTTACTAACTTTTAAAAATAAAATGTGGGCGTGCAAGGAGCGATCTATCAGAAATAGTATTACTAAGTTTTCTTGGTGATTGCTATTACTTTACTGTATTGACTTAGAAAAGTTAAGAAAACTATGAAATGTTTAGATAATAAATGCTAAGTCTTTTTAAAAGATTTATTGAACATAGTAGTATTTTTCCCCTGACCACCTTACTCAATACAAATGTAGTAGATGCTTTTCAGGATGCTTGTTCAACTTATGACCATTAACTCTTCTTTCAGAATTGGTCTTCTATAAGGGAAGAGGTCTAGCAATCATGTTTGAAAACATTCACCTGGTAATAGTTGATTAGACCATGAGTGGACCCTTGAGAAATGTTCAAACTATAAGATCCTCCATGCATTTGGAATTCAGAAACAGTCCCTATAGGTGTCTTGATGCATACGTGATTTGAAAATGAAATAGCTGCTATTCAGTTTTGCTCCATTATGTGGATAAAGAAGTAGAAAATGTTGATTTGCACACATGCACACCCACACACACACACACACACACACACAGAGTGAGGGCAAGAGACAGTGAGAGCCAGAGTGAGAGTGAGAGCAAGAGAGGGAGAGAGAACCATACATCAAACAGAAATAATAAAAAAGAGACTGACTCTTTGATAGGCTGAAAAAAATGTTTCCCAAACTATATCCACATCCTTATCTCTGAAAATTGTGAATGGTATCTCATATTTGAAAAAAGGAGGGGGTAATCATTGCAGATGTGATTAAGTTAAGGATTTTGTGATGGAGAGATTATCCCAGATGGGTCCAAAATGGAATCACATGTATCCTTATAAAATGGAGAGAGAGGGAGATTGGACACACAAAGAGAAAGATAAAGGTTTGAATAAGCTAACCTTGAAGATAGGATTGATACAGCCACAAGCCAAGGAATGTCAGCAGCCACGAGAAGCTGGAAGAGGCAAGGAACACATTCTCTCCTAGAGAGAGGGAGCCTAGTCCTGCCAACACCTCAGTTTCAGACCAATAATAATTTCAGAGTTCTGACCTCCAGAAATATGAGAGAACAAATTTCTGTTACTTTAAGCCACCCTGTCTATGGTAATTTGTTATAGCTGCCACAGTTAACTAATACACCGATTGAATTTAATTTACTCTTTCCAATTTCTTTCTGGGGTCTCCCTCATTTCTGCCCTTGGGTTCCATGGTCGAAGAAAATATAAAATAATTTCACACATTATACTTTCTATCTCAAGTTGTGTTCAGGGACTAACAACTGACACCAATGTAACAATATACTATATGAAAATAATTTAAGTAAATTAATAGGGTAATTAAACATTATATACAAGAGGTATTGGGTGAGGTTTTATATAGGCTTGGGCATCTAAGTTGCCTTGGTTAAAGAAACGTGAGTGGATATGAAATATGTCTCTTATGAGCAGAAGCTTGAATAGGCATCATATGGTTAGAAGCTTTCTATCTTCCAGCAAAGATAGCGACATTTTAATGATAGAAAGATAACCATAATATTTATAATACATCACAGAATATATAATACTTTGAAGAATTATAAAGTACCATAAAATTGTATACTAGATAAATAATACAATATTTTGGATGAATCACTAAAAGCGAGGAGATAAATGATATTTTAGATGGATCTTGAAAAATGACAAGATATAGAGAGCTAGTCTTGGTGATAAGTGTACACAAAAATAGATTTAGTGAAAATGGCATTCCTATCGTTGGATGTGTTTGGGAAATGTAATACATTTTGGGAGAATCAGAAGTATCTATGTGAAAATACCTGGATATAAACTCTGAAAGTCAGAGTTATCCAGAGAAACAGAACCAATACTCTGTGTGTGTGTGTGTGTGTGTGTGTGTGTGTATGCGTGTGGAGAGCAAGAGCGTGAGAACGTGAGAGCGCGAGAGAGAAGAGAGAGTTTATTTTAATGAACTGACTCATGTGATAGTGTGGCTGGCAAGTCTGAAATCTGCAGGGCAGGTTGACAAGATGCAGACCCAGAGGAAAGTTAATGTCGCAGCTCTAGTCCAGGCAGTTTGGAGGCAGAATTCTCTCTTCCTTAGGGAACCTCATTTTTTTCCTCTTAAGATTTTCAACTGATTAGAATAGTCTCACCAACATTATGAAATTGAATGTTTCACTCAAAGTCTACTGCTTTAAGTGTTCATTTCATCTAATATAGCTTCATGGTGGTGACTAAACCAACTCTCTAGCCACCATGGCCTAGCTGAGCTAATCATAAAATTTACCATCACAGGTAGAGTGTGGTGTACTTCTACTTAATTCAATAATTGAAAAGTATTGGACTTTTTTGAGTGGGCAGACCCAGGATCAAAGATTCAGGAGGAATCATCAATTGGTGAATGTCAGGAAATTTGTAGTGAAGACCCTCAGTTATCTTCTTTCACATCCATTTGTTCTTTCTTAACCACTCTTACCTCAGCAGAGATCATACTTTATACCTCTCCAGAACAAACTCTGACACCTATATTTGCAATATTCTCTTATTCTTAATATTATTATGTCATTATTTATATGTCTTATTTTTATAGCATATGAATTATATAGTTTCTTTTAAATGATTTATTAGTTATTCAGTAATTTGTAATATGCATTTTTAATTAAGCCCACTTTCAAATAGCACTATGTATGTTCAAGTGTCCTGCAGTTAACTTATTGCAGAGTATTTCTAAATCCTCCTTCCCATTTCTTATAATATTGCTATCAGTCATTTCACTCCTATATACTACAATCACTCAGTCACTATTATTGCTTTAATCAAACCATTATCTTTTAAATAAATTAAAAATAAGAAAAAATACTTTTACTGTTATTTATTCCTTCTCTAGTGATCTTCCCTTTTCATGTGGATCCAATTTTCTTAGGCATATAATTTTCTTTCTGTCTGGAGAATGTTTAACATTTCTTACATAGCTGGTTTTCTGGCAATAATTTTTTTTCAGTTTCTGTTTGTCTGACACAGTCTTTATTTCTCATTCACTTTTGAAGGATAATTTCATTAGCTATAGAATTTTAGGTTCTTGTGTTTCACTCCTCTTTTTCTATCTGTCATTAATTTTGGAAAGTTCTAGGCCATTATTGCTTCACAAATTACTTTTTTTCTCTCTTACTTCTCCTTCTCCCTTTCCAATTATACCTGTGTTACACTTTTTCTTACTGTCATATTTCTTGGATTTTCTCTTCTTTTCTTTCCAAATTTTTTTTCTCCACATTTCAGTTTGAAAAGTTTCTACTGACACATTTTTAAGCTCCTTGATTGTTTTCTTGGCTGAGTCCAGTCTACTGATCAGGTGGTCTTTATTTCTGTCCCAGTGTTTTTAACATCTAGAATTTTTTTTGGATTCATTGTTAGAATTTCCATCTCTCTGCTTAGATTAACCATATGTTGTTACATCTTTTCTACTTTTTCCATTAGAGTCCCTATCATGAGTCATTATTATTTTTAAATAATCGGTCTGATAATTCTAAAATCAGTTTTCTATTTGAATTTCTTTCTGATGACTGTGTATTCAGACTGTGCTGTTCTTGACTTTTGTCATGCCTTGTAGTTTTTTGTGGAAGTGCTTGCTTTTTAACTATAGATGCAGGAAGTTTCAAATTTCTTTATTGTGCTTGATTTTGTCTCCTCCTAACTTGGGGCTTTCCAAAGCACTCTGTTCAAAGAGTCTGTCTTGCAGGTCTTTTAGTCATAATCTGTGGTAATTACTGTAAAACCACGTTGGCGTGGTGGTTAGGTGTGGGGAAGAGGGAGTGTTCTATAACGTTCCAACTAAATCTCAGTTGTTTACTGGGTCCGTGTCTCCGGGAGGTGTCCTTCACAAGGGTTTCTTCAGTGGTTTAACTTTTTCTCCCAGTGTCTCCAACTCACTTCACTGTCTGCAGCATTTTTCATCTATTTGTTTATGGTTGACCATGTTTATTTTTCCTCTTGGAAGAGACAGAAAGGTCAGATGGGGCTGATGTGAGAGAAAATCCCTTACCTCTACAATGCTAAATTTCTGGTAAAATATTTTACCCTAGAGAATATGTCTTTGTTCTAGTGAAAACTCACAGCATAGTTCACAACGATTACTCTTCCTCTAACCCATCAGAACCACTATAGTTTTTTTCTCTAATTTTCACCAGAAAATCCTATTGCATTCCTTAGGGTAAATGTCATGAAAGTGTAGGTTTCCTTAAATCTGGAGCCCCAAGATGTTTCTCACTCTGGTGCTTGTGTACATTCAGCCTCCAGCAATTAAAATACAGTTAACCCTTGAACAACATGGGTTGGAACTCTGTGGGTCCACTTATACACAGATTTTCTTCAGTGGAAATACTACACTACTATATAATCCACAGCTGGTTGAATCTTCAGATGCAGAACTGTGGATACGGAGGGCCAGCTCTAAAATTATACCTGGAATTTCCACTGAGCTGGGGGTGGGCATCCCCTAACCCCCATGCTGTTCAAAGGCCAACTGTCTATTACCATTTAAGTACTCCAACTAGTTTATAGCTCTAACAGCTTCTGTCTCAAATAAGTGGGTCTCAGCTGTGTCTCTCTGGATGTACCTGGCTCTCCAGATACTGGGGTAATAGTACTCTCTTGCCTCAGTTCTCTGATGAGTCTAACAAATGTTATTCATTTTCAGTTTGTTAAGCTTTTTCTTATCGTAAATGTGGGACTGATAAATTTCAACTTCTTTCTATGTCACAGCTGAAACTGGAAGTTCCCTTTTGAAATACATTGAACTAAATTTGTTACCTTCAGCCCTCACTCTACTTATCTCCCTGCATGATAACATACATTTCCATCAAACTTTTAAATAACTTGGGATATTTGCCAATTCAGGCTCTGCTTTCTTTCTCTCATTGACAACCACCTGCCACTCACTCAATTTCCACATAACTGATGATCTCTGACTTAAGATGGTTTGATTTATAATTTTTCAACTTTATGATGCTGTGAAAGTGGTATGCATTCAGTAGAATCCATTCTTTGAGTTTTGAATTTTGATCTCCTCCTACATAGCATCACCCAGTACTATACTCTCTCATGCTGCTGGGTAGTGGCAGTGAGCCCTAGCTCCTGGTCAGCCATGCTGGGTAAACAACTGATACACTTACAACCATTCTTTTCTTCACTTTCAGTACAATTATTCAATAAATTACATGAGATAGTCAATGCTTCATTATAAAATAGGCTTTGTAAAAGATGATTTTGCCAACTGTAGGCTAAAGTAAGCATTCTGAACATGTTTAAGGAAGGCTGGGCTAGCCTTTGATGTTTAGTAGGTTAAGTGTATTAAATGCTTTTTCCACTTATAATATTTTCAAGTTACAATGGGTTTACTGTTATATAACCCCATCCTAAGTCGAGGAAGAGCTGTACTTGGATGCCACAATGCATCTGCATGTGACTCTTCTAGTGTTTGGAATGTATTTATGGTCCAGTGGAACTCCCACTCATCTTCCATTTCCAGCTCCACCATGCAATTACCTTGAATGCCTAATTCTGAATTGCCTGTATTCATAATCAAAGTATGCATGTTTCTATTTTAACACTTATGATTAGTATTATGCCTATTTTTATTCACCTATCACCCAACTAGAATTTGTTTCTTGAGTACAGGATATTGGATCTGGGTATCTAATATCTTGATATATCAGCCCATGAAATTTGATTCCATTGACTCGATGGTGCTGCTAGGAGAGAGTGAGGTAGAGTGACACCACAGGAAGGAAGAGAAATTGGGAGAATATTAAAATATCCTAAGGAGCACATAAACTAGTATTTTATTCATGGATGTAGAAATGAGGTTGACATTTGAAACACTATATGAAGAAGAATCTATTATTCTTCATGGTATATAAGTTATGGTATTAGATAGATAGAAGAGTCTATATGACTCTAAGGTTGAGCTATGTGACATCGATAGTAAAAGTGAGGTCAGGATGAAGAACTGTCATGTGGAAGTTTGGTTTGTGATGGATGATAGATATGAACATGAACAGAAATATGAACAGAAATATATTTTAATTTGATACCCTGTAATAAACCATAATGGAAAAGAAAAAAATATGAATGTCAAAAATTATTCTGGGAGACTTCAAATGGAGATGAGAAACATTTTACTGGAAACTGAAGGAAATATAAATCTTGATATAAAGAGACAGACGACTTATTTAAATTGTGTTTTGTTCAATATAAGTTAGATTGGCAGGGGATAACTTGATCATTTAGCTGAGGGGATTTCTTAGTAATGTGTTGAAGGCACGGAGTGACTTCTCCTTGCTGCTTATAGTGAAATGTAAGAGGAAAGAAATAAATTCAAGAAGGAACTCCTCAGTAGAAAGAAAATAGCATGTAATGATTTGAAAGATTTCATTTTATTCACATGGGGTGCTTTACAAAAAGAGTCAAGGACATAGCAGGACAACCATTTGCTAAGTAGATTACGCGTGTGAGACATGACCCAATCAATCATCTCAGCAGAAGAGAGATGGAATTATTCAGGAGTGATCTGTGGAGGATCCTCTGGTAGGGTGTCTTGGACTTCTGTGAATTGCATGGGAGGCTAGAAAGATTTCTGAGACTTTTATAAGGGCAGAAACAGCCTGAACTGCCAAAGACAGAGATGGAAGGATGTGAAGGAAGAATGACTTTGAGGAAAGAGCCATTAAAGGAGAAATTACTGTGAAGGTAAAGCCATGGATCCAGGAAACAGAAGCACCTCCTTGGGCTCCAGAGAGCAGACTGCCATGCAGGGCACAGGGAATGGGGCCACTAAGCCAGGAGCATGTTGGGGGTATGTGGGGTAGAGCCCACGTCCTTGAGGGCTGAGCAGCCTCTCGCCAGCACAGAAAGCAGATCATCATCAAACCAAGGAGGACTATCCTCAAACTTTAAAATCTAATAGGATTTTCCCTGCCAGGTTTTGGACTTGCTTGAGACCTGCAGTCTTTTTCTTTTTCTCTTCTGATTTCTCTCTTTTGGAATAAGAACACCTATCCTATGCCCGGACCATCACTGTATTTTGGAAACATAACTTGTTATCTAGTTTCACAGATGGATAGCAATTTTGCTTCAGGATGAATCATACCTCAAGTCTCATCCATACCTGATTTAGATAACACTTAGAAGAGATGTTAAACTTAAAGTTGATACTAGAATGAGTTAAGATACTTGGGGGTGTTGGGATCGGACAAACATATTTTCCATGTGAGAAGGACATGAATTCTGGGAGGCCAGAAGGCAGACTCTTATGGGTTGAATTGTGCCCCCCCCAAAATACATATGTTAAGGTCCTAACCTCAGAATACAACTTTATTTAAATATAGGTTCTTCATGAAAGTAGTCCAGGCAAAAAAACAGGTCATTAGAGTGAATCTTAATCCAATATGACTGATGTTCTTATAAAAGGTGGGAATTTGGACACAGATCTACACAAATGGATAATACCATGTGAACATGAAGACAAAGATCAGATTGATGGTCTACAAGCCAAGAAACAACAAAGATAGCTTGCAAACCACCAGAAGCTATGAGAGAGGTGTGGAACAGATCCTCCCACACAGTGCTTAGAAGGAACCAGCCCTGTCAACACCTTGATCTTCGACTTCCACCCTCAGAATTGTAAGATAATGCATTTCTGTTGTTGAATCTACCCAGTATATTGGGACTGTGTTACAATAAAACTAATATAATGTCATATGGAAAATAAAACAAGACAAATCTTACTCTTCTTTAAGAACTAAAAAAAATACTGAAATGTATACACCTTCATTTAATTATTGAATTTAATTCTTATTTTTAGTTTATTTTGATATATCTGAGATGATTATAAATTCATGAAGTAGTCTAATGAAATTTTATTAGCATATCTCATTTTAATAAAGTTTTTATTTTATGTGTGAAAATATGAATGTTTCAGAACTATTGTTAACATTATTGTATTAAATATGTTGTGTATATTCACCTGACAAATGTCCTCATTTTTAGTCTTGCTAAAGCTACTCTAAATTTTAATCTTTGTGGAAATTTTGTAATCTGGTATATATATATATATATATATATATATATATATATATATATACAGGTATATATAGATGAGATATAGATATATATCTATGTACATATTTATATATACATATATGAAAATGTGTATTACACCTCAAGAACACTGATGTTGGAGATTTTTGTTTGTTTGTTCGTTTTATTCTCAGAACTAAAGATAGTTTTGAGCTTCTCTTAAAACTGCCCTTCCCCCATTTGACTACTAGCACTAATTACAACTAACTATTTTCCTCGGCTATACTGAGATCTAATTGACATAAAACATTGTAAGTTTAACATGTACAATGTGTTGATCTGATACATTTATGTATTGCAAAATTATTACCACCATAGTGTTATCTAATATCACTATTGATTTGCATAATTACCATTTATTTTTTGTTGGGAAAATATAACTCACTTTATGCTATCTACAACGTGGTTCCTGGGGACAAAGGTGGCTCTCTTATCTATTGGATTTGATGCAATTTCACTTCATTTTAGTGGTCAAAATTCTTTAAGAATTTGTTTGCATCTTAAATTGGTGGTATTTTCAATATTAAAATGTATTTAAAGTACAGATAATTTAACCCCTAAAACAACTGTCTGGTTTTATTGTAATGGGAATAAAGAAGCAGTAAGTCCCCTTTCCACCCCCTGCTGCAGAATTTCATATGGTTATCTGGATATTGCTGCAGTTTTATGTTATTCCTTATTGCCATCCAAAGTCACAGTCACAACTAATGAACCTGAAATATTGATTCTCTACATTATTATGGAGTGATTCCTAGTGTCCACTGAGATTCTGTATAACTTAGTATACTTAAAAGAACACATTAAGCTAGTTCTTATCTGAGACCATAAGAAAACTAATTTATGCAACCTTAGACACATTTTCTAAAAGAAAAAAAAAACTACATTAATAAATCAAGCAGTAAAATAATAGACCTTACAGTTCTCCAGTTTATTTTCTATTATTAATTTTATTGGAGGGGGGAGGGAAATTATAGGAAAATAAGCTACTGTTAGATATTTTTATCTTAGAAGTCATGTAAAACTTGCCAGGCAAAACCTAGTGTAAGAGATCCAACAGAATTTTATAAGATCCTAAATTTAGTTTTAATCACTGATATCAACATGATCAAATGATGACTCTTGTCATCATCTCTGCTTTCAAGCCATCTGTTTACATTATTCTATTTCCATTTGGGGTTTTGTCCTGGTCTGCTTCTCTGAAACCCCTCCCCTCCAGGGCACTGATGACCTCTCTCTTGCCACATTCCATGGCTCCTTCTCTATTCTCATTTTAGCCACTCTTTTATTCTGATATTATTTCCTACAGTGTGTACACTTATACCTACTATCTTTTGTTCTCTCCATCTTTCTGACCTAGGCTCAGTCCTAGGTCCTCCATCAACTGTCTTTCTAGGTGGTCCCATCTAGGTCCATACCTTTAAATAGTATCTACCAACTGATAACTCTGAACCTTTATCTCCAATCCTGACTCCTGTTTTTACTCCAGATCTTTAGCATGTTTTTACTTCTGTTTCTTTAACATCTCCATTTGTATCTCTTTTTTTAATTTAATTTTTTTTTTTTTTTTTTTTTTGCGGTACGCGGGCCTCTCACTGCTGTGGCCTCTCCCATTGCGGAGCACAGTCTCCGGATGCGCAGGCCCAGCAGCCATGGCTCAGGGGACCAGCCACTCCGTGGCATGTGGGATCTTCCCGGATCAGAGCACGAACCCGTATCCCCTGCATCGGCAGGCGGATTCTCAACCACTGCGCCATCAGGGAGGCCCTCCATTTGTATCTCTTAACAGGCCTCAACCTGTGCAAAACAGAAATCTTGATCTCCCCTTCTCTACATAAAGCAATTCTGTGTTTTCTGAATCTCAGTTAGTGGTCACAATATTCACTGTGTTGTTCAGAACTCATAAGATGAATCCTTGATTTCCCTCTTTCACTTACATACATTCCATTAACAATATGCATACAAACCCAATAACGTACGTATCAACGAGGGTTCCCCAGGAAAACAGAACCATAGGAGGCCCAATAAGACCAAATAATTCAGTTATATATATATAAAATTAGAGAGACAGAGAGAGACAGACAGACAAAGAGACAAAGTAAAGTCATTTTAGGTAATTGACTCATGCAGTTGTGAAGGTAGCAAGTTTGTTATCAGCAAGGCAGGCCAACATCCTGGAAGTGAGAGTAGCATCGACATATATACACTACCAAATGTAAAATGGATGGCTAGTGGGAAGCAGCCGCATAGCACAGGGAGATGAGCTGGGTGCTTTGCGATGACCTAGAGGGGCGGGATAGGGAGAGTGGGAGGGAGGCTCAAGAGGGAGGGGATATGGGGATATATGTATGCATATGGCTGATTCACTTTGTTGTACAACAGAAACTACACAACATTTTGAAGCAATTATACTCCAGTAAAGATGTATAAAAAAAAATAAAATTTAACCTGGATTAAATTAAAAAAAAAAAAAATCCTGAGTCTGAAGGTACTCTGGAAGCAGAATTCCTTATACTTTTCCTCCTCTCCCTTCAGTCTTCTCTCTTAAGGCCTTCAAGTGATTGGATAAGGCCTACCCACATTCTGGAGAGTAATCTACTTTATTCAAACTCTGCTGATTTAAGAGTTAATCACATCTGAAAAATACCTTATAACACCTAAACTGGTGTTTGACCAAACGACTGGACACCATAGCCTAGCCATGTTGACACATAATATTAATCATCTCAACCTACGATTTACTAAAACTCCTCCGATATCACTCCAGTACAAGTGATCACCATCTTCCATTTGTACCATTCAATAATCTTCTAACTGATCTCCATATTTTCACTTTTGCCCAACCCTCCTCGAAAACCCATTCTTCATATATCACCTGGTGTGAACTTTTAAAGTTTAGAAATAACTACAATCATGTCATCATTACACTCCAAATAACTACAATCATGTCATCATTACACTCCAAACCTGGGCTTCCCTTCACCTAAGAACAAAATCTCAAATCCTTGCAATGCAATGGGCTAAGAGGACATAAAGAATCCTTCTCCATCATCTTCTATATTCTTCCATCTGACCATATTCTCCCTCACTCCCTGTACTCCAACACACTTGTCTTCTGGCATTTCCTCATTCAGGCCAAACTTCTCATTTTAGGGCATTCAGTCAACCAAACTCTCCTCCTGAAACAGTCCTCCCCAAGATTTTTATAAGGCTGACTCCTTTTCTTCATGCAGGATTCTGCTTTCATTTTGACACATGAAGAGCTTATCCTGACTTCCTCCTTAAAATAGTACCTCCACCTTCTCAATTCACTCTTCATTTACTTATCTATCTGCACTTCATTATACCGTGTTATATTACATTAGTATTTATTTATCCACTTATTTATTGTTGTGTACATCACTAGAATATAAGTCCATGAAGTCAAAGTCTTCTTCAAATATACTCCTTTCCCTCTCTCTAAATTTTAAAAAGTGCAATATCATAAGTACTTAATAAAAAAAGTTGCTAAACAAATGAATGAATATCAAAATACACTGTAAAAAAATTAATAACAAAATATATTGTAACAAAAAAGTATATTTTTATGACAGGCAAAGAAAAATGATCTTATTTACCACAGTTTACTTAGTAAGGCTAAAACATAAATGTTGTATATAAAAAGTTTTAGTAAACGGCAGAAATAAAAAGGTAAGTTACTTAAACTTCAGTTAATTAAATACATATTAACTAACAATACCATATTTAATAATTTATTTCAAACAAGTTAAAATGCTCCTGTTGAAAATAGCATACTCAAGAGCAATTATTTTTCATAATTTTGAAATGACTCCTTTCTATAACTTAGATATTATATACTACTATTGATGAATCCACTGCCACTGTTCTTACTTTTTGAGGAAAGACTGAAAAATAAAAGCTATAGTTTTCTTTGTTTGTTCATCCATGTATTTATTTCTAAAAATATGCACACAGTTTTATAGGGCTTACTACTAAGAGGCACTCATTATGGGCTTTGTAACAAAGTTTGAAGTATCTCCAGTTAAAGAAAAGTATGACTCTAGAAACATTGCTAAAGGGAAAATTTCTCTGATTCATTTTCAATTTTAAGAGACATAAATGATTACATTATATTTACAAATTCTTATTGTTTGGGTTTAATTTGCATAAGTTGTATATTTAATAAGGTTGATTCAAAGAAAGAGTACTTGGGGAGTTGGTATTACAAAGACTGTTTCTTTTCTGATTGATTTTTTAACATAAGTATACAAACAAATATAAGCAGTGTTTACACCAAGGTATTGCAACACTTATTAAGCAGAAATAAATTGATTGCATTTTTATACCCTCCAGCTCAGCCAGAAGTATCATTAGATTATACTGTTTAAGATAAGATAAATTGATTCAAAAAAAAGGAAACCAAAAAAACATGAAACAAGAGACAATTTAACAAAACAAAAACCCTTTAACCTCTGTAAATAGTTTTCTTCTCAATCTGTATCACAAGAGCCTAAAGTTGGCTCTTCAAGACATACAATATATACATTTATTATAAATTAAAAATCTTAATACATTTTAACAATACATGAATTTCAAAACCATATGTTTTGAAAATTTTTGTTTGTTTTTACTCTCATTTCCCCTTCCTTTATATAGACCTTCTTCCTGCATTTAGTCCCAGAGCAGAAACTATTTTTTGTCACTTACTCTTAGAACTTCCTCTCTCCATTTGGAAGGTCCAGAAGGATTTTCCAATAAATAAATGTAATATTAAGTGAATATTAAAATGGAGAATATACATTTGTTTTGCAGCTGTCCCTGAAAACTGAAAACAAATAGGAGGCAAAAACTCCTACTTTTCAATGTGAATTGCTTAACCTTCTATATAGGACTTGCAAAGGGGGTTTTATGGCCCCTAAACCAACATACAACTTTAGGACTTAAAATAGTTCAGGTTAAAGCAGCTAAATAAGTGAGAGTATATTTGAGTAGTAAGGGTATATGGGGGGGAGGGGGGAGTGGGTGTGTGCACACACAAATATTTTTTAAAAACTGTTTTTTTGCTTTTTCCTTTCTACTTTGTCTTGCTTAAAAAAATTTGATTGCATCTAAGTTTTACTAAAAAATATCATTGTTATACAAAAAGGAGAAGTAAAAATATTTTGATTTTCAAATTATGTTCAATTCAAAATATGTAATGACTTACAGTTGCTGGGACAAGCAACATCCCTGGGTAAAAAAGCTGGGATTCGGTCCTTATATTTACCAGGTTATACATGCTCAGATCATACAACCTAAAGTCACAAACACCATGTCCTTCATCCACTAAACTTAAAGAAATTGAGCTCTGAATTTATCCATTGCTCTACCTCCATTTTGATCAGTCAACTCAAAAAGTGTAACACTTCCATTCAAGCAAAGTAGCCTTTACAGAAGCGAATTAGTTTAGTGATAACACACTTTTTTTTATTTTCTTACTTGGTCCTCCTCTCCTCTCTAAAATGCAAAACATTTTACCTTGTCATCTGGATTCAACTCTTTATTAAAATCAACGAACCAGCCAACCAATCAAATAAACAAACAAGTAAATACCCGACCAAGCTTTGTGTATCACTTATGATAAGGTTAGCAATGGTAGCAAAATTAACTCTGAATTTTCTAACAGCTCTTATAACATTAACCTTTATTGGTTGCCCATGTAACAGTACCGTGTAAATAAATAGGTCAGTGCAGTAGTCCTCTCACGCAGTAATTCAAGGATCCAATCTGAGAAATGCTACATCATGTTCAATATATGGATTTCGAGGTCTTCCTAGGTGGCATCGCCACTCCTGCCAGACAGCCAGAATGTGAAAACAGCAAGGAGAAGTAAGCTTGGGAAAAGTTATGGGCTGGGCCTGGAAGGAGAAATGTGACATTCATTCACATTCCATATATTAGAACTTTGTCTCAATGCAATCTTTTATTGCAAAGATATCTAGCAAATCTAGTCCCTGTTTGGGCAGCCAATTCTCTGCATTAAAATGACAATGGGGAATATCAGTAGATGATCACTTTCTCAGAGGGGTCCCTCTGTTCCTTTGCTTTGAATTCTGACTTATCTCTGAAGACACTATTTCTCTTTGAGACTCTAGGGATAGATTTTAAAGTCTCAACTTCTGTAACCACAGAATCAAGAGGTAAGTCTTTATCCTCATTGTTCATTGTTACCTTAAAACAATTACCGTTCTACAGTTCTTTTAATACCTGTAAAGCAGTAAATGAACAAAGAATGAAGTGAAAGCAATGAAGCAATAAGTGAGGAAATAATAAATCAGTAAGTGAAAAACCAGCCTTTTTTTTTTTTTTTTTTTTGCTGTACGTGGACCTCTCACTGTTGTGGCCTCTCCCGTTGTGGAGCACAGGCTCTGGACACACAGGCTCAGTGGCCATGGCTCACGGGCCTAGCCACTCTGCGGTATGTGGGATCTTCCCAGACCAGGACATGAACCCATGTCCCCTGCATGGGCAGGCGGACTCTCAACCACTGCGCCACCACGGAAGCCCGCCCTTTTTTTTTTTTTTGAGAATCTCATACTGACTTTATTATCTTCTTCCTGTTCATATTTTTTTCATATGTCCATTTTCTAGCACCTTTGCTTCTTGCTTTCAATTCCACTCCTTACCAAATTTGTTGATTTTGTCATGGGTGAACCAACCAACACCTTGAGTCAGATTTCTTTGACTACCTCAGTTTATGTATCCTTATCCTTCACTTCATCAAATTCATTTTGGAGTAGAAATCATTATTCCTACAAAACCACTAAATCAATCATTTCATTTTCTGTTCACAATCTAGTGTTCTTTCAGCCTGTTTGTCTAAACACTTTTCTAGTTCATTGTTGCAAATAATAATAGTAATAATATTATGCAGAAATTTTCTTGCCTAGTATTTTATTGTTTTTCATCATTTTGTAGTTTGTTCAATATACTCAAACTCTAAATCTATATTAATCCACTTACTCCATTTCTCTATAGTAAAACTGCCATAAAATAATCATGCAACAGGAAAGATTAGTGTTACTATTAATTTACTACTTTCAACTCTGTTCCAAATAAAGTGTGACGATCTCAGCCACTGTCCTAACAATTTCAGACCTTCTCCAACGTCCTCAATATGCATACCCTTCCTATAACTAACCTCTCACTTTAAGCAAACCCCCTCACCTCCTACTTAACAGAGAAAATAGAAAACATCAGCTGGGAATGTTCTTTTTTTGCTGTTTCAAACACAAATGCACATCTGAATTTTTATTCATTCTCTCTTAGTTTCTTCCAGTTTCAATAAAGTAAATGTAATTTCCCTATCCTACACTTCTACAAAGACCCTTACACAATCAATTATCCTTTCTCATATCTTCAAAGGATTATTTGCTACATAATACTGCCCATCGAAATCTGAACAGGCTTAAATACTTCTCAGAGAAAATGCAACAAGGATAACAAAAAAAAACAATAAAAAATTCTCATTTTATCTATCTTCCATTCAGCAATAATATCATCTGTCCGTTCACCTTCACAGACAAACTTTGAAAAATATGTCTACACTGAAATTTCTCTATATGCCCTCATCTCCCGCTCACTCACGAATCCTTTCCAAGTCTGGTTACTGCCCTCAGCAATATGTGAATGCAGCTCTCCATGGGGACATCTGTATTGTCCATGTTAATAAAGTCAACAGACTTTTATGTCTTATGTTATTTGATTTTTCAGCTGCATTAGAAACTGAAGTTCTCCTTTTTGAAACACTCCTTATACTCAGCTTGTTTGGCACTATTACTCTGTTGGTTTTATGGCTTTCGACTCATGTGACTCTCTCAGAAGAGAGATACTAAGTGGAGATGCACATCCAAGTTATATGACAGGTGGTATTACTGATACTGCAACAGTTGTTAGTCACTTCTATTCCGAGCAAATAATGTATAGAAATGAGAATGAAAAGCAGAGAAAAAGTTGTCAATAAGTTTACCCCCAAGATACCCTTCATTTCCTTTTTTGTAATTTCTTTGTCATCTGAAAAACTTTGTCTTCAACTATTGTAAAAATTGAGGAACAGAGGAAGAAAGAAAAGAGAAGATCATTAGGAAAAAGAAAATTAAGATTAAGAAAAGATAAATTAAATTCTTAAATTGATTCCATATTCATCCCTGCTGTCTCTATTACAATTCAGATTTGCCCACCCATGGTGTTTTAAAAGACGTGAATACCTAATTACATGGGAAGCTAGCAAAACTAGGATGATGACTGTACCCTACCTTGGAGTTTTTAATTCAGTGGACTTGCAACAAGGCCTAAGAATATTGTTAACCAGTTCTGCAGATGATTTTCATGACAATAATTTGGGGACTTTAGTTTGAGAAGAACTAGGTTAAAGAAATTATAAAGTTAACCCACAGAAAAGATGATGGAAACATTATGATATTGCCTCAATTACTGGAAAGTCTGTGTTATGGGAAAAGAAGAGGTTACCTGTGTATTTCCAGGAAACCAGAGCAGAACCTAGCAATGCAACAGTACATTTTAGATTGTTATAAGAAAGAGATTTCTAAGATCAGAGATATAAAAAACATTTAAGCCTTTTTTTTTTTAATAGAGATGTCCTTAAACTATAGCAAATTGGGATGGACATGAAGAAACATAAGGAATTGATTGTAGTTGTGCACGTGTTTGCATTTGGAGAGAGGAGATGGGCTCTAATTGGGATGGGGAACAGAAGAGATTTAGAGCTGTCTGTCACAGCTTTATTTCTTTGTCTAGGTGGTGGTTACAAGGGCAGCCATCTTTGTTTTTTCCTTATAATAATTCTTTAAGTTTTACATTTATTTTACGTGGTTGTATGCATGTTAAACATGCTGACATAAAGATTAAATGATTGACCATTGGTATGAGCTGCAATGAAGACATCCATGATGAAGCTCAAATGAAACAGCTACCTCAAATCTTGTAATCCTGATCATCGAAATGCATGCTTTTGCAGCCTGACTGCTTTTTCTAAATTGTAATATACTTTGATATAATCATATTGACTAAAAACAGGGGAGCTCCCAAAATTGTAATTTGGCTGTGCTTTTAGTTCTGGTGAGGATGTGATTTCACAAATTTTATTTTCTAACACACAGGTTTTGGTTTTCTGATGACTCCATCCTGCCTTCAAAGTCAACAAATCCTATCCAAAAGGATTTAGAAAGTTTCTTTATACTTTCAATAATTTGTGAATATATGAATGAAAATTTAACACTTCAGTAATGAGTATCTAAGACAACAAAGGAAATAGTCTCAAGAGACCCATCACTGGAAATATGGGGTATCACATGAGTTGAAAATCAGTGGTTAAAAATTTTTTATGAATGTCAACAATTATCAAGTTTACTAATAGCCATTGAGTCTAGGAGACATATTCAGACTAGTAATTAAATTGTATTTACTCTTAGAAAGTTATTCAAGAAATGATACTGAGTGTGGAACGAAAAGTTAAATAAGAGGTTGGAATCAAACCAAACTTAAGGCTAAGGATTTTTTGAGTAAGAAACTTTAGGTTCAAGAGTAAATTAAGACACTATAAACATATAAATTCCTTTAAGATATTTTATTCCCAATACTGGCATTCCTTAAAATTCTTTATTATCTTTATTATATTGAACATTTGTTTACAGAGTCTAATATAAGAAAAGTAAATTACATTGAGTTCTAGAGCACTTTCCTTGTAGATTTAAAGATTAAATTTCTCTCTTATGGCTGCAGAGTGAGTACTGCATTTTCATCTGGTTAAACCTTAACATCTATTGCCTAATCTCAAATCCCACAAAAAATAAAAAGCTTGTTAAAAGAAGATAAGAAGTTATCTCCTCACTGAGGGCTAATTCTGAGACTCTAAAAATAAAACAATCTTACTCTAATGAAACTCTCATGCAAATTAAAGTAAATGTAAAACTGCACTTAATAAATACAAGATGGTTCTAAAAAGATTAGCACTGAATTGAGATCACCACGATGCCCCAGTTAACTCAGTCGGAGAATGCTGTTTGAGGCCAAGATCATATACAGCTGTGGCTCCCCAAGGGCCAATTAATTTTGCTTTAGAGAAAAGCTGTTTCTCTTAACTGACTTCAACAGAAACAACAGTTGCACAAATCTGTCATTTATTGCAAACAAAAGGTGAAATAGTTTTGAGAGATTTGTATAAATAAGTGATTTTTAACTATTTTGGGGTTATAGATGTCAAAATATGATCTGACAAATGTTGTCATCCTCTGCCTAGGAAATCAACTTATACTAAAAAATGCATCCAATTTCATACAATCCATTGAACTCTGGGGTCCATCCACAGGCTGCCTGCTGTTTAAGTTTCAGAGTAAAAATACTCTGAAATAAATCCATTCAATAGAGAAAAAAGACAAAAACAAAATTAGAACATCTATTCTATTGCACTATTAAGTTTAGAGTAGTAGTATTTTTACGTATAGAGAAGGGCATATTAACTCATAACACTTATTTTAAAAACACCACAAAGATTATTGAAGAGTTACAACACTTCTTGGAGATCAACTGAAAATGTACCCTACGTGGTGATTTATTTATTTTGATGTATTTAATTCAACAATTTCCCTTAGGCTTTTTTTTTTTTAAATCTGTATTGGAGTATAATTGCTTTACAGTGTTGTGTCAGTTTCAGCTCTATGACAAAATGAATCAGCTATATGTATACATATATTCCCACATCTCCTCCCTTTTGCATCTCCCTCCCACCCTCCCTATCCCACACCTCTAGGTGGTAACAAAGCACCAAGCTGGTCTCCCTGTGTTATGCGGCTGCTTCCCACTAGCTATCTATTTTACATTTGGTAGTGTATATATGTCCATGCCACTCTCTCACTTCATCCCAGTTTACCCTTCCCCCTCCCTTTGTCCTCAAGTCCATTCTCTACATCTGCCTCTTTATTCCTGTCATGTCCCTAGGTTCTTCAGAACTTTTTTTTTTTAAGATTCCATATATATGTGTTAGCATACGGTATTTGTTTTTTCTCTTTCTGACTTCACTCTGTATGACAGACTCTAGGTCCATCCACCTCACTACAAATAACTCAATTTCGTTTCTTTTTATGGCTGAGTAATATTCCATTATATATATGTGCCACATCTTCTTTATTCATTCATCTGTCAATGGACACCTAGGTTGCTTCCATGTCCTGGCTATTGTAAATAGAGCTGCAATGAATATTGTGGTACATGACTCTTTTTGAATTATGGTTCTCTCAGGGTATAGGCCCAGGAGTGGGATTGCTGGGTCATATGGTAGTTTTATTTTTAGTTTTTTAAGGAACCTCCATACTGTTCTCCACAGTGGCTGTATTAATTTACATTTCCACCAACAGTGCAAGAGGGTTCCCTTTTCTCCACACCCTCTCCAGCATTTATTGTTTCTAGATTTCTTGATGATGGCCATTCTGACTGGTGTGAGGTGATACCCAAATGTAGTTTTGATTTGCATTTCCCTAATGATTAGTGATGTTGAGCATCCTTTCATGTATTTGTTGGCAATCTGTTATCTTCTTTGGAGAAATGTCGATTTAGGTCTTCTGCCCATTTTTGTATTTGTTTGTTTTCTTGATATTGAGCTGCATGAGCTGCTTGCATATTTTGGAGATTAATTCTTTGTCAGTTGCTTCATTTGCAAACATTTTCTCCCATTCTAAGGGTTGTCTTTTCACCTTGTTTATGGTTTCCTTTGCTGTGCAAAAGCTTTTAAGTTTCATTAGGTCCCATTTGTTTGTTTTTATTTCCATTTCTCTAGGAGGTGGGTCAAAAAGGATATTGCTATGATTTATGTCATAGAGTGTCTGCCTGTATTTTCCTCTAAGAGTTTGATAGTGTCTGGCCCTACATTTAGGTCTTTAATCCATTTTGAGTTTATTTTTGTGTATGGTGTTAAGGAGTGTTCTAATTTCATTATTTTACATGTAGCTGTCCAGTTTTCCCAGTGCCACTTATTGAAGAGGCTGTCTTTTCTCCACTGTATACTCTTGCCTCCTTTATCAAAGATAAGGTGACCATATGTGCATGGGTTTATCTCTGGCTTTCTATCCTGTTGCATTGACCTATATTACTGTTTTGTGCCAGTACCATATGTCTTGATTGCTGTAGCTTTGTAGTATAGTCTAAAGTCAGAGAGCCTGATTCCTCCAACTCCATTTTGCTTTCTCAAGATTGCTTCAGCTATTTGGGGTCTTTTGTATTTCCATAAAATTGTGAAATTTTTTGTTCTATTTCTGTGAAAAATGCCATTGGTAATTTGATAGGGATTGCATTGACTCTGTAGATTGCTTTGGGTAATATAGTCATTTTCACAATGTTGATTCTTCCAATCCAAGAACATGGTATATTTCTCCATATGTTTGAATCATCTTTAATTTCTTTCATCAGTGTCATAGTTTTCTGCATACAGGTCTTTTGTCTCCTTAGGTAGATTTATTCCTAGGTATTTTATTCTCTTTGTTGCAATGGTAAATGGGAGTGTTTCATTAATTTCTTTTTCAGATTTTTCTTCATTAGTCTATAGAAATGCAAGAGATTTCTATGCATTAATTTTGTATCTTGCTACTTTACTAAATTCATTGATTAGCTCTAGTAGTTTTCTTGTAGCACCTTTAGGATTCTCTATGTATAGTATCATGTTATCTGCAAACAGTGACAGTTTTATGCTTTAATATATGAGCAGATTTTAATAAGAAGCTTTCTTCTGAAGTTAGTAGGAAATCAAAACAGTGATATGAATTCTGTATGTATCATCACAAAGAACAACATCCTGACCTATCTGTTACTTATCTCATGGGACTATTTAATACAAAAATTTGGACCATTATTACTAGCAAACCTGCCTGCAATTTGTTCTCTGTTATTCCAACATCAACTTGTCCCTGGTCATCTAATAAAAATGTCTATGTTACAATCAACTATTAATTAGAAGTACTATTTACTTCATAATTAATACTTAATTATCCTAATTAGTAAGTAAGTATGGTAGAATAACACCCAAAGTCTATTTCAGCTTCCAAAGTGTATCCTCCTGGACTGCAAAGTCTAGAAATCCAAAATCTGCATTGTAAGGCCTTCTTGCTTCTGGTTCTTAGAGGACCCCCTTGCAACTCAGGTGTTTCATACCATCAGAACAATTAACATGAAACTTGAATCCAGAACTTAGTTAAGGAGAGAGAGGGCTGTAGACCTCCAAATGACTAGTAAGAATCTTAGGGGTTGCAGCATAGTTCTGGAGCTAACAGAAGTTAACAAGAAGTCTGGGGCTTCCTGAATCCAGAATATAGACAGCTAAGGGAGAGTCATCTCAGAGCCAGCAGCCATGATGGTTCTCATGAGTCAGTGGTTTACAGATCCTCTGGTGTCTAAATGGTTCAAAAGTTGCAGCTCCCCTGGCAGAACAATTCTAGGTGCTGTTAAGAGTATTCATATAGTCCAGCCTGGATTCTGTGTTCCTCAGCTTTTCTAATATTTGTCTAAATACCTAAGTCCCTGTATTCACTTCATATCTACTAAATTTACCAGTTTACTATTATGTGTATCAAACACTGACTGTCACACATGACATAGAAGTCAAAGAAAAGGAAAAGAAAACTAGTGAGAGTGTAATGTAAAATGCTGACTGCTAGGGCTGCCATAACAGAATAACACAGACTGTATGGCTTAACTAAAATAATTTTATTTCCTCATAGTTCTGGGAAGTGGAAGTCCAAGATCAAGGAGTCTGAAGAATTGGTTTCTGATGAGACATCTCTTCCTGGCTTGAAGAATGCCACCTGTTCTCTGTGTCTCAACATGGTCTTTCCATTTTGCATGTGCTGAGAGAGGTTTTTGGTGTCTCTTCATCTTCTTATAAGAACACCAATCCTTTCAGATAGGGCCCCACCCTTATGACATCATTTAATCTTATTTACCACCATAAAGGCCCTATCTTCAAATGTAGCCACATTGGAGGTTAGAGCATTTAACATATGACATAGGAATTCGGTGGAGGGGACCACAATTCAGTCCATAACAGCTTGTTTCCATACTATATGCCATATGATGCTTTAAACACACACACACATACACACACACACACACACAGACACACACCCTACACCATTTCAACCTGAAATATACAAGAACAGAGATTGTTATCAGCATTTTACCCTCTCCTCCCTCTTCCAATAATAGACTAATACATTTACCATGAATGACAACCACTGTTGTTAGTACTTTTGTTCTTAGAGGGAGTCTATTTTCTTTCTAAGTTTGAATGCTCTATTTACCATGCCTAGAAGAATGACTGGTATTTAATATGTGCTCAAAAATATTTGTTTTATTAACCAATGAATATTGATTGTCAAATCCTTATCTTCCTATGTAAATTATTTTTCTTATATATCCTTCAAGAGCTTTCCTGCCTTTTTCATTTTAATAATATACCAACATTTTAGCACCAACAGTTAACTCTTATCATAGATAAATATCAAGACTTAACATTCTCTCTTTCTTCTTATTCAAAAACCTGACAGTCTGCCCAGAAACTACATCTCATCTCATTCCTCCTTTCTGATTGTTTTTGGAAAAAACAAAAACAAAAACAAAAAAACACCCTTAGTATCATTTAAGCCGTCTGAAAATTTTGTTGACTCTACCTTGAAAATACATCTGTAATAGATCCCGTCTAACTTCTCTATTTTCACTACCCTGTCTAAGCTCCTATACTTTTTTCTTTGAATAATGCAACAACCTCTAAAAAAAGTCTCCCTGATTCAACTCTTGTCCTGTTCTAATTTTTTTCCTCAAGAGTGATCCTGTTAAGATTAAGTCAAACATCTTACACACTTCTAAAATACCACATTAGTTTCCCTTCTCACTCATGCTGATCACCATAGTCCTTATGTTTTCCAAAGCCTTCCATGATGTGGCCTCATTAATGCTCTGACCTCAGCCTGTCTCACTGTCTTTACCCCTGGCTCACTCCACCCAGTCATCATGGTCTACTTGCTGTTCTATAAACAACACACAGCCACTGCATTTGTTGGTTCCACTACTTATAATATTTCTTACCCAAGTATCCACTTGGCTAGCAACTTTATTTTCTTCAGGCTTTTGTTGAAAAGCTACCCTTCATTAAAAGCCCTTGTCCATGTAGCAGTTGATTCCTATAAGGAAAATTTTGCTTACTAGCTCTTTATAATTTTTATTATTTGAATGTTACTTAAGATTGTCCAACTATATCTATGTCACCATTTGTTCTATATAAAGTTCTTAATACCTAAAATGATAACTTTAATTATAATTAATTTTCTTCTATAGTTGTACAAAATATGTTATGTTTCTATAGTAAAAGTTATGCAAAGAACCAAGTACCTAACATTCCATTTATCGTCTAAAGATGACATATATGTATTAACTTTGATTTGGTTCTTGGTTAAACCCTATATTTTTTTCTTTTAAAGTACCATTAGGCTTACTTTACATTTAATAAAAAAACTTCCCATCACAGATGTTATAAAATATGTTAATTTAAATATCACCTATTAAAAAAACGAGCAATAAAATTTAAGTTTAGGATAGAGTATGTGGAAAAATATGAGTAGAGAAACTCGAAATTCCAATAACTCTAACTTACATACTGATATTCACTGGATAAAAACACGTTAGACTCTTAACCTTGAAGAATTTAAATACGATTTCCATGTTATTATAATATCCAGTGGGATATGAATGACCTATGGAGAATCCAATAATAATATCATTTGCATGTCTATTTCTGTTGAGTGTAGCTATTTTATATCTCAGATCATTTGCTTTGTTAATGCTGAATATATGATGTGGTTAAAATCAGTTAAATAAAATTCAACATCTTATATAATTATAAAGTTCTTTGTCCATGTAGGAGTTGATTTCTTTAAGGAGGATTTTGCTGACTTGCTCTTTTTCATTTATATGTGTTATATGCTGTGCAAGATTGTGTAACTCTTTATAATTATGGTTAACTTGAATTTTGCAAAATTTTAGAATTATGCAAAGTACAAGAGAAGAGGATTAAAGTAGATAGTATATGAATGTTGATAAAGACTATTTGTATTGATATTTGACAGTCTACATTTTAGAAAGGAGATTAGGGCAGGGAAATAAAATGATTTGATCTTGTTATAAAAGTAACAACTGTAAAAATAAAACCAGAGTTACTAAATAAGTGAAAAATTTCCCAGTCAAGTCTATGATGGAAGTAATGCTACTAAATGTTTGTTGAAACGGTTTTGCCATCTAATGAGTTTTGAAAGTCCTGCATGCTAATTTGTTTATATAAATATTGCATTTCAGATTAACCAAATAATTCTTTGAACCTTGCAGTAAAAAACAAAACCAAAAGCATATTACATTAATTTTATTATTATGGTTGAATTGTTTTTCCTATTCCAACTCTTAAAATTGCATAGCAAGTCATTCCCTCATCTAGGGCCTAGCATTGACTAAAGACTAAATAACAGATGGGGAACAACTTATCATATGGCTTTTATTCTTCAATTTGTTAATTGGTGTATCACATTGATTGATTTGTGGATATTGACAAATCCTTGCATCCCTGGGATAAATCCCACTTGATCATGGTGTATGATCATTTTAATATATTGTTGTAGTTGGTTTGCTAATATTTTGTGGAGTATTTTTGCATTTATGTTCATCAGTGATGTTGGTCTGCATTTTTTTAAAAAAATTAAATTTGTATGGAAACACAAAAAACTTAATTAGCCAAAACAATACTAAGAAAGAAGTACTGAGCTGGAGGAATCATGCCCCCTGACTACAGGCTATACTACAAAGCTACAGTAATCAAAACAGTATGGTACTGGCACAAAAAGAGACATAGAGATCAATGGAACAGGATAGAAAGCCCACAAATAAACCCATGCACTTAAGGTCACTTAATCTAAGACAAAGGAGGCAAGAATATACAATGGAGAAAAGACTGTCTCTTCAATAAGTGGTGCTGGAAAAAATGGAGAGCTACATGTAAAAGAATGAAATTAGAACATTCTCTAACACTGGATGCAAAAATAAACTCAAAATGGATTAAAGACCTAAATGTAAGACTGGATACTATAAAACTTACAAAGGAAAACAGGCAGAACACTATTTGATTACATCCCAACAATATTTTTTTGGATTCATCTCCCAGAGTAATGGAAATAAAAACAAAAATAAACAAATCAGATCTAATCAAACTTAAAAGCTTTTGCACAGCAAAGGAAACCATAAACAAAACTCAAAGGCAACCCATGGAATGGGAGAATATATCTGCAAGTGATGCTACCAACAAGGGATTAATTTCCAAAATATATAAACAGCTCAGACAGCTTAATATAAAAAAAAAAACAACCTCAAAAATGGGCAAGAGACCTAAATAGACATTTCTCCAAAGAAGACAAATAGATGGCCAATAGGCACATGAAAAGATTTTCAACATCACTAATTATTAGAGAAATGCAAAT
This sequence comes from Lagenorhynchus albirostris, assembly GCF_949774975.1. Lineage (NCBI taxonomy): Eukaryota > Metazoa > Chordata > Mammalia > Artiodactyla > Delphinidae > Lagenorhynchus > Lagenorhynchus albirostris. Next base: position 16,913,627 of record NC_083097.1, read on the forward strand.
CAAAACTACAATGAGGTATCACCTCACATCAATCAGAATGGCCATCATTAAAAAGTCCACAAATAATAAATGCTGGAGAGGGTGTGGAGAAAAAGGAACCCCCCTACACTGCTGGTGGCATTGTAAATAGGTGCAACCGCTCTGAAGAACTGTACGGAGGTTTCTTATAAAACTAAAAATAGAGTTACCATATGATCCTGCATTCCAACTCCTTGGCATATATCCAGGTAAAACCTCTAATTCAAAAAGATACATGCACCCCAATGTTCATGGCAGCATTATTTACAATAGCCAAGACATGGAAGCAACCTAAATGTCTATCAACAGATGAGTGGATAAGGAAGATGCAATAAATATATACAATGAAATATTACTCAGCCATAAAAAGAATGAAATAATGCCATTTGCAGCAACAAGGATGGACCTAGAGATTATCATATTAAGTGAAGTAAATCAGACAAATATCAGATGATATCACTTACAGGTTGAATCTAAAAAAAAAAAATTATACAAATGAACCTATTTACAAAACAGAAATAGACTCACAGACATAGAAAACAAACTTATGGTTACCAAAGGAGATGTAGGGGGGGCTGGGGGGAGAGATAAATTAGGAATTTGGGATTAACATATGCACACCACTGTATAGAAAATAAAAAACAAGGATCTACTGTGTAGCACAGGGAACTATACTCGATATCTTTTAATAATCTATAATGGAAAAGAATCTGAAAAAGAACATATATTAACTGAATCACTTTGCTGTACACATGAAACTAACACAACATTGTAAATTAACTATACTTCAATTAAAAAAATAAAGAAAATAAAAAACAAGTTCACAACCAGAAATAGTCTAGTCTAACTGTAAAAGACAAAGAGGAGATGTTATAAGCCGGCAAAATGAAAAATCAGTATCTACAGAAGAGCCAGCTAACTTCTCAATGGAATCCAAAAGACAGTGTAATATTATCTTTGGATTGTTAAAGAAAATACACAGTACCAACCTAGAATTATGTACCAGATAAATTATTTTTAAGATCACTAGCAAAATAAAGACATTTTCGGACAAAAGTAACAGAAGGAAGTAAGGTCTGAGGAGCAAAAGGGAATGGTGAGAAAAAAAGAAGCAACCGGGCTTCCCTGGTGGCGCAGTGGTTGAGCGTCTGCCTGCTGATGCAGGGGACATGGGTTCATGCCCTGGTCCGGGAAGATCCCACATGCCACGGAGCGGCTGGGCCCGTGAGCCATGGGTGCTGAGCCTGTGCCTCCGGAGCCTGTGCTCCGCAACGGGAGAGTCCACAACAGTGAGAGGCCCGCGTGCCGCAAAAAAAAAAAAAAAAAAAAGAAGCAACCGTGTGGGTAAATCAAAACTAATGCTGAGAAAAAAATATAGAAACAATAAATGACATGTTTTATTGGCATAACCCTAAACCTATATTTAACAGCAAATGTAAAAATAGTATTTTAGATAAGTTTGACCTTTCTTTTTCATTTGTTTCTAAACCTTTGTATTATAATTAAGAAAACACCTTATTATAGAAAAAAGAAGTATTCTCTTCAACTGAAGCATTATTTACAGTTTATACTAAAAGCCACATTTAAACTCAATAACAATCTATAAAAAAATCCTTAAAGGGTAGATAAGTCTTTAAACTGTATCCATTTTATTAACTGATAAATATAACCTCAAAATAAAGACTCTTCAGTAAGGGGTTCAAAGGTATGTAGGTTAGACACAAGCATACAAAAAACCTTTAGCTCTGCTATTTAAGATCTGAATGACACAATGATAGAAGGGGTCTGTCTCAACAAACTGATTCTAGATATCTTTTAAAGTCAAATTACTATCTCAAAATGGAAATAAAATCCTCGTATTAGATACTAAAATAAGGGCTACATAGTTCTAACAGAAATGTTTTATTACTGTTCAGTTATACACAAATACTTGATTATTTCTACAAAAATGATTTGTTCAACTATTAAGGTCAGAGTATCGAGGTTGCATTTTGTAGGCTACTAGCAAGGGTATGACACAGTATGTTTCTGAGCCTAAATCTGTAGCTCAAAGACTAAGCCAAGAGACATTCTAACCAAGACTCAAAAGTGAATGAACCTGAACAATATGTGGATATAGATAACATTTTTAATAAAATAGGAAGATGGTAGAGTTGAGTGTACCTGACCACAAAACTTTCAACTGTTGATTTTTGTACTAGTCTGCAAGATTATGTCTTTATAAATCTATCAAGCTCTTCTTATATAAAATGTTCCATATGAACATGAAATTATAACTTGCAAGTACTAAGTAAAATAATCTTGTTTGTTTTGTCCCCATCACTTCACAAATAATATTTAATTAAATGTGTTTCATAACTGAGGAAAGAAGGTAAAACCATGCCTTGTATGATGGAAACAGAATAAAGGGCCAAATGCAAGTAAAATTAGAATAAATGACTAAAGGGCTGAGATGTAAAAACAAAGTTCTTTATAGCAGCACCCAACTTCCAGTAACAATTTTTGTTTTTTATCTATTGATGTGTAACAGACTCATGCAAAATTTAGTTGCTTATAACAAGGGTTAGAAAACTATACCCTGAAGGTTAAATTAGGTGCAGCAACTGTTTTGGTTTGGCAGTGAGCCAGAAAAGGTGTCTGTATTCTTAAATGCTTATAAAACATATTTTGTGACATGAAGATCATATGAAATTAGAATTCCTGTGTCTATTAATTAGGTTTTATTAGGACAGAACCATGTTCATTTTTTTACGTATTGTCTGTGGTTGCTTGTGTGTTACAAGAAGAATTGAGTAGCTGGGACAGAGAGTGTATGACCCACAAAGCCTAAAATGTTTATTATCTGTCCTTTACAGAAAGTTTGCCTAAAACTGGTTTAAAAGAATATTAATTTACTAATTTTTGTGATTCTGTGTGTTGACTGGGCTTAGTTCTGTGTGACACAGCTGAGGTCATCTACATGGTTACACTCAGCTAGATACTTGGCTGGTCCTAGAATATCCACAATAGTCTCTCAGACTCCACTGTTTCTGTTTTCTCTCATAAGTCAGTAGTATTCCTTAAGCATTTTTGAAGCATGAGGGCTGATTCCTAAAGGGGAACATTCCTAGAGAACACATTCCAATGTGTAAGTGCTTCTTATATACCTGTCTGCATATGCTAGCTAATTTCTCAGTGACCAGAACAGGAAAAATTGTCAAGTCCAGAGTCAACGTGGGAGATGACCCTAAAAAGACTGAATGCTGGGAAGTACGGTTCACTGAGGCAAGCAATGTCAGTCTCCAGTAATACTTAATTGCAATTTATTTGTTTTTTCATTATCCTTTCTTGTTCCTTATAAATAGCAAGAATACTTAATGTATATTCAGTTTTTTAAATTCAATTTCAGGCATTTCTTTTTTTTTTTTTTTTTTAGTCTGATTCAATGTTCTGTTGTTTCTACCATCTTTCACTGTCTTATTTCCTTGTGTGTTTTGTGATTTTTAACTGTGAGCTTATTTTCCATGGAACTTTGCCCATGATGGGAATTCTTTTGGGCATGCAGAGTTCCCTCAGAGTGACTTGTATTTACTTTAGATTTCATTTAAAGAAAACAGATTGACTGAATTCAGAATGTAGCACTACTAAAACTAGTTTATCATTATTAATTCCCCAGGAAGGGTTTTTCTTTCCACATAGCTCTTCATTTTGAGGCAGATAAGTTTTCTTGACCTAGCATGGGGTGAGAGAAAGTGGCCTTATATTTAGTGTGCTCTTGCGATGAAGTTATAGTCATTTAAATTCATAACTGTACTCAGAAGTTCCACTAAAAGGCTTACCACCTTGAGCCAGTCCCACAAATATATAAAAAACAGAGTTCAATTTATTCAGGTTGTGTTTTATAATGTCTTCAGGGCAAGTAGCTGGTTCCAATAAAATGCCATTTACCTCTCTTCTTTCTTGCTTTAAATTAGTTTTCCATCTCAGGATTTCTTGCCAGCTCATTGATGCTATCACAAAGTTGGTTTTCTCCTTTTGATTCTGTACAGTGTTTTAAGAATTTTTCAGCAGTAGGATAGTCATAGTATATAGTCCAGCCTTATGCTGGAGATAGAGGACAAGAGTATTTCTTTTAAAAATGTTTCCAAACTAAATTTTAATGGAAAAAAATTAAGTATATATAAAAGAAGAAAGAACAAAATTTTTGTAGATCCTTTACATAGATTTGATCATTATGAAGATTTTATAATATTGATTCTTCCATTCACAGATTTTTTTTGAGGTATTTTAAAGAAAATCCCTGGCTTTATATCATTTTACCTCATTTATTTCTATAAGCATCTTTTAAAGATATGGAGCTCTCCTTGCACCACTGCAATGCCCTTACCATAACTAACAATATTCAAATTAAATGCTTTGTATCATCTAATATTGTTTTCCTTTTCAAATTTCCCCCACTACCTCAAAAATGACTTTTTATAGCTTATTCAAATCAGAATCCATGTTCATATTTCTATATATTATGTCTCTTATGTATCCTTTAATCTAGAACTGTCTCCATTCTCTGTTTTTTTCCCCCTTTGTCATGTTGAAAATAGATTATTTTTTCTATAGAAAATCCAGTATATTTGTCCATGCATATTTTAAGCACTTCATTGCTGCTTTTGTCTTTCTCCAAATCTGTTTATTTAGAGGTCACCGTGGACTACATTTTGCCAATCCAATGGCCATATCTGGATTTCCATCATGCTTAACCTCTCAGCAGCCAATGGGCATTTTTGCAGGGACAGTGATCTGCAATTACTCCAGTGGGGGAAGTTAATATTGAATGAAGAGCACGAGGTGAGCATGAAGGCCAAAAGTTGGGCCACCAGGGAAGCCCAAGCATCACATTTAAAATAAAAATTAGGCTCCTTCTGTTTTTCCAAGCCATGAAAAACCGGAAAAGCAGTGAAAAATATTTTTGCATATCTATCAAAGTAAGATAAGTTTGTGACCAAGACAGTGTAAGACATTATCTGTTCAAGATACGAAAGAATGGATTATTGGCCTATGGATATATTTCAGTCCTGTTGTCAAGAAGGAGGAGGAGAAGAAAACAACATAAATAACGTATTTAAGCCCAAGTGCTGCAACCACAAACTCATCAGTCTGACACTAGAAGTTATGATCATATGAACCCAACTGTCACCCTCCTGCTGCCTTCTGCTATTCCTGATAAAGTTAAATGTCAAGGTCAGTTTCTTATTTTGGCTGCTATTGTTGTTACTTCTCTCGCCAGTTAAGGTTTATGTCATAGGCTAATCGTCACCAAAGGGCCCACGAATCCTATTGTTATCCTTTAACTTGCATACCTTTCAAACTGGTTTATAAATGGTGTAAAGATAGGCTAGTGGCTCTCTCAGCCCTTTCCAGGTCTTACAGCTAAACTCTTTTTCCCATTCCCTCCTGACATTCTTGAAGGGCTTTGTGACTACTTCTAGCCAATGGAACGTGAGTAGAAATTGTGTATCACTTTTATCCTGGGGCAGTTTAAGAGAGGATGTGTCTTCATCACTGTCTGTCTCTGTCTCTGAATCTGTCTCTGACTCTTTCTCTCTCCCACTAGACAGTGCCGGGCTGACATCAAGTCCTCTGATGAACATACAAGAGCCACAGACGGTATGGGTGGAGCTTAATCTGCATTCCTGAATGCCTCCAGGAAAGCTAATCCTCCCTGCCAAAGTCACTGGACTCTGCTGGGATAGAATAACTGTCTAAACCACTGAGTTGTGAAGATTTTTCTGCTAAACAATTAGAAATGTTACCCTACAGAATAAAAGCAATTTTCAAAATCATTTTTCTGATACTTAGTTGAATTTTTCTTTTTCTTTTTTTTTTTGTTTTTTGCGGTACGCGGCCCTCTCACTGTTGTGGCCTCTCCCGTTGCGGAGCACAGGCTCCGGACGCGCAGGCTCAGTGGCCATGGCTCACGGGCCCAGCCGCTCCACGGCACGTGGGATCTTCCTGGACTGGGGCACGAACCCGTGTCCCCTGAATCGGCAGGCGGACTCTCAACCACTGCACCACCAGGGAAGCCCTGAATTTTTCTTGTATTTAACTGAAAATATTTAGCAGCATAAGATATGAATCAACTATTGCTTTCTGTTTTTCATTGGCCAAGTTAATTATTTTCCTTGATTAGCCTTGCTTCTAAGGAGTGCATAAAGAAAATGAAAATAATAAACATTTATTTTCTATAAACTTTTCAGAGATCAAATCATTTTTCAAAGTTACTTTTCTTATTCTGCCATATGATTACAACAGAACTGTGAATTTACACCTTTTGAGCCAATAAATTCTGTACAAATTCTTCACCTTTAATTTAATGGAAGTAGGTAAAATACTGAGTTAAAAGTACTTGGAAGATACATACAGTTTGTGCTTTATATAAATTTTAAGGCAGATGTGGCCTATCTTGCTTCATGTTGCTATTTTAATTTTGTGATTAAAATGGTGACTTGAAAGTTTTTTAGTTTAGAAGCACACTATTTCTGCTAGGTGAAAATTAGCCTGTCTTATTTTTTGGAAACAAATTAACTTTTCAGTCTAAGAGGTGCTGGTAAGTTAATTTGCAAAATGTTTGTACTGCCCCAGAAAAATATCAATTTATATTAAAAACCAACAGAAATATTATGTTTTCTCTGCTACCATAATAAAAACGATTTCAAGTAATTCCTTTTAAAATAAGCTAATTTTGGTATCCCATTTTTAAAATTTTGGGTTTCTCCCTATTTCTTATTTTGATAAATAAACATACTTTGAAAATTAAAAAAGAACCTCAAATGATGGATAATACTGGACTTGTGAGAAGCATTATTAACATGAGGTTTTTCTGTTATATGATTTTATTTGCTTAAAAATATTAAAAATACAATAGAATCAGTTTCAGAATTCTGTTAATATTGATACAATTTTCCTACAAAGTACAGGACGGGTGAAAACATAGTTGCCATATTAATAGGTCTAAGGAAGAAATATATATGGCACATCTGCTATGACCTAAGCCCTATTATCTCAGTGTCCCAGTAACAGAGTACTGGGAAAGAAAGGAGAACCAGAGAATTTTGTTTGTATCTTGGGGTTATTATCCAATTCTTTCCTATATAAATCCAATTTAGGATAAATTGTTAACTTGAAAATATGAGCAACTAACATTCCATGCAGACAGCTGTGAGTTTCCATGGCTAGTGTTTCTCTCTCTCCCCACCAGTTATGATGGTCAATTTTATGTTTCAACATGACCGGCCCATGGGATGCCCAGATATTGCATCAGATATTTTTCTGGGTATGTCCCAGAAAGTGTTTTTGTATGAGATTAACTTTAGAATGGGGAGAGTGAGTAAAACAGGTTGTTTTCCCCAATGTGGGTGACTCTCTTCCAATCAATTGAAACAAAAAGAGGGCTTCCCTGGTGGCGCAGTGGTTGAGAGTCCACCTGCCGATGCAGGGGACACGGGTTCGTGCCCCGGCCCGGGAGGATCCCACGTGCCGCGGAGCGGCTGGGCCCGTGACCGTGGCCGCTGAACCTGCGTGTCCAGAGCCTGTGCTACACAACGGGAGAGGCCACAACAGTGAGAGGCCCATGTACCGCAAAAACAAACAAACAAAAACAAAAAGAAAAAAATAAAACTGACCTTATCCCAAGCAGAAGGGAACATCTCTTGCCTGACTGCTCAGCGGGGGCATTGCTTTGCTTTTTTTTTTTTTTAATTAAGACTGTATTATCATTATTTTTTTTAACAGCAGTTTTAGGTTCAGAGAAAAATTGAGAAGTACACAGAGAGATTTCCTATAATCTCCTCTCCCCACATATGCTTAGTCTCCCATGTCATCAATATCTTCCAACAGAATGGTACATTTTTTACCAATGATGAACTTACATTGACACATCGTAATCATTCAAAGGGCATAGTTTATGTTACAGTTCATTCTTGGTGTTATACATTCAATGGGTTTGGACAAATGTATAATGACATGTATCCATTATTATGGTATCATACAGAGTATTTTCACTGTCCTAAAGATATTATCCACCTAATCATCCCTACTACCCCCCAACTCCTGCCATCGCTGGCAACCCCTGATCTTTTTACTGTCTCCATAGTTTTGCCTTTTCCAGAAGGTCATATAGTTGGAAACATGCAACATGTAGCATTTTTGTTTGACTTCTTTCACTTGGAAATATGCATTTAAGGTTTCTCCATGTCTTTGCATGGTTTGATAGTTCTACTTCAATAGTATGTTAGTTATTATGGGTCTTTTGCCTCTCTGGATAAATTTTAGAATCACTTTGTTGCTCTCCACAAAATGACTTGCTGGGATTTTGAGTAACACTGCATTGAATTTATTGACCAAGTTGAGAAGAACTGACATCTTAACAATGTTGAATATTCCTGTCCATGAACATGGAACATATCTCCATTTATTATTAGATTTTGTTCATCAGAGTTTTGTAGTTTTCTTCATGTAGATCTTGTACATATTTTTTATTTTTATTTTTTTATTTTTATTTTTCTTTTTTTTTTATATTTTTTAGATTTATACCTAGACATTTCATTTTATGGAGTGCCGATGTAAAAGATATTGTGTTTTTAATTTCAAATTCCACTTGGTCATTGTTGGTGTATGGAAAAACAACTGACTTTTGTATGTTAACTCTGTATACTGCTACCTTGAAATAATTTCATATAAGTTCCAGAAGCTTTTTGTCAATTATTTTGTATTTACTACATAGATGGAAATGTCATCTAGGAACAAAGACAGTTTTATATTTTCCTTCTCAATCTATATACCTTTCTATATATTTTTCTTTTCTTTTTCATTACACTAATTAGAACTTTCAGAAGATATTGAAAAGGAGTGGTGAGAGGGGACACACCTGCCTTGTGTCTGATTTTAGTGGGAAAAATGAGTTTCTCATCAAGTGCAGTGTTAGCCGTAGGGCTTCTGTAAATATTCCTTATCAAGGTGAGATAGTTCCCCTCTATTCCTAGTTTATTGAGAGCTTTCATCATGAATGGGTGTTGGGTTTTCTTAAATACATTTTTTGCATCTATTTATATGACCATGTGATTTTTTCTTTTTTATCCTTTTGATATGATGAATAACATTAATTTTCAAATGTTGAAGAAGCCTGGGAACATCCCACATAGTCATGATATGTTATATTGTTTTTATACATTGATAGATGTGAATTGTTAATATTTTGTTGAGAATTTTTTGTGTATGTTAGTAAGAGAGACTGATCTACAGTTTTCTTTCCTGGTAATGTCTTTGTCTGGTTTTGGTATTGGAGTAATGCTTGCCACCTACAATGAGTTAAGAAGTATTCCTTCTGTTTCTATTTTCTGAAAGAGATTGTAGATAATTGGCATAATTTATTTCTTAACTACTTGGGAGAATTCACCAGTGAATCCATCTGGGCCTGGTACTTTCTGTTTTGGAAGTTTAGTATTGATTCCATTTTTTAAAACAGATGTAGGTCCACTGAGATTGTCTATTTCTTCCTGTGTGAATTTTGACAGATTTTATCTTTCAATGAATTGGTTCATTTCATCCAGGTTATGAAATTTGGTAAGAAATACATTCAAATTTTGTCAGATGATTTTTTTTTCCTTTCCTTTTGAAGGATAATTTTTCAGCATAAAGAATTCTAGGTTGGTGGGTTTTTTTGTTTTGTTTTGTTTTTCTCTCTCAAAACCTTAAAATATTTCACTCCTCTTCTTTTTTTGCATGGTTTCTGAAAAGAAAGCAAATCTAATTCTTATCTTTGTTCCTCTACAGGTAAGATATTTTTCTCCTCCAGGATTTTTTATTTCTTTATCTTTGATTTTCTGTAGTACGAAAATATTGTGCTTAGGTGTCGTTTTTGGCATTTATCTTGGTTGATGTTCTCGGAGTTTCTTGAATCAACGGTTTGATGTCTGACACTAATTTGGAAAAATTCACAGTCATTATTGTTTCAAATATTTCTTCTGTTTTTTTCTCTCTTTCTTTTCCTTCTGGTATTTCCATTATGCATACGTTACATCTTTTTTAGTTGTCCCAAGTCCTTGAACATTCTGTTCTGGTTTTTTTTTTTTCTTTCCATCCTTTGCTCTCTTTGCTCTTTTGGTTTTTGAAGATTTTATTATATCCTCTATTTCAGAGATTCTTTCCTTAGCCATGTACAATCTACTAATAAGCCTATCAAAGACATTCTGCATTTCTGTTACAGTGTTTTTAATCTCTAGCATTTCTTTTTTGGTTCTTTCTTAGGATTTCAATGTCTCTGTTTACATTGCCCATCTGTTGTTGCATGTTTTCTGCTTTATCCACAAGATCCTTTAGAATATTAATAATACTTTTTTTAAAATTCTTGATATGATAATCCCAACACCCCAGCCTTGTATGGCTCTGACACTTGCTCTGACTCTTGAAATTGTGTTTTTTTGTCTTTTGGAATACCTTGCAATTTTTTTTCTTGATAGCAGGACATGATGTACCCAGTAAAAAGATCTGCTGTAGATAGGTCTTTAGTAATGTGGTGCTGAGTGTGAAGAGAGGAGAGAATGTTTTATAGTGCTACAATAAGGTTTTTTAGTTAAAATTTGCCTCTATACTATGAATGTCACAAGTGTTTCTCAGTATTTTTCACCCCCCTTAGGTGGATAGGATGACTAGAGCCAGCAGAAGTTGGATATTTTCCTTCCCCAGGTAAATTAGGTTCTGATAATACCCCAGCAGATTTGACTCTGGTTAATTTGTTACCCCTGAGGCAGGTCTTATTAGGAAGTGCAGATTGTTCTGGCATATTTCAAAACTGTTCATTTCCTTCTCCTTCTGCTGGATGCACAAGGAAATATTTCTTCAATAATTAGTGTAAATAGAGTTTCTCTTGCCTTCTCTCTCTGTATATATATAGAAAGAGATAATATATATATAATATATATATATATCCCATTGCTTCTGTTTCTCTGGAAAACCCTGATGAATACACCAGGCTTCTTTATTTTTCTCTTCTCTGTTAGCTAATTAAAGATAAATGAAGTAGCTTCCTTTAAGTTCTAATTTAAAAAATCATGTAATACCTAGAGCAGGTGTGAGAGGAAACCTTTCTTCAATAATTAGTGTAAATAGAGTTTCTCTCTCCTTTTTTTTTAAAGAAATATGTCCCACTTTTATTACATACCAGGTGGCAAAACAATGAGTGGAAAATATATAAGATCAGTTGGGGTGTGCAGACAATAATAATAGTACTTCCTCCTGCATTGTAATTTATTGTTTTCAAAGCATTTTCTCATAGATTGAGTCACACTAAATAACTAGAGGATGGGAAGAGTAGATATTTTCATCCTTTTTAGATGAGAAAATCGAGGCATTACTGAGAAAAGTAAGTGGTAGAACTAAATTTTCAAACTGGGTCTTCTGACAATAAATTAAGTGTTCTTACAATTGAATGACTCTGCTTGTGGACAGAACTGTATTAATTGTATCTTTCAAGAGGGAGTTGACAGAAGAAAAAGGACAAACAAGACCTAGTGGATTTCCATTCCAGAAGGCAAGAGGGATGATGATGATTTAAACTTAGAGAAACTAATAGCTACGTTAATATATATATATATATATTATATATATATATATATATACACACATACATACATACACGGCAGGGTGAGTTGTAGGTCATTGCAAAGAAGTATTTAGTGCAGGGAGTTTTAGCAAGAATATTAATGAAAAAGTAATATTAACATCAGTGGTAGCAAAAGCCTGCATTTACTGAACACATGTTAAATCTGAAGAATCTTCCAGGATTTTTACTAGTTCTAAAAATGTTTTGGCAAGAAAAATGTTATTACCTCATTTCAACATATTTGATGTAACAGACTGAGAGATTAAATAACCTCTTTAAAATATATGACATCAACAATATGTTATGCCAAAAAATAGGAATATTTCTAAAATGAAAGGGAAACAAACCAGCAAACCTTTCTGAGAAGTTTGAAATTATTAAATAACTTTGCAAAGTACTTAACTTCTTTCCTCATTCATTATAAATGTAGTACTTAGAGCTTATAAATAGAAAAGCAGGAATTAACTATATTAAGTGCTACTGTCACGAGTTGTCTTAGATTTTGTTCTCCAGAAATAGACCTGAGACAACGATTCATGTAAAAGTTTACTTATATGGAAGAGTTGTCAGGGGCTAAAAATTGGCCAGGGAGATGGAAAGTGGGATTAGGAAGGGAGAAAACCAAGGAAGTCAAGCAAGTTCCCGTCAAGACTTAGTCTGGCTCAATCTGATATAAGCAATTTGGAGAAAATGTTAATCATATCTTAACATTCTTCAATTGGGGAATATTTATTTCCCTGTGCACCTCATTCATTGGTTAAAGGCAAGGGTGGACAGGCAGAGGGGGCTCCGGTTTTCCAAGACTGAAGACCAAGAGGCTTGTAGCAGCCTGATGACTGCTCTTTAAAAAACAGAGGCAGGTGTTGGCTGTTGGGTGGGAAAGTCACCAGAAGTCAGCTGCTGAGGTACACAAACACAGGGAAATTAAGTATAAGGATGTAGGCAGAGCACTGACACAGCTGTTGCTCCAGCCAAGTGATTATTCAGGAATGCCTTTATATGAAGCATGTGAGCTTATTCATGTCACTTCTCAGCCTCTTCACTGACGCTACCTCTCCTTCTCTGCTCATGGATCACTGATCACTGAGGTCAGTTATCCGAGATGAAGGAGGGAATCTCTTCTGATACATTTTAAATTCCACAAGGGTGCAAATCTCCTAAGGTAAGTGTAGGAGTTCTAGAGAGTTTCTCCAGCCTTTGTGGCTCAAACTATAAGAAATCAACAATATTCAAGTGTGCTAGGCTGTTACGTTGATGACCCCCAAATGAATAACTTGGGTTATCCCTTCCCATATTGTCTCTGGGCTTGGTGAGGCAATTTGCTTTAGTCAATGGGCATCAGCATGTAAATGCACAGACACTTGATAAGCATTTGCATATTTGGGGTTTGTTCTCTTAAAAGAATCCCTCTTGGTATCCAGCTGCCAGGTTATAACAAATCACAGGACATTTTACTGGAGAGAAAGGGGCATATTGAGAGGCTTTGGAGGTTAAGACACTGTGTAGAGTAAGAGATCTCAAAGAGGAGAAGCCATGTGTCTCAGCTGATTTCTCAACTGAATGCAACCATACACAAAACCTCAGCTAATAAGACGAGGAGTACAATTGCCCAGATACTCAAAGAAATAACAAATCATCCTTACTGCCAGCTGCTAAATGTTGGTGTGTTTCGTTACACAGAAATATCTAATTAACACTGTTTTTGCTGTGTTAATAAATGGTAACTTCGTATGATTCAAACTAAAAACACCAATAATAATAATACCAATTCCCATAGGCAGTACTACCAGTTATCTAGGCCTACTTTGGCTAATGCACCCTGTTAATGTCCTTCTGAGTTAATCCTTCAGTTAATTTATGCTGTGAGATAGGCTTTACTGCCTAATCACAGAGCTGAAGGAATTGAGCCTCAGAGAGGTCAAGTGGCCTGTCTAAAGCCATGTAGTAATTTGCAGAGTCATAATCTGAATCCACATTTGCCTGGATTCAGGATCTCCCTTTTCCACTCTGCTGCACATTGCACTTTCACATAAGGGTCCTTAAACATGACAGCATAAAGTGCCATCAGGACTGTCAATTTGCAAGAGCAAAGGTAATGGGCACGGGTTGTCTGCTCTGCAAATCTGTCATTGAAAATCGTTTACATCTAGGAAGGAGAAGAATAAACTAGTGAAAACGACCCTCTATTCCTTCCATACAAAAATGTTCTCCTCTTGAAGTTTAATAGTGAAACCAAGAAAACATTACATCTTTTGGTAATCTGAATAATTTGCATACTTATATTACTTCAACTTCAATTTTAATGATAAGGAAATACAGATTTATAAACTTTCCTTATTAGAATGACAATGTATCGTGTTGCAGAGTTTAGGCTACAGAGTGAGAGTACCTGAAGTAAATCCTGGTTATTTCTCTTACTAGCTCTGAGACCCTGAGCAAGTTATTTAACCCCTCTGAGTCCTCAGTTTCTTCATCTGTTAAAACGATGATAGTGATACTATCTACCCCATTAATTTCATTAGTTGTGGGATTAAAACAATCACTATATAAGCAGTGCTAGGAATGGTGCCTAGCCATAGGGCATACTCTGTGTTAGCTGTTATTACTGTTACTATTATTATTATTGTCATTATTATTATTAATTTCCTTTTAGAACTCAAACTAACCTTACATTGATAGATACAAAACCAATCTTAAAAATTTTGTCAGAGGTTTAGTTTCCAAACAACTATTTTGTACAATAAGTGTAACAGATTTGATGGAATAAAGAGCTTTTTCATTTAAAAAGGATAACTTTAATGTTCATTTAATTTTATTAATATAAATCAATGATGTATATTTTATGCATCTTTTATATTCTAAGTTCATCCTAGTCCTGGGCATAATGGGCAAATATATATATATATTTGGCCGTCCCACGTGGTATGCAGGATTTTAGTTCCCCAACGTTGAGGGATCAAACCCGTGCCCCCTGCAGTGGAAGAGCAGTCTTAACCACTGGACCACCAGAGAAGTTCCTTGGGCAAAAATATTTTTAAATAGAGAAGAAATAACACGACAAAAACAAAAAGGTGAAACCAATAACAATAGAAACAAAAAGAAAAAACTATAGTTTTGATTTTGACATTGCACTATCTTCCATAATAAGGAGTCTTTCCTTATCTGTGTTTTCACAGCCCCTTTGCTTTCCTTTAATATTGTATTTAGTGCATTTTACAGAGATTCATTTACATGTGGTTTTCCCCTTAACTTGACTCGTTGTTCTTTGAATCCAGAGACTGCTTACTCAATATCATTACTTTTGTGCTGAGATGAGTGCTTGGCACTAAGTGTCAGTTCAGAAACTACTTGCTGGATGAATGAGCAAATAAACTATAAGCTGGATGATTCATTCCTCATTAAGCCTATGGTTCTTTTGGTTAATATTGATTTTATCTCATAAAACTTTCTCAAAATTGATGATATCAATGATTATTATAGGAGGTAATAAAAGACTGACTTACATGAAAGTATGTACACAAATTCTAAGTATTTTCTTTCTTTGAATGACATCTGGAAAGAGTTTTCCTTAATTCCTTGGGAGCAAATGATGACAGACATCCAGGGCACTGCAATTATGAAATGTTCTCGAAGTTATTGACTCTCTAACACAGTTTTAACTTGAGGGAACACTCACCTAGCAATACAAGTCTTCAAAAACCATATGGACAACATTTTCCCAATTATATGTGAAAATTTTAATGAAGACATTTTAATGGATAGGCACTGAGACAAGGTAAAACAAAGAAGGTAACTGTCATGATTTGATTAATTTATTATCAGTAGTACTATTCTTTTTTTTTTAATTGCTGTTTGGCTGATGTATAATGTTGTGTTAGTTTCAGGTGTACAGCAAAGTGAATCAGTTATACATATAATGTATCTATTCTTTTTTAGATTCTTTTTCCCATATAGGCCATTACAGAGTATTGAGTAGAGTTCCCTGTGCTCTACAGTAGGTTTTTATTAGTTATCCATTTTATATATAGTACTGTGTATGTGTCAGTCCCAATCCCCCAATTTTTCCCTCCCTCCCCTTACCCCCACTGGTAACCATAAGTTTATTTTCTACATCTGTAACTCTATTTCTGTTTTGTAGATAAGTTCATTTGTAGCCTTTTTTCAGATTCCACATATTCTTGATCTAAGAAACCTCCCTGATGTGATTGGTGAAGTCAAATACAGGCCTTATTCACCGTGTATTCCTCATATAATTTAGCTCTGTACATCTTCTCTCCTGCTTTATTTTTTATTTCTTTTCAATGATCAAAACATAAAATCTCCTCTCTAATATAAGTTTAAGGCAGCTAAGACTGTCCATCTGCCTCTGCGTATCAGAAATAATATGTTTATGTGATAATGAAAATGACCATCAGTTTATGTGTTTGGCTTTCTGTAATTCTCTGAGCAACTCACACCTCAGAGTGATTTTGCTAGAGTTGAATTGAGTTTAAATGTAGAGAAAACATCTTGAGGACTTTTTTGCCCTAGTAAATAGTTGGCCTAATGAAGATATATTAAATTGTCTCTTTCCCATTGTTGAAGGCAATCAGAAAAATAACTTCTCTTTAGAAATCTGAATATCAGAAAATCAATGAAATTTAAATTATAAAAAGGAATCTACTGCGGGTTCCAGTGGAGGAGACATGGCCTCAGGTCAGGAACTGGTCCCCTTAACTAGCTGTGTGACCTTGTATACTTTAATTAGGCTTTGGGCTCTCAGATGCCTTATAAGACACCTCCATTGCCTTAGAGCAAAGAACTACATCTTACAACTGCAAGTTCACCTCCAGATTCAAATTCTAGTCATTTGAATTATACCAGTGGGGTTAGTTAAAATAAGAATTATTCATAATTTACTCCATCACTGGTATATTTGTTATACTCCTCTCTCAGCTTGATTTCTCAAGAGATACTCAACAATTATCAATAAATGTGAATTCTATACACCAATTTCTCACTCTCAAAACCTTGGAGTTATTCTTCATTCCCCTCTTCATCTCCCACCCCATATCCAATAGGAAATTCTGTCAACTCTGTCTTTAAAATATATACTGAATCAGATCATCTCTTATCACCTTCACTGCCAACATCCTCATCCACACTCCACTTTATTTGGCATCTAGTCTTATAGTAGCATCTTAAATGATTACTTTACACCCACTCTTGCCCCCTCCCAGTATATTCTCAACATAGCAATCACAATGATTCCTTGGAAAACAAATTATATTATGCCCCTCTTCTGCTCAATGCACATCAATGCTCTTCACTGCCTTCCCCTGTTCCTCAGAATAAAAGCCAAGGTCCATGCTCTGACTTCTAAATCCTGTGTGTCTTGGCATCCTCTAGCTCTGTGACCTTATCCCATAGCACTCTCACTTGTGCTCACTTCACTTCAGCCACCCCAGGCTCCCTACTGGTCCTCAAACAGCCACAGTCTTATCTGAGATCTTTCACTCTTGCAGTCCCTTCTGTTGGTATCTTCAAAGCTCATTTTTCACCTTCTTAAGGTCTCTGCTCAAATATACTTAATCTGAGAAGATGCCTCTTACCACTTCATGTAAAATGTCCACCATTCTTTTATACTGAACACTGCTTTATCTTTTTATTGCATGCACCACCTTATGTATTACACACACACACACACACACACACACACACACACACACACACACACACGTTTTTGTTTTCTGTCACAAACTCCTCCCTCTACTAGATTCTAAAACCCTGTTAGCAATAAATTTATCTGTTTTGGTCTATATTATAGTCAATGATTAAAACAGTGCTTGATGTTCAGTTAGTGATGATAAATATGTTGCTGAAGAAAAAAATGAATAAAATGACAAGGAGAGAAGAAAAGGAAAATGGGAGGAGAAACAAAAATGGAAATAGAAAAAAGAACAGAAAGGAGTTAAGTAAGACACAGCTATTGAAAACTTATTTTAACAGATAGTGTTGGGAAATTCACATGCAAAAAATAAAGTTGGCTCCCTACCTTATACCATATATAAAAATGAAATAAAAACAGGTCAAATACATAAACATAAGAGTTAAAGCTATAAAAATCTTAAAAGAAAACATAGGGTAAAAAAGTTTCTGGTGTTTCATTTTGCAATGATTTCTTGGTTATAACATTAAAAACGTAAGTAACACAAAAGAAAAGTTAGATTTCATAAAAGTTAAAATATTTTTGTGCATCAAAATTAAAAATATACACTCTTGGGCTTCCCTGGTGGCGCAGTGGCCTGCCGATGCAGGGGACACAGGTTCATGCCCCAGTCCAGGAGGATCCCACATGCCGTGGAGTGGCTGGGCCCATGAGCCATGGCTGCTGAGTCTGTGCGTCCGGAGCCTGTGCTCCACAACAGGAGAGGCCACAACAGTGAGAGGCCCGTGTACCGCAAAAAAAAAAAAAAAAATACACTATCAACAGAGTGAAAATGTAACTCACAGAATCGGAAAAATATTAGCAAATCATACACTTAATAAGAGATTTATAACCAGGATACATGAAGAACTCTTTTAACTCAATAATAACAACCACAAAGAAAACCACACAAGTCAATTAAAAAATGAAGAAAGAACCTGAATGGACAATTCTCTCAAGAAGATATAAAAATGGCAAGAAAGCACATGAAATTATGTTCAGTATCACTAAGCATTAGGGAAATGCAAATCAAAACCACAAAGCGGGGCTTCCCTGGTGGCACAGTGGTTGAGAGTCCACCTGCCAATGCAGGGGACACGGGTTTGTGCCCCGGTCCGGGAAGATCCCACATGCTGCAGAGTGGCTGGGCCCGTGAGCCATGGCCGCTGAGCCTGCGTGTCCGGAGCCTGTGCTCTGCAACGGGAGAGGCCACAGCAGTGAGAGGCTCGCGTACCACAAAAAAAAAAAAACCCAAAAAACCCACAAAGCGATACCACATCATGTCCATAAGAATGGCTATATCAAAAAGGAAAACAAAATAAAACAAAACCCAGAAAATCACAAGGTTGGTAAGGATGTGGACAAATTGGAATGCTTGTTCAGTGCTGGTGGGAGTAAAAATGGTGCAGCCACTATGGAAAACCATATGGCAATTCCCAAAAAATTACCATATGATACAGCACTTCCTCTTCTAGGTATCTAGGTATATACCCCAAAAAGTGAATCCAGAAATTCAAAAAGATATTTGTACACCCATGTAGTATCATTATTGCCAATATCCATAATGTAGAATCAACCCAAGTGTCTATCAACGGAAAGATGGATTAAAAAATGTGTTGAATACATAAAAGAGTATTTGATTCAGATTTTAAAAGGAAGGAAATTCTAAAACATGCTACAAAATGGAGAAACCTTAAAACATGAGATAAGACAAATGGTGCTGAGGCA
The DNA here is from genome assembly GCF_949774975.1 of Lagenorhynchus albirostris. Lineage (NCBI taxonomy): Eukaryota > Metazoa > Chordata > Mammalia > Artiodactyla > Delphinidae > Lagenorhynchus > Lagenorhynchus albirostris. The sequence goes on from NC_083097.1 coordinate 16,932,691, forward strand.
CGATTTTCCCAAGATTACACACATAAATTATGAAAGGTTGATTCCAACCTAGATATACCTTGGCTACAAATTCCATGATCACTGATGCTTCTTTGTCTGAAAAAAAGCAAGGAAGTAAAGAAAGAAAAGAAAGTTCCTTTTTGTTGCTATCTAATGCATGCCAGGCCCTATGTGGTTTTAAAGTTACACAAGAAATATTATCTTTTTTTAAATTTTGAGCTGTTCTAAAATGCTATGTAATTTTTTACAATAAATTTGTTAAAATCAAGAGTCTGAGAAGTTGAAACTTGAGGGTATTGTACTTTTCATATTAACACCAAAATAGCAACCATTAGCATAGTTTTATGAACAGTTTGTTTATAATAAAACACATATGACCTCAGATGTCAGAAATTTTTCTTAAAAATGAAAAAAATATGTTTAATGAAAATAACCAATATTCCAAAGCTTACTAAAAATGCAGATATATACTAGAGTTAGAATATAGAATTTTTATGTCCAAAAAATTGTCAACTGGATAGAGAAAGCAGATATACCAAGGATTAATGCTCTGTGAACCATTAAAATAAAAATGAATTCTTTGTTGATAATGCCACATATTGAAGTAACTAACAAATATTTATAATATTTAATTTTGTGTATTGTACTTTGTCATCCTTATTATACCTTTACTTTGTAATGATAACTTTTCCAATAAAATATAACATTTTATAAAAACTCCATTTAATTAAATAATGTAATTATATTTGGCCAAAAAGTATCCTTAATTTCTAGTGTGGTAATGATTTAAGAAATCCCAGTTTGAAGCCACAGAGAGCCAATGTGGCTCAGAAGACTGTAACATCTGACTCAAATTCAGACAGCCAAATAAATGTTAGAGGATAATTCACTTATTAGAAATTTCTTAATTCCACTGATTACTCCCAAGTCTTTATATTAATCAGTCCTACTCCAGAGCTACATTTTCCCTAGCCACACTGGCACCATGCTTGACATGTTCAATTCCTTAATCATTTTTTCATCATCACTACCATTGTCATCATCCTTAGCATCATAATTTTCAAAACGAACCACTCACTATGTGTCAGGAACTGTACTAAGTACTTCATATACTCCTATGAGAAGGAAATTATTGTTCCTTTTCTTCTTTCCCAAAGAGCTTAAATAGCTTGTTTAAAAATTAGGCAGGTGGTAAATAGTGAGAGTGACGTTATCAATCCAGTTCTCACTGACTTATTACAATGTTCTCGTCCGAAGCTTCCATTCACTCATTCCTTGCTTATGGTGTCTGATCGAAGTACAGAACCAATTTACAACCTAGGCTATTGAAGCCATTTTTTCCCCTGCTTTTCTTATTTTGGCAAAAAAAAAAAAAGTGCCTTAACTTCTTTCTATGTTAAACACATCCCAGTGTCTGAATGACTGTACTCACAACTCGGAAAAGCTAATTTCTTGAAGTGGGTTCTTAGTCACCTTCATTTCACTTCCTCTGGGTCATTGCTGAACTTGACTTTTTTCCTACATCTGCAGTTGCTTGCTTTTTACTGGTGTCTGTCTTAGTTCCTGAGGATGGTTAGTCTCTTGATTAATATCTCACTGTTGGCATTTCTTATTCAGGCAATTGCAAAGAATTTCCGTCTATTCCACTAAAATAGCTTTAGAAGAATATCATAAAAATAATTTCCTTATTTTCAAGTCACATGGCCTATTTTTGATTGTCATTTCACTATTCTTGATCACTGGAGCTTAATAAGCGCTCTCCTCTTCTGAAAATATACTTCTTTACTTTCCTTAATACAATCATCCTCTAATTTTCCTGATATTTAATACCTTTTCCTTTTACACCAGAAGTATAAATGTTGGTGGACAATATGTCCTTCTATTCATTATCTACATGACCTACAAGGACATCCATTCTCATGGCTTTTAAAATCCTGTATAATGGAAGACACTCAAATGATAATAATAGTTAACCCTCCTGTGGAATTTAATATGAGGGAGATACTATTATTATCCTCATGTTACAAATGAGAAAACCAAGGCACAGACAGGATACATTACTGACATAAAGTCACAAATCTAGTAAGAGTTAGAACCAAGGAGCATTATAAGCAAAATAAAACAAAGAAACACACAAAGATTGTCTGGTTCTAAGCACAATGTCTGCCGTATGATTTTGCTTTAAATTAGCCATTCTAAGACTGAGCTTCTCATATTGCCTCAGCAACTTTTACCTGAAATGCCAAGTTCAGTTATTAACTGTGCCAGTTATTTATTTGTTGTCTCTCAGGTCTCCATATACTGTTCTCTATATATTGATACTTATATATTCTATATATGCTCTCTCTATATTCAGCTCTCTATATACCACCCTGTCTGTACTGTTCTTGGTTTTGGGGGCCGGGCCTCTGCAGAATGAATTTCTCACATCCTTTACCCTCTGACTTCTTGTTAGGTTTGGCCGAATGGAAGCCATATAGGATCAGTGGAATGTGGCAGATGGGGAGAAGAATCTTATTTTAGATTCCCTACTGGCATCGCTTCAACAGCAGCAAAGAATAGACTCAACCCCTAGCTTCTTCAAACACTCTGTGCCTTAGATTTGCTGAGTAAGCCAGACAAAGGAAGACAAATACCATATGATATCATTTATATGTGGAATCTAAAAAAATGATGCAAATGAACTTATTTACAATACAGAAATAGACACGCAGACCTAGAAATAAACTTATGGTTATCAAAGGAGAAAGGTGGGGAAGGGATAAATTTGGAGGTTGGGATTAACATATATACACTACTATATATAAAGTAGATAACCAACAGGGACCTACTGTGTAGCACAGGGAACTATAGTCAATATTTTGTAATAACCTATAAGGGAAAAGAATCTGAAAAAGAATATATCTACTTATCTATAGATATAGATAATTTAATCACTTTGCTGTACACCTGAAACTAACGCAACGTTGTAAATCAACCATACTTCAAAAAAAAAAAAAAAAAAGATTTGCTGAGTCCCCTTAGATAGACAAGCAACAGCTAGGAAGTGCCCTCCTCAGAAGTCCAAGTACAAAGAGTGCTGAGCTTTTTCTTAAAAGAATGAACAACAGCCCTGTAGGACCTGTTCTTAAAATCCTAAGTTCAGATTATTCAACCATCGGGGTTAAAGTTGTTTCTTGCAGTTTTTATACTTGGTTACCTCAGTGTACTCCATTTACTTTTACAGCCTACCAACCTCTATGTAACCAATGGTCTTTCTTAGTTACTCTTGGCTTGAAATATTTAGTATGTTTCTGTTTTCCTGACTAAACCCTGACTGATACCCCTAAAAGTGGTACAGCCTCAGAACTGACATTGATTCCTGCTACCCTCCTCACGATATCAACCAAATTCCATCAACTATACCTGGCTGGTATCTCTTCAGTCTGTCCCATCCCCTAACTTTCCCAGTTGCTACATTAGTTCTCATCATTTTAAATCAAACTTCTAGGCTGTATCAACCTTCTACGTGGAGATTTCCGTAGGACTATCCTTGTATCACTCAAGAATATGCTTCATACTTGTTTCTATATTGCTAAATGAAAATAAAAATATTTAATAATGCCATAATTACCACTGACTCTTCCTGAGCTCCTAACAGCATAAATTAAAATCTTAATAGGGAATGTGAGGTCTTTCACCACCAGCTATATCCGGTATCTTTCCCTTCTGCTATATGCCTATATGCTCCAACCATGCTAGCATTCTCTCTAAAATTCTCTCCTATTTTTGGCAAGCATATATACTAATCCTTTGAGATCTAGCAGAAATGTTCCACCAAAAGAATAAGTTTCAGGATTCTCTCTGCTTCCACTGCACCATATGTCTACCTTTGTACTTATCGCTTTTACATTTTTCAACCCATATTTCACGAGTGTTTATGGCAGGGATAGCTCACATGTTGTTCCATTTTTATAAGCCTGAAATTTCACAGCACATTTTAAGTATTAAAATGTGTTCACCGAGTGAGTTAATGAGTTTAAACTATAATTTTATTAATTAATCATGAACAAAACTGAGAAAAAAATGTGATACACTACCTTGGTTTATGTACTCTGAAGCTCATCTACTTTTGTTAAACACTTTCTCAAAAATGAATAATCGTTTATGCCAAGAAAATGTCAAAATGTTAACTTATCCAGTACCTTCCATTAGGTAACCCTCCTTCACTTTCAGCTGTACTTTTAGCCACACTACCTACATGCCTTTGCACCAACAGAATAAATTTTTGTGCTTGTGTTATATTTCTCTCATCCTTATGTCTTTTCAGACAGTTATCTCTGTCTTATATTGAACTGTGGGTTATGTTAGGTTAACCAACAGTTAGAATTATCAGAATGACACTTCAAGCATGGAATACCACAGGCAAATCAAATGTACAAAAAAGACATAGCAGCATTCATGTTTATATGTGTAAATCTGAAGTTGTTGTTGGCTCCGCTGGCTAAAGAGAAAGAGATTCAGAACATCAGTTATAAGCATAACATAGAGTCATGAATGCTAGTGGGCTGAGGACAAGAAAGAGGGAGTGAGCAATAACTATAAATGGAAAATATTACCTATTATATCTGGTAAGATTTCCCACTTATTCTCTATATATAAAGTTTGAAATTTGAGGCAAAGTTAAACAAAAAAAAAAAGTGGTTTAGTTCTTGACCATCTAGATGTAAGGCAAATTTTCTGTAACACTTAACACTTCCCTGAATGCTAGAAGTGATACTGGTGATCTGGGTTGCCAGGAGGAACTTTTTACCATCCCTCATCACCCTTACTTGTGTTCTCCTGAGACCAAAAGGCAATTTCAGATTTGCATTTCATCACCATAACTCTAAGCCCGATTTAATTTTTCCCTCGAGGTTTGCTATCCCTAGTTAAAATTGTCAGATTCAGTTTCAACTTTTTATTTTCATCAGGCTGCTTTCAAAGTCTGCAGTTGGTCTGATTAATACACTAAATAGTTGTAATTTTTAAACTCCTATATTAAATGGAAAATATAGAGATCCAATGCTATAACTGCAATGCTAAAAGTCTAAAATACATAAATACACAAAAGCGTATAGATGCCTACATCTGAATAAGCAGCCAGTTTTACATGAATCTGATCATTATTATATCCTGAGAACTGTATTTCATGAATAACACAGCATTCAGTGAACCAAAAAATTCAGTTACTTGAAATTATTTATTGTTTACTCTTATTATAAAAAAATTTAGTATTTTAAGCCATAAGTTTATGCATTAGAATGCATTTAATATTATTCATATCTATTTACATTTTATCTCTGTGATGTCTGTACCTGGCTAATATGGAAACTATTTGCCTTCTTCTCAATGATGAATTCCATTGCAGAGTAACTGATTACAGTATATGCTAACATTTTATTAACTATAAAGATCTCAGAAAACTATTTGTAAGGTTACACATTATAACCCCTGGGAGAAGAATTTATTAAATAGGATCAGTGCAAGCAAAATAATTATATAAAATTATTGGGGCCTCCCTGGTGGTGCAGTGGTTGAGAGTCTGCCTGCCGATGCAGGGGACACGGGTTCATGCTCCGGTCTGGGAAGATCCCACATGCCGCGGAGCAGCTGGGCCCGTGAGCCATGGCCGCTGAGCCTGTGCCTCCGGAGCCTGTGCTCCGCAACGGGAGAGGCCACAACAGTGAGAGGCCCGCGTACCGAAAGAAAGAAAAAAAAAAAAATTATAAATGATGGTCAGATTCCCTGACTGTATAGACTCCTTGGAATATCTGTGGTTGAGTATATTAAAATATTTTAGCGTATTTTAGTCAATTAATAAATACGTTAACTTTGAATTTGTTTTCCTACAAAAAATTTAAGAATGACAAAAGATATACTTTAAAATTCTAATGGAATATAACTATAAATATACATATATAGATACATATACATGTATCTATTCTAACTAATAATTTGACAAGTTAAATAGGATATATTAGGACATATTTAACTCAAGGAGTTCATAATGCAGGTTTCATCCTATGATAATGAATTTATAATTTACTATGGGGCCTTTGTAAATATTGACTCACTTTTGCTTAGCCACTGAAAGGGAGGTTTACAGATTCCTAAACTGAAAAGTACAGGAGACTGCAAACTTCCGAAAATTTAACAAAATCAAAAGCAGGCTGAAACCAGATGATTAGGAATGTGTTGAAACGGTATATAATACACATTTGACCATTATGGGATAGCATGACAATTTGGCTTCCTTCCTAAAAGATATGGACATCTGTTCATCTTCTAAGTCAATAAGTAACAGATGACTGTACATCTGTTTGCATACAAAGTGAGAGACTGACGAGCAGGGTGCTGTCTCTAGGGTTTGCTTTGGTGTTTGTTTGGTTTTCATTAGAATTTTCCTTTCTGACATTCAGCCCAACAACATTATTTTGATAGATCCCCCAGAATATATTTTCATAATAGGTCATAGTTACAGTGATCACTAATTTTCCAGACAATATTCTAAATTCCTTACCTATATTAGCTTCTTTAATAATCATAACTAACTATTAGATAGAAACTCTCCTAATCCGTATTTTAAAAACAAGAGACTGAAGTACAGAGATGTAGAGATATTGCACAAGATCACACAGCTCATATGTTGGAAATTCCAGAAATTAAATACAGATAATCTGATTCTGGACTTTCTGTCCTCAGACACTACACTGCTCTGCCTCTCAATGAATACTAAATTTGTAGTCCTGGTAAAATTGAATCAATTGTTTCAACCTGGAGAAAAATAACTTCAACTGAAATCAGAGTTTTGTATGCTCAATTATAGCAATATAGCAATAAATAGGAATTCAGTGTTCTGCTTTTGACTTAATTCATACTAAATAGAATTTGAAAAGAAGATAATATTTCTATAAGAAAATTTTCAATTGGATTATGTATTGAGCATTTCATCAGAATGTAAATATAGGTAGTTTGAATCCTATATTCCTTCACGAACCATGGTTACTTGTTTACTTAATTCACAGGTACCTTATCCACAAATACCTCTGAATTGCAACACTTTCATAGTCACCTGAAATTTTGCCACATGAACCTTATAAAGCCATAGAAGTGCTCTGCATCACCATGTTTTGTGTGTTTTAGTTGAGCAGTGTTGGTCTGGGGAAAGAATGGCTTAACTTCAGGAAGTGAAAATGATAAAGCACAAGATTCACCCTCCCCTTCACTTCTCTTGCATTGTATAGCCTTTTTATGTCTAGAATTTGCGGCAACTGGATAAAATGTTCTAGATAATAAATCAAAATAAATCAAGGAAAATAATTATCTTTCTAAATAAAAAATGACAAAGATTTTTCCATTGGTTTAATTTTTAAAGGTTACGGAAATATTCAACCTTCCCAAATACCCTTGACGTGAAAACTAATAGACTCATAAAGTTATAGCTGGAGGAAGCAGAAAGTTTCCTTGCACAAATACCACTCACAATGGCAATGATCATGATTTTGTCCTAGGGCATCTAGCCAATCTTGCTATTTGCTGTTGCTGAGTCCTGAAATTTTGGCATGACATTTAGTGTTGGCAACTATTAAAGCCAAAAATCTGTATGATGGTTTAGAGAGTAAAATGTATTATAACACTTAAATGCAAGACTAGAAAAGCAGCATCGGAATTCTAGAACCAGGTAACTTATTTATAAGGTCTAAATGAACACTTTCTTTTTATAAATGTGCTGCCACACATTTCTTTAAATCAGAAATTTTCTTCAGACATGCAGGCTTTCTTGAATGTAGGTAAGTAAGCACATCGCCTTTTGTCTTGTTTTCAGTTAATGATCAAGGAGAAGGAACCTATTCCATGAAAACAGCAGATTTTGATGCATAGCAGATTGAACATCAAACTTCAAATCAGCAATCAGATGTAATTGCTGGCTCTTTCGCTTACTAAATATAAATTGCAGAAAGAATATGTGGCTTGAATATAGTTACCAGTGACTGGATTTTAAAATTTCCCCAGGACTCTGCTCACATGCCAAAAAGACTATGATAATACTTGCTTTATGTGACATGTCATGTAATATTCAATATCTCAGGAAATATTAATTGAAAATTCTTTGTAAATTCTATACAGATGCAGTTGATTATTATTACTCATTTGTGGTATTTTCTATCAAAAAAAGAAATCATATGTCTTTACAAGGGCCTTATTAAACTATAAAAGCACTCTTTTTTTTTTTTCTCATGATTTGAAATGGAGTGTATTTATTATCGTGGTTTGCCTCTATCCTAACTGTATTAGCTTTTCAGGGCTGATGTAAAATACCACAAACTGGGTGGCTGAAAACAGAAATGTATTGTCTCACAGTTCTGGGGGCTAGAAATCTGTAGTCAAGGTGGCAGTAAAGCCATACTCCCCCTGAAGCCTGGAGGTGAGAATCCTTCCTTACCTCATCTAGCTTCAGACATTTGCCAGCATCCTTGGTTCTCCTTGGTCTGTAGATTCATCAACCAGACTCCACCTCCCTTGTCATGTGGCCATCTTCTCCACATCTTCTCATGTGTCTCTCTCTTTACATGGTGTTTTTCTCTTCTTTTAAGGACACTGGTCACGTTGGATTAGGGCCTACACTAATGACCTAATCTTATTTTGATCATATCCACAAAGATCCTATTTTTATTTTGGTTTTTGGGGTTTTTTTTTTTTTTTTTTTTGCGGTACACGGGCCTCTCACTGTTGCGGCCTCTCCTGTTGTGGAGCACAGGCTCCGGACACGCAGGCTCAGAGGCCATGGCTCACGGGCCCAGCCGCTCCGCGGCATGTGGGATCTTCCCGGACCGGGGCACGAACCCGTGTCCCCTGCATCGGCAGACGGACTCTCAACCACTGCGCCACCAGGGAAACCCCCTAGTTTTAAATAAGGTCACATTGACAATTACAGGCAGTAAGATTTCAATATACCATTTCTTTTCTTTTTGGTGGACAAAATTCAATCTTTTTAACAGTAGTGAACTCAGAACAAGTAAGTATATGCATATGGGGTAATACATACTTAATGTAGAAGTTTAAGGGTTTTTTTCCAGTATTTAGTATTCTACACATGCATAAGACAATACATATCCTTTGATGCACAAAATATAAATAGCTACCTATTGTCATACATAGTGAAGTCTGAAAGAGAAAGACAAATATCATATAATATCGCTTATAAGTGGAATCTAGGAAAATGGTACAGATAAACTTATTTGCAAAGCAGAAATAGAGTCACAGATGTAGAAAACAAACTTATGGTTATCTAGGTGGGAAACGGGGTGGGATGAATTGGGATATTGGGACTGACATATATATACTACTCTATATAAAATAGAGGACCTGGGCTTCCCTGGTGGCACAGTGGTTGAGAGTCCGCCTGCCGATGCAGGGGACACAAGTTTGTGCCCCGGTCCGGGAAGATCCCACATGCTGCAGAGTGGCTGGACCCGTGAGCCATGGCCGCTGAGCCTGCGTGTCCGGAGCCTGTGCTCTGCAACGGGAGAGGCCACAACAGCGGGAGGCCCGCGTACGGCAAAAAAAAAAAAAAAAAAAATAGAGAACCTACTGTATAGCACAGGGAACTCTATCAGTGCTCTGTGGTGACCTAAATGGGGAGGAAATCTAAAAAAGGGTGGATATGTCTACGTATAACTGATTCCCTTTGCTGTACAGCAGAAACTAACACAACTTTGTAAAGCAACTGTACGCCAATAAAAATTTAAAAAAATAATTTTAAACATGTACTATAGGATAAAAATATATGGTACATTAATGAAAGTACATTAATGAATGTACTGTATAAAAATATAGTACATTAATGAGTTTCTTTTTCTGTTAGAGAGTAAATAATAGAATGCGTTAATCAAGTAAGACATCCAAATCAGGTAGAACTTGATCTTGGCATTAAATTTGTGATAATTTGACTAGGAAGGGCAGACAGAAAAGCTCAGAGTGAAAGAGGAAAATTTAAGAAAATAATCAGAGTATTCCAGGGAAAATTAAGGTGCTGGCTTGAGTCACAGAAATATTTAAAAATAAGCATTGGGAATACATTAAGGTAAGTTAGAGGCAATCGAATAAAATGGGAAAAAATTTGAACTTGATTCCACAAGCACTTGGAAGTCATTATAGAATTACTAGAGAACTATAGCATGAAGCAAAAACTCAGAGACAGAAAGTGCAACAAGGAGACTATTGCATTAATTTGGTTCTACATGCTTCTAATGACAGCATATGCTTGACAATTGTGTGCTGAGGTTTTCTGGAATACCACAATAAGTTCACAGAGGGGAGCACCCCAGGATATTTTAAATTTCAAGAGAAACACAGGGACATCTGTAAGAAGTCCAACAATCTACTACTCCTAGGAGATTTAGACTTATTTCTTTTTTTTTTTTTCCGGTACACAGGCCTCTCACTGTTGTGACCTCTCCCGTTGCGGAGCACAGGCTCCGGACACACAGGCTCAGTGGCCATGGCTCACGGGCCCAGCTGCTCCATGGCATGTGGGATCTTCCCAGACCGGGGCACATACCAGTGGCCCCTGCATCGGCAGTCGGACTCTCAGTCACTGCGCCACCAGGGAAGTCCCTAGACCTATTTCTTTAATGAACAGAACTATTAGGTTTTTGGCCTAGAGCTGCTGTGGAAAAATTACTGAAATATTAATATAGCCATGAACCCAAACAGTTTAAAAATCTCTAGCTTATTAATTACATTAGTGAATGTATTTTCACTTCTTGATCTGCAGCTCTGTACAATTTTATACACTCCTAAATATCTTCCTTATCTTCTTCATTTAGATCATTCTTGATTATAATCCCACAAGTTTTTTGTGTGTGTGTGTGTGTTGCTCTGGCATAAAGCTAGTCAAACTACTTTTTTTTTTCTGATGTTTCCGATGGTGAAGACTAGGGAAAGGACATATTGCCCAAATGCAGGGATCTTTACTTTTCCTTTAACAAATTTTACTCTATTTTCAGGTCTTTTTGGCATTTTGCTAAAATCAGTTCCAGTATTACTGTTGTTACTTTTATATTTTAACTTTTCCCATTAGCTCTCAATTTTCTAGTTTAATATACATACAGTCATCCCTCATTAGCCTTGGGGGAGTGGTTCCAGGACCTCCTGCAGATATTAAAATCCAAGGATGCTCAAGTCCCTTATATAGAATGGCATAGTATTTGCATATAAACTATACACATCCTCTGTATACTTTAAAACATCTCTAGATTACTTAAAATACTAATACAATGTAAATGCTATGTAAATAGCTTTAAATACAATATAATTGCCATGTAAATGGTTGCTGTTTTAATCCATGGTTGGTTGAATCTACAGATGCAGAACACACAGACGTAGAGGGCCAACTACATTACATATTGCTATTCATCCATTTGATTCCTGGTTCAACTCTAACATACATACCTATGTTAATAATGAAAGCACATATGATAAATAGAAGTTTGTTTATTATCTAAAAAGTGCATCTTTACAACACATTTTTTTTTTTTTTTTTTTTTTTTTGTGGTACGCTGGCCTCTCACTGTTGGGGCCCCTCCCGTTGCGGAGCACAGGCTCCAGGCGCGCAGACTCAGCGGCCATGGCTCACGGGCCCAGCCGCTTCGCGGCATATGGGATCTTCCCGGACTGGGGGCACGAACCTGTGTCTCCTGCATTGGCAGGCGGACTCTCAACCACTGCGCCACCAGGGAAGCCCTTTACAACACATTTTATGGATTAGGTATACATAAAATCTTTAAAGTTTCCATTGATTCCAAGATCAGTGGGAGTCTGTCTAAATCAGTCTACATACATAAAAGTAGGAAGCTGAGGATAAATAATCACTACTTCAGAACTCAGGATAGATTTCAAAAAATGATTCTTTGTTCATTACAATATATAGAAATATGTCCCTATTATTTCCCTTCTTTCCATTAGTAATGTAACTACCCAAATGTAGGTTCCTAAAATGATTGTCCACAACATTTTAAAATAGCTTCCTTTTTGAGCTTCCTGTCTCTCCCAACAAATATTCCCAGTGCTTGCCATTAGAAACCTTCCCCTCCTGCCATCAGAGAAGACAATAATAGCAGAATTATCAATAGTAATAAAAGCCAAACAACAGCAAATATCAACAGTCTTCCCCCAACATACCTAGTAGCATTTTTTCCACACTTCTATCATATATGGAGCTCAAACTAAAATCAAGTCGAAATATTTATCCTTCCCAATGCATGCCAACTTCAGTTCAGTTGTACTTTCATTTACAATGTTCTCAGTTTCTGGAATGTCACTCTTATATTTGCCAATGCTCAGTCCTGCCCTAGATTCCGTGACTTTGGAGGAATCTAAAGTCTGGCCTTAAGCCAGGGCAGTATTTCTCATTATAGGGTGAGAAGTCCCAGAAGCTAAGGAGATGCATTGAATAGGGATATCATACATCTAGACCATATAGATGCTGACAGGACAAGAGAAAGGATAAAGATACTCAAGGCCAGTTGAATTTGCTAAAGAGAAGATCACTGAACTCTTGGTTTAAACAAAAATTCTAATTACACTTTACAAAAGAAAATTACTAGATAACAAATATCATTACAATATAGTATCTCTGTGCTATAGGTTTGATCATTATACTCATTGTACAGAAGAAAATGGAAACACAAAGTTTTATAAAAACTTGCCTAATCTATACATGGATGGTCATCCAGGAAGCATGGCTCCCTAGCAAAAACTCCTAAGTCATACGGTCACTAGAAATAATACTTAGCACACTAGAAATATAGACCTGTTTCCTCATTTGGCAGGAGCATAGAGTAGCAGCACAAATGTATGGAAAAAAAAAAAAGTTCACAGAAAAGAAAAGAGTACAAAATATTACACCTTCTAGAACTGAGAGTTAACTTACTTATTTTGGTTTCCAAGAATTATGGCAGTCTTTTTTTCAATAGTGTGCCTGCCAACTATATAATTAGGAGAATGATTTGATAAACAAATGACTCAGCTTCCATGCTTATTCCTTTAATGGAGGGACTCCAAAGTAACTAGAATTGTACAATTTTCTGACACCTCTTTCAGCAGTTTGATTTCCTTATAGCCATTTATTCCCATGTTATTTTTTTTTAATCTCACAACTAAAATATACTCTACAAAAGTAACTGAAATATCACATAGAAGCTTTCCACATTTGCCAAAATAATACTAATAGTATTTCCCCTAGATTTATTCTGACTACTTAAGTAATTCATTTTAAAAAAGTAACTTTTAATCAAACTCCTTTGATGGAGTCAATATATTGTCAATATATATGGAGTCAATATATTGACTCAAGTCTATATATTACATAATATCAGAAATCTTTCTCTTGTGATTTATGGATGAGAAAGTTATAGAGTTAACCAAATTTTTATTTGAATGATAAAAATCACTTTTCCAGAGAAGGATTTTCTACTCCTTTTATATTGTCTTTATAAAACAATGCACATTTTCTGTATCTGCTTCTTTTTTTGAAATTGCAGAAGCTCCACTGTCACAGGAGATAAACTGAGGTATCTTTTAACCAAGCCCTTCTGACTTTCAGATTCTCTAAAATCTAGTTCTGATTTTGAACATATAAAATTACTTTGGCAGATAGCCGCCTCACTTTTGTTTCTAGAAATATAGGTCAAGTATTTAATCATCAAACAACCACAGGTATTTAACAGGCTCATACTTTTCATGATAATAGAAAACCCTAGGGTTATTTTGTAGTGGAGCAGGTTATATTACTCCTACTTCAAGTAATTGTGAATGCTATTATATCCAGAATATTTGAATTCTTGTTGGGGAGGGGACCAATATGTCTGAACACCCATATTGTCTGTATATTTTTGGATTTTAAACCAAATTCATAACATAAATATATATATATATATGTCTTTATTGGAGTATAATTGCTTCACAATGCTGTGTTTGTTTCTGTTGTACAAAAAAGTGAATCAGCTACATGTATACATATATCCCCATATGCCCTCCCTCTTGCGTCTCCCTCCCACCCTCCTTATCCCACCCCTCTAGGTCTCGTTGCAAAACACCGAGCTGATCTCCCTGTGCTATGCTGCTGCTTCCCACTAGCTATCTATTTTACATTTGGTAGTGTATATATGTCAGTGCTTCTCTCACTTCACCCCAGCTTCCCCCTCCCACCCCCCCTATGTCCTCAAGTCCATTCTCTATGTCTGCGTCTTTATTCCTGCCCTGCCACTAGGTTCATCAGTACCTTTTTTTTTTTTTTTTTTTAGATTCCATATACATGCGCTACCATAAGATATTTGTTTTTCTCTTTCTGACTTACTTCACTATAGAACTACGATATGACCTAGCAATCCCACTACTGGGCATATAACCTGAGAAAACCATAATTCAAAAAGAGTCATGTACCACAATGTTCATTGCAGCACTATTTACAATAGCCAGGATATGGAAGCAACCTAACTATATTGTCAATAGTTATACGAGTTTGCATCCCTAAGCTTGGATTTAAGCTAGGCAGAATTCTGGATTTCTTTTTCCCCTTTTATTTCAAGCTTTTATTTATTACAAAATCAATTTGTACTGGATAAGTCATCATTAACATTGAATTGCTATTTTCTGCTACATATATTCCATTCACATGCCTTTCAGTTAAAACTTTGCTGACACAATGAAATGCATTATGTTTAATTAAAGAACGAATAGTGTTTCTCTTTTCACTGACTTGATGAATGCTTCAAATTATGATATAAAAGCTTGCCCAAAATTTTCCATTGTCAGTTTATTTTTTCTAATATGCAAGTTTGTTTTGAAATGATTTTACAGAATTTACTGAGAAAATAACAAATGTTTTTGAATATTCTGTTGTGTCACAAACATTTCCTCTAATACATAAACATACATTCATATATGTCCTCCCTTTGATTGTATTCCTTCTCACTCTCCTCCTTGCTCCCTGCCTTTTGCCCCACAATGTCCTTCTAGCTACTCAACATGAAAAGTAAAGCCTTTGTAAGAAGAAGCCCTTTATGCTCAGAAGAAATCCTCTTCTACTGGGATAGCTCCTTTTCTCACTTCCTTCAGGTCCTTGTCCAAATGTCACCTCATCAGTGAAATATTCCCTGAAATTACTATTAAAATATATGCCAATAATTCACTGTCTACCTCCTTACCTTATGCTATTTTTCCTTTACAACTTTGATCACCTCCTCTGACATGCTGTTATCCAGAACTAGAAAACAGTCTCCACTAAAGAACAATACTGACTTTGTACTGTTCATTGCTGTATTCCCACGCCTAGGAAAAGTGCCTGGAATGCAGCAGACTTGATAAATATTGATTAAGTAAATAGATACATAGGTGATCAATCTGCTTTCTGTATCAGGAAAATAGTAGGTAAAAGAGATGATTTATATAATATCAGCAATAACCTGTTAATATCATCACTACAACCACCCTCCTTACTACACTGTACCCCAAACACACACATGGATACACAGTGAGTACCTGCTGAGCTGCAGAAACTCACAGTTTTACTGGAGGACCTAACAGTGGAGAATACAAAATGTTGGAGAGGGCTTGGCGTGCATTTTCCTGGGAACCTGAGGTATAGCACAGGAAACTCAGCTCAGTGCTCTTTGAATACCTAGATGGGTGGGACGGGGGGGATGGGAGAGAGGTCCAAGAGGGAGAGGATATATGTATACATATAGCTGACTCACTTCGTTGTACAGCAGAAACTAACACAACATTGTCAAGCTATTATACCCCAATGAAAAGGAAAAAAAGAATGGTGAGCAGACAGAAATTTGGAGTTGAGTGCTTGCTCTTTTCATGGGGAATTACGAAGGCAGTAGGGGTTCATCAGAGTTGCCTGTGATGTGAAGGGCAGAGAAACAATGGTATAGGACAGTGTTCATGTAGTGTGGGAAGAATGAGTGACGCTCCTATGAGCCAAATGGGATGCCTCCAGAAGATGGCATGGCCTGAACGGTCTTGAAGGGAATTTTCTCAATAGGGCAAGAGGGTCTGTAAAATGGCAATTAGATGTGAAATGGAAAGTTTTACATTGGAGTGGAGGGGACTTGGAGATATCTGAAAGTAAGTTGTTGTTGCCATAGAGAAATATTCTAATTGTAAATAAACGGAAGGCTATGGGATCTGTCCGTGGTCCTATTGAGGGAAAGGTCACTGATATGACAGAACACGTGTGCAAGGAAGTGATGGGAGAAAAATAAAGTCATTGAGATCTTCTGAATTTGAACAAATTCAATAAATTATTTTTATATGTATGTTACATACCTTGAATCAAAAAACATTTGAGTCTGAAATTTCTTTTAAAAAAGGCAAGACAAGCAAATATCAAAGAAAAGAGCAAGATCCACTATATACACACACACAAACACACTGGCCTTTGGAAAGCAAAAATCTGATACTTAAAAGATTTTTAAATTTATTCACATCACTGAATGAACTATTTTAAGTGAAAGTGTATAAAACAGCATTTGGGGGCTTCCCTGGTGGCGCAGTGGTTGGGGGTCCGCCTGCCGATGCAGGGGACGCGAGTTCGTGCCACGGTCTGGGAGGATCGCACGTGCCGCGGAGGGGCTGGGCCCGTGGGCCGTGGCCGCTGGGCCTGTGTGGCCGGAGCCTGTGCTCCGCAGCGGGAGAGGCCACAGCAGTGAGAGGCCCACGTACCGCTAAAAAAAAAAAAAAAAAAAAAAAAAAAAAAAAACAGCATTTGGAATTAGCTGTCACTGTCATGAATAAGAACCAAATTATATTTGACAATCAAAGTTTCAGCTGCATAGTGATTTTGAGTGATTATTATAATTAAAAGCAAATGAACAATATGTTAACTTCACTAATACAGTGTTTGTTCAAATGAATCACTTCTATATTGATGTGACACGTCATAGATACACTGCAATTAGAACATTTAGTCCTTGATAAGGTTGATGGAAGACTTTTCAACAGTGAAGTAATAATTTTAAGGAAAATTCTCAGTTTAAAAACAGAAAAAAACTAAAGCTCTAAAATAGACCTTCTAAAATAACTTCTTAAAAAAAAATCAGACCTTTTCTTTTTGCTTAAATCAGACTCTGTAGTAAACTAAGGAATAAATATCAGACATATAATTATTTATAGCTCCTTAAATAACTATAACAAATCATAAGTTGTTATAAAGTGGGAGAATTATTTACTATCATAATCTAAAAATATACTCAAGCTACTGTATATATCTATATTATGATGGTGGTGTCAGTAAAAGAGATATTTTATACATGAGTTTTACTGAGCTATAGTTATGGGGTTAGTTAAACATTTTTTTTCAAATATATTAAGAATACATGTTGAGTTGTATTTAGTAAGTTTAATTATTAGAAAATGATCTTTGTGACTATGCATCACTACTTATATTTAAAATTTTTTCATCTATTTTATAATTATTTTTTAGTAGATTCTACTTCCACAGATGGAAATGAAAAACTAGAAACATTACATGATTTATACTGTTAGATGTTAGTCCTAAGGCAGTTGTTTCAATAAGAAAACAACATAGTGAATCTTTATATCTTTATTTTTTTAACCACTCATTTAATTTCCATATTCAATGCACAGAAAGTTAAATTTACCAAACACATATGCATGTTTATTTTTTGATACTAAATTAATCTAGAAATTTTATCTCTAAAACATCTAATATGTAAAGGCACTGTAATAAATGCTTTGGATAATACAAAATTATTGATTCTGAAATGATTCCCCAATAAACTTACAGTATTAGTGGAGAGACAAGTTATTCATTTACCAAATTAAGAAAAAACAATATAAATAATGTCCTATGAAATTATGTGAAGTTCCAAAAGTAAGGTAGTGATATTATATTTGTGAATACACTTATGAAGAGATAGTACAAATATTTCCAATGTAGTAAAATAATTATTTTTTTTTCCTTAAGACCTCCTTGGAAGGTGTACCTTCTTTAAGTGCCACTCCTCCCCCGAGATGCATCTGGTCACCATTACTTACTGTCTTGTCAAATCTTTTATACTATCTCCCTTCTGAATATTCAAACTTCCTTATCACTAACCATTTGATGGTTTCCCTGGAGCCTGAGACTCTCCATGTCAAAAAATAAACACATAAAATAAATATTTTCTTCCTTCTGCACCCTCTCTAGCCACCACCATCTATCTCGTCTTACCTCCTCAAAGAATATTTTACTTTTATATATGTAGCTCTAACTCTAAATCTACTATTTAACTACTCTGGCTCCTGGCCTCAGAAACCACTGAAACAACTCTGTCTAAATTTACTACCTATTTATCAACCTGACACTTTAGCACTTGATGCCTTTATATTCTCTCCCACCCTGATCCACTCTCTTTAATGTTCGCTGATGCATCCACTCTCAGCCATTCTCCTGATTTTGTTGGTTTTTTTGGCGGTACGCAGGCCTCTCACTGATGTGGCCTCTCCCGTCGTGGAGCACAGTCTCCAGACGCGCAGGCTCAGCGGCCATGGCTCACGGGCCCATCCGCTCCACGGCATGTGGGATCCTCCCGGACCAGGGCACGAACCCATGTCCCCTGCAACGGCAGGTGGACTCTCAACCACTGTGCCACCAGGGAAGCCCCATTCTCCTGATTTTAACTGAACTACATTCACCACACTTCTCCATACACACGTATAAACACACTCTTCTTCACTAACTTCCTCTAAGAGCTTTAAACTATTCTATTCAAATCACTGGCTAAACATAAGCAATTGTCAAGGTCTCACTCACTCCAATCCTCCCAGTGCAACTGTTCTCTTACTCATTTATTTTTCTCACCTGTAATCTCTTGAGCCAGCTACTTTCTCCACATGTACCAGATCCTCCCATTTTCACCTCTTTTTTCATCCAAATCAATCGCTTAATTGGTGAGATCCAAGCCCACTTTTGACAATATAATCAACATATTGGTTTCCTTTGTCCTTCCTCTCCCTTGCATGACCCTTGGTGTCATCACAGATCTATTTACATCTATGCCTCTTACATGTAAGCTTTATATGATAATTTATAAAAATCACTCAAATTCAGAGAGGATCCACTTGCAAATTTATGTTTTCTCGCATCACCTTGGCTCTCAAAACTATGCTGAAAATTCTATTTCCCTAGACAGCTTTCCTACCAATTGTTCTCAGTATTTATCTCAGCATTCTTCTACTTTCCATAATGTCCTAATCCACCCTGTACTCACACATGACCAGCACATGATGTAGCTCCTACTTCATACAGACAAGTCATTTGTTTGCAAGAATCAATCCTCACCCAACTCACACAAATTTGTGTCTATCCTCATCTTTGTTTCCCCCACCCCATATTCTCTCTATAATTGGTTATTCTACTAGATTAAAAATCATTTTTATTCACATCTCAGAAATCTAAAAGAGCATTTTTTTTCCCTTTCTTGTAAGTTCAGCTTCTCCTCCACTAGCCTCTCCGTCTCAGTGTTTAAACACATTCAGACCTATTCTATCGAATGTAGCAAGCAAACAGGGTGTTCTGAGTCCTATTTTCCTCCACAATCTTTTCTTTCTCTGCCACTGGCATCGCTCCTTGCATTTTATTCCCAGTTTGTTCTTCAACTCATTGCAGTCTGACTAAATATCCTTACCATTCAGTTGGCATTGCTTTTCTAAGACCATCAAAACAATTTCTTTATGCTAAATCCAGTGTGTATCAAGACATGTCCTAGCTTTCTGCAATGTTTAAAAGTACTGACCTAATTTTGTTATTGGAAATAACCCGTGTTTTGCTCAATATCAAAATTTGTGCTTTGCTTCACTTTTCTTGTACCTTTTGGTTATTTCTTATTGACTTCTTGAATTCACCTTTTTACTAACCCTCTCTCCTGCTCTTGCCATGTCACACCACCTGTCTGCTTCTCCCAGAACATTTCTTTTGGCTAGAAATTTTTGTTTTCAAAGTAGAAGAAAAGTACTGGGTGGCCCGTGGTGAATTTAATGGCTTTGGCTGCTTTTGAAATCCTCTTCTTGAAAGAAGAGTGGATACTGGTCTTTCTCACTAGCTGTATAGTCACAGTTTTTCATGTAAGACATGTACTTAAGGTGGCTTAAGTTAGGTCAGTTCATATTTATGTAGGGTTCCAAGCCTAGACTGATAAACTGTCTGATTGTTAGTTGATCAATATTCTTTTTTTCCTCAAATATAGATGTCTTATTTATTTATTTATTTATTTATTTATTTATTTATTTATTTATTTATTTTTGCCATATGAGAATGTCCATGGAATGGGAATATGGTAGAGAATAAACCTGGGACATATTAACAAGGATGTGAAGACACTGAAACTCTAACTTTATGTCTAAGCATATAAAATCAGATTGTTAAGAAGTTAGACTAGAATTTAGAATCGCATGGGGTTTGCAGAATAACAAGAAAAAGGTTCTTATTATTGCACTGTGGACTTCACATCAACCTCATCTAGGCGATTTATTGTTCTATCTCATTGAATATTCTCAATCATCACTAAGCCCCAAAACCCTAACTAATTATATGCTGATTATGACTGGCACCTTGAAAAGATCTGCTTTCCAGTCTCTTCCGTATAAGACCATGGGTTATTTCAGCTAGAAGACAAGTCTGGGAAGTCTATAATGTTTGCTCTATTTTGATACTTTTCAATATCATTAAAAAAATAAATCTGTATTTTGGTCACGTAGTTTTTTTAGAATTATTCTTTATTATTAAAATAATTATTTTCTAATTCTGTATCTATGTCTTATTTCCTATCAATAATACACAAAACTGATTTACCAACAGTTACATTTATAGCATTTTCATTTTTAATTCACTAAAAATATTTATCTTTCCTTATTTTCTTTCCAACTGTGTTTTCTTTGGACAAGATTTTTTTTTTTCTGTCTTAGTTATGTATATTTTTGTGTGGTTGTATTTCTGGGCAAGAGGCCTAGTTGTTATCAATTTTGTTTTTTTCCTCACATAGTGTCCCAGATTCTGTTTTGAGAGAAGCCTTGTAAATTAATAATATGATTACAGTGTTATTTCCATTATTTATTTTCTGTAGAATTTAGCACATTAAGGTATATTATTTGCAGTAGTTAGCCCTGAATAAGGACACAGTTTGATTAGTTTCCAGGAACTGGAGTTATTAGCATCTATTTTTTTCTTTAGTATATCAGTCATATTCCTAATATCTTTTAGGAATATGAAATAGAACTGGTAAGTTTTTCTAAATTTATTAGGGATTAAAGTTCTTTATGATCCAGGTGGCATGAAGTTCCATTCATTAGAAATAATACTTTATTTTCACTTCTCTTCTAATAATTGTATGTGCATAATAGAAAGTTCTTTGTGGAACAGTGTGGGACACAGATAGATCCATGACATTAGGAATCAGGGCCTCTGAAATACAGTGCTTCATCATTCACTAAGGTGTTGAAAAACTTAGAGGAATAGAACAGCTGACTGTTCCTGGGCTATAAAATATTGGTAAAAATTTAAAATACATTCTCAAAATCAAATGTCCCTGATTCTTTTAACACTCAATCCAAAAGTTATTTGATTTGATATCTCTACTTATGGGATGAGAAAAGCTGGAATTCCTAACATTGGAATTTATTATTGTCTAAACCATCTAGTTGGTAACAAAAATAAACTCTAGTTTTCCATGACTTACAACCATCTTATTAAACCCAGTAATATATTTAGTTATTATTAGATCTTTCTTGATATGCTCACATGTCATATCAATGAATATACCTTCATTTCATATATGTATGGATTAGTTATTATTATTTTATTGGTGAGATTATGTTTTAACCATTTTCTACTTGATCCTTTAGATTTATTCAATTTAATAAAGTGAGTTTGATCATTTCAAGTGTTCTGGGAATTAACTGCCTTATTTTCTATTACACATAGTTGACCTGGAATCTAACAAAGCAAAGGTTATCAAAATTCATCTCATTTCTCTTAACAAATAGAGGAAACAATAATTAGTCTTAGCAGTCAAAAGCTTTCTTGAGACATTATCCTGATGATACAAATGTGATAAAAATGTACCCAGAGGGCTTCCCTGGTGGCGCAGTGGTTGAGAGTCTGTCTGCCGATGCAGGAGACACGGGTTTGTGCTCTGGTCCGGGAAGATCCCACATGCCGTGGAGTGGCTGGGCCCATGAGCCATGGCCGCTGAGCCTGTGCGTCCGGAGCCTGTGTTCTGCAACGGGAGAGGCCACAACAGCGAGAAGCCCGCGTACCACAAAAAAAAAAAAAAAAAAAAAAAAAAGTACCCAGAGAAGGAAAAATTACAGATGTTAAAACACTGTCACTCATGTGAAATGATTGTTCAACACACTGGGCAAGAGATCTGTGGATCAACAAGTTATCTGGGTTTGTGCTCAGATGAGTTCTTGACATTCATCTACGGCCACTGCAGTCATGTGTTGAAGGCTCCTTTATGTAAAAAATCTCACCTGTATACAAAACTTAAAATCAAAATTGTAGAACAAGTGATGAATTTTAAAATCGAATAACCTAAAAAAATATATATCAAAATTGAACTTTAGGGGCGTTAGGCCCCCTTGTGGTAACTGAGTGATCAAAATACAGTGAAATTGATAAATGGTGAAAAAGTCAGTTCATGTTACTTTAGAAATCACTTGATAATGCCATCAATTTATAAATTTTGAAATAAGGCCTAGAGAAATTATATAGTCTGCAAAGATTGAAATGCTGCATGATAGCAGAAAGAGTTGTTCTGATTTCCAGATAATGCTTGAGAATAAATACAAATATTTTGGCTTATTTGTTTATTTCAAATTAAGACAATAAAACATTTTTCAACATCACAATTTAATATATTTATGACTATATTTAAAAAATTAAAATTATAGTCATAGCAGTAACTTTTTAAGCCACATCGATAGATTTCTGTTTTTAAAACTGAATGGGTGCTAGAATGTAAACAGAAAAATAATAATATATTAGCTATATAAAAATAAACATTTAAACTCTTCTAAAAGTTTGTTTTGTGAAACATAAACACAAGAAATTTGCTGTCCTTAAGACTAAATAGCAAACCAAACAAGGCAATTCTAAAATGATTTTATTAAAATACATGAAGGGGCTTTCATCTCTTATTTCTTCTTTTTTCTTTTTAATAAAGAAGGCTTTATTGGTGCCCTTCGCATGCAGACCGGGACTAGGAGAAGAAGACATTTTGAGGATTAAATCTGATGATTTTTCTTACTGTCATAAATGATCTATATGTTTCATTACTTTATGAACTTAAATCCTCAGGCAATGGGTTCTTAAAGAGAGTTTAAGTCAAACCTACATATTTGAAATACACAAAACTAAGTTACAAATGTATCTATGATATGTTGAAATAATAAACAAAATCAGTGTCTCATTAACTTTGAATTACAGTTATTTGGTTTTGTCAAAACGCCATTAAAGTTATATTTTGTTAGTTTAGAATATGCACCCAAAATTATTTTGAGGTTGTCTATGCTTTGAGTAATTTCAACAGTTCTGGACTCACAGCTGTTTTTGCCATCAAGAGTCCGTTTTTTCCCTTTATAAGTCACCATGCCAAATATGAGGTACAGTTGACACTTGCACACTGCAGGGGTTGGGGCGCTGACCTTCCACTCAGTCAAAAATCTGCTTATAACTTTATATTCCAGTCCTCTGAATGCACAGTTTCACACCTGTGGATTCAACCAACTGCCTGTGGATTGTGTAGTACTGTAATACTGTATTATTGAAAAAAATCTGCATATAAGTATTGCTTCATCTGCAGCAAAAGGACATCTATAAACTATGAACAATCATCATACATAATGATGAAAGACACGTTTTCCTTTTACCCCAAGATAAGGAAATATACAAGGATATCTATTCTCATCAATTCATTCAGTATTGTACAGGAGGTTCTTGCCAGTGAAATGAAGGAAGAAAAAGAATAAGGGGCAACCAAATTAGAAAGGAAGAGTATAAGGTATTTCTTTACAGATAAAATGATCATCTATGCGGAAAACCTGATTGAAACTATAAAAAGTTAATATACTTAGATTACGATTGTAAGGTAGTAAGATTAACATAGTAAGTTGCAAGTTATAAAATCAAATACAAAGAAAGTCAATTTGTATACTATCAACAAAGAATCAGAAAATTAAATTAAAACATATTGTCAATTATGACAAAACAAAAAATATGAAGCACTTAAGGTAAGTCTAAAATAATATATGAAATACCTGCAAAAACAAAACTATAAAACAAAGACAAGGATAATAAAAGTAGACCTAAATAAAATGAAAGAAATACCATTCAAGGGTCAGAGGATGTAATACTTTCAAGATGTCTATTCTCCACAGATTCATTCACAGAATCAACATCATTCCAATTGAAATCCCAGTAAACTTTTTCATTGAAACTGACAAATTAGAAGGAAAATTCACATGGAAATGAAAAAAAAAAAAAAAAAGACCTAGAATAGCCAGATCAATAATAAAAGAAGAGCAGAGTAAGAAAAATGTCTGACTTGAAGAGTTATTGTAAACCTACAGTAAAAAGATAATGTAGTTCTGGCATAAAAATATACAAATAGATCAACGGCACATCTTAGAGATCCTAGAAATAGGTCCAATCATATATAGGCAACTGATTTTTGAAAAGGGTCACAATACAATTATTAGAAACAGGCTAGTCCTTGCAACAAATGATACCAGAAAAAAATTGTGCCTACACCTTGCACCATATACCAAAATCAACTCAAAGTGGACCAAAACCTAAATAGAAAAAAATACCCTAAATCTCTTAGAATAAAACATAAGATAAAACGTTTGTAACTTTGGACGACATGAAGATGTATAAGATATGACATTAAAAGTATATAATCTATATCCATATCTACCTATTTACCAACTTATATGAAATATATGATAAGAGAATAAAAAGACAAACAACAAAAAGATTAATTATTTGCAAAACATTTTTACTGCAAATAATTTGTATTCAGAACATGTACAGAAATCTCAGACTCCATGATAAGGGAAAAGGCTAATAAAAACTAGGAAAATATTTAAACAAAAATTTCATCATGAAGATATGTGGAAGGATTTAATAAACCATGCCTGTGTAGTGAAGCCACCATTAAAATCCAAAAGGAGGGTTTCAGAAAGCTTCCAGGTTGGTGAAGCAGAATGCCTATATGTGCCACTGTGCTGAATTCCAAACTTCAAGAGGTGGAAGTTCCTTTGCTCTTGACCTCACCATATGAATCTCTTCATCTGGCTGTTGGTTTCTGTGCTTTAATATCCTTGGTAATAAACCACTCATCTGCCATGTAGTTGACAGGGTCTTGGTGCTACGGGCTTGTGTCAGGCCAGAGCCTCTGAGGTGGGAGAGCTGAGCTCAGGACATTGGTCCAACAGAGACCTCCCAAGCCCATGTAATATCAATTGGGGAGAGCTCTCCCAGAGATCTCCATCTCAAAACTAAGACCCAGCTCCACACAACGGCCAGCAAACTCCAGGGCTGGACACCCCATGCCAAACAACTAGAAAGACAAGGAACACAACCCTACCCATTAGCAGAGAGGCTGCATAAAATCATAATAAGGTCACAGACACCCCAAAACCCACCACTGGATGCAGCCCTGCCTACCAGAAAGACAAGATCCAGCTCCGCCTACCAGAACACAGGCACCAGTCACCTCCATCAGGAAGCATACACAACCACAGAATCAACCTCACCCACTGTTAGCAGACACCAAAAACAATGGGAACTACGAACTTGCAGGCTCTGAAAAGAAGACCTTAAACACAGGAAGTTAAGCAAAATGGGAAGACAGAGAAATACGCAGCAGATGAAGGAGCAAGGTAAAAACCCACCAGACCAAACAAATGAAGAAGAAATAGGCAGTCTACCTGAAAAATAATTCAGAGTAATGATAGTAAAGATGATCCAAAATCTTGGAAATAGAATGGAGAAAATAAATGAAACGTTTAACAAAGACCTAGAAGAACTAGAGAGCAAACGAACAATGATGAACAACACAATAAATGAAATTAAAAATTCTCTAGAAGGAATCAATAGCAGAATAACTGAGGCAGAAGAAGGGATAAGTGACCTGGAAGATAAAATAGGGGAAATAACTACCACAGAACAGAATAAAGAAAAAAGAATGAAAAGAAATGAGGACAGTCTCAGAGACCTCTGGGACAACATTAAACAAACAAACATTTGAATTATAGAGGCTCCAAAAGAAGAAGAGAAAAAGAAAGGGACTGATAAAATATTTGAAGAGATTGTAGTTGAAAACTTCCCTTACATGGGAAAGGAAATACTCAATCAATTCCAGGAAGCACAGAGAGCCCCAAACAGGATAAATCTAAGGATAAACATGCCAAGATACATGTTAATCAAACTATCAAAAATTAAATACAAAGAAAAAATATTAAAAGCAGCAAGGGAAAAGGAACAACTAACATACAAGAGAATCCCCACAAGGTTAATAGATGATCTTTCTATAGAAACTCCACAAGCCAGAAGTGGGTGGCAGGATATATTTAAAGTGTTGAAAGGGAAAACTTACAACCAAGATTACTCTACCCAGAAAGGATCTCATTCAGATTTGATGGAGAAATTAAAACATTTACAGACAAGCAAAAGTTAAAAGAATTCAGCACCACCAAACCAGCTTTACAACACATGCGAAAGGAACTTCTCTAGGCAGGAAACACAAGAGAAGGAAAAGACCTACAAAAACAAACCCGAAACAATTAAGAAAATGGTAATAGGAACATACATGTTGGTAATTACCTAAAATGTAAATGGAATTACATGCTCCAACCAAAAGACATAGACTGGCTGATTGGATACAAAAACAAGACCTATATATGCTGTCTACAAGAGACCCACGTCAGACCTAGGGAAAAACACAGACTGAAAGTGAGGGGGGGATGGAAAAAAACATTCCATGCAAATGGAAATCAAAAGAAAGCTGGAGTAGCAATTCTCATAACAGACAAAATAGACATTAAAATAAAGACTATTATAAGTGACAAAGAAGGACACTACATAATAATCAAGGAATCAATCCAAGAAGAAGATATAACAATTGTAAATATTTATGCACCCAACATAGGAGCACCTCAATAAATAAGGCAAATGCTAACAGCCATAAAAGGGGAAATTGACAGGAACACAATCATAGTAGGGGACTTTAACACCCCACTTTCTCCAAATCAGATCATCCAAAATGAAAATAAATAAGGAAACAAGCTTAAGTGACACATTAAGCAAGATGGACTTGACTGATATTTATACGACATTCCATCCAGAAACAACAGAATACACTTTCTTCTCTAGTGCTCATGGAAGATCCTCCAGGATAGATCATATCTTGGGTCACAAATCAAGCATTGGTAAATTTAAGAAAATTGAAATCATCAAGTATCTTTTCCGACCATAACACTTTTAGACTAGATATCAATTACAGGGAAAAAACTGTAAAATAGAAACACATGGAGGCTAAACAATACACTACTAAATAAGCAAGAGATCACTGAAGAAATCAAAGAGAAAATCAAAAAATACCTAGAAACAAATGACAAAAAAAACACAATGACACAAAACCTATGAGATGCAGAAAAAGCAGTTCTAAGAGGGAAGTTTATAGAGATACAATCCTACCTCAAGAAACAAGAAACACCTCAAATAAGCA
Source organism: Lagenorhynchus albirostris (assembly GCF_949774975.1). Taxonomy (NCBI): domain Eukaryota; kingdom Metazoa; phylum Chordata; class Mammalia; order Artiodactyla; family Delphinidae; genus Lagenorhynchus; species Lagenorhynchus albirostris. Next base: position 16,960,512 of record NC_083097.1, read on the forward strand.
ACCTAAACTTACACCTAAAGCAATTAGAGAAAGAAAAACAAAAAAAACACCCAAAGTTAGCAAAAGGAAAGAAATCATAAATACCAGCTCAGAAATACATGAAAAAGAAATGAAGAAAACAATAGCAAAGGTCAATAAAACTAAACACTGGTTCTTTCAGAAGATAAAAAAAATTGATAAACCATTAGTGAGACTCATGAAGAAGAAAAGGGAGAAGACTCAAATAAATGGAATTAGAAATGAAAAAGGAGAAATAACAACTGATATTGCAGAAATACAAAGAATCATGAGGGATTGCTACAAGCAACTATATGCCAATAAAATAAAACTATATGCCAGGACAACCTGGAATAAATGGACAAATTCTTAGAAAAGCACAACCTTCTGAGACTGAACCAGGAAGAAATAGAAAATATAAAGAGACCAATCATAAGCACTGCAATTGAAACTGTGATTAAAATCCTTCCAAAAAACAAAAGCTCAATATCAGATGATTACATAGGCAAATTCTTCAAACATTTAGAGAAGAGCTAACACCTATCCTTCTCAAGCTCTTCCAAAGTATAGCAGAGGAAGGAACACTCCCAAACTCATTCTACGAGACCAGCATCACCCTGATACCAAAACCAGAAAAAGATGTCACAAACAAATAAAACTACAGGTCAATAACACTGATGAACATAGTTGAAAAATCCTCAACAAAATACTGGCAAATCCATTCGGCTGGCAAACAGAATCCACCAGCACATTAAAAGGATCATACACCATGATCAAGTGGGGTTTATCTTGATCCTGTAGAATGCAGGATTCTACAACATATGCAAATCAATCAATGCAATACATCATATTAAAAAACTGAAGGATAAAAACCACACAATTATCTCAATAGATGCAGAAAAAGCTTTCAACAAAATTCAACACCAATTTATCATAAAAACTCTCCAGAAAGTAGGCATAGAGGGAAGTTTCCTCAACATAATAAAGGCCATATATGAGAAACCCACAGCAAACATCATTCTCAATGGTGAAAAACTGAAACCATTTTCTCCAAAATCAGGAACAAGACATGGATGTCCACTCTCACCACCATTATTCAACATAGTTTTGGAAGTTTTAGCCACAGCAATCAGAGAAGACAAAGAAATAAAAGGAATTCAAATTGGAGAAGAAGTAACGCGGTCACTGTTTGCAGATGACATGATACTATACATAGATAATCGTAAAGATGCTACCAGAAATCTGCTAGAGCTAATCAATGAATTTGGTAAAGTAGCAGGATACAAAATTAATGCACAGAAATCTCTTGCATTCCTATACACTAATGATGAAAAATCTGAAAGTGAAATTAAGAAAACACTCCCATTTACCAATGCAACAAAAAGAATAAAATACCTAGGAATAAACCTAAGGAGGAAACCTAAGGAGGAAAACCTAAGGAAAATACCTGAGGAGACAAAAGACCTGTATGCAGAAAACTATAAGACACTGACGAAAATAATTAAAGATGATACAAATAGATGGAGAGATATACCATGTTCCTGGATTGGAAAAATCAACATTGTGAAAATGACTATAATACTCAAAGCAATCTACAGATTCAATGCAATCCCTATCACACTATCAAAGGCACTTTTTACAGAACTAGAAAAAAAATTTCACAATTTGTATGGAAACACAAAAAACCCCAAATAGCCAAAGCAATCTTGAGAAGGAAAAAGAGTTGGAGAAATCAGGCTCCCTGACTTTAGACTATACTAGAAAGCTAAAGTAATCAAGACAGTATGGTACTGGCACAAAAAGAGAAATATAGATCACTGAAACAGGATAGACAGCCCATAACTAAACCCATGCACATATGGTTACCTTATTTTTGATAAAGGAAGCAAGAGTATACAGTGGAGAAAAGACAGCTTCTTCAATACGTGGTGCTGGGAAAACTGGTCAGCTACATATAAAAGAATGAAATTAGAACACTCCCTAACACCATACACAAAAATAAACTCAAAATGGATTAAAGACCTAAATGTAAGGCCAGACACCATCAAACTTTTAGAGGAAAATATAGGCAGAAGACTCTATGACATAAATCACAGCAAGATCCTTTTTGACCCACCTCCTAGAGAAATAGAAATAAAAACAAAAATAAACAAATGGGACCTAACGAAACTTAAAAGCTTTTGCACAGCAAAGGAAACCATAAACAAGACAAAAAGACAACCCTCAGAATGGGAGAAAATATTTGCAAATGAATCAACTAACAAAGGATTAATCACCAAAATATACAAGCAGCTCATGCAACTCTATTTCAAAAAAAACAAACAACCCAATCCAAGAATGGGCAGAAGACCCAAGTAGACATTTCTCCAAAGAACGTATACATATTGCCAACAAACACATGAAAGGATGCTCAACATCACTAATCATTAGAGAAATGCGAATTAAAACCACAATGAGGTATCACCTCACACCAGTCAGAATGGCTATCATCATAAAAATCTACAAACAATAAATGCTGGAGAGGGTGTGGAGAAAGGGACCCCTCTTGCACTGTTGGTTGGAATATAAATTGTTATCGCCACTATGGAGAACAGTATGGAGGTCCCTTAAAAAAACTAAAAAATAGAACTACCATATGACACAGCAATCTCACTACTGGGCATATACCCTGAGAAAACCATAATTCAAAAAGGGACATGTACCACAATGCTCATTGCAGCACTATTTACAATAGCCAGGACTGGAAGTAACCTAGGTGTCCACAGACAGATTAATGGATAAAGAAGATGTGGCACATATAAATACAATGGAATATTACTCAGCCATAAAAAGAAACAAAACTGTGTTATTTATAGTGAGGTGGATGGACCTAGAGTCTGTCATGCAGAGTGAAGTAAGTCAGAAAGAGGAAAACAAATACCATATGCTAACACCTATATATGGAATCTAAAACAACAACAAAAAAATGGTTCTGATGAACCTAGGGTCAGGATAAGAATAAAGATGCAAATGTAGGGAATGGAGTTGAGGACACAGGGATGGGGAAGGGTAAGCTGGGATGAAGTGAGAGAGTAGCACTGACACATATACACTACCAAATGTAAAACAGCTAGTGGGAAGCAGCCACATAGCACAGGGAGATCAGCTCGGTGCTTTGTGACCACCTAGAGGGGTGGGATAGGAAGAGTGGGAGGGAGACACAGGAGGGAGGGGATATGGGGATATACATATATGTATAGCTGATTCATGTTGTTATACAGCAGAAACTAACACAATGTTTAAAACAATTAAACTCCAATAAAGATGTTATTAAAAAAAGTAGAAAATATGTGGAAGCAAATAAGCACCCGAAAATATGCTCAACAACCTTACTCATTAGGGAAATGCAAAACAAAGCAACAAAATATTTCTTCCACCCTATTAAAATAGCTAAAACCAAAAAGATCAATCATACCAAGCATAGACAAGAAGAAACTTAAACTCTCAAACACTGGTAGTGGGAATGTAAAATTGTACAATCACTTTGCAAGACTAAACATACATTTATCATATAATGTAGCCATTCACTCAAGAGAAAATAAAATATATTTTTGTACAAAGGGTGTGAATGATGTTCCTATCCACTTCATTTGCCTTAGCCAATATTTGGAGACAAACCATATGTCTCTCAACAGATGAGTGGTAATATAAAACGGGTATATCTATAGATGGAATACTATTTGGCAATAAAAAAAATTAGACTGTTCATAAATGCTCCAATATGGATAAATCTAAAGATAATTATGCTTAATGAAATAAGTTAGACAAAAACAGTACATATTATATCATTCTATTTTGAAAAGTTCTAGAACATATAAAGTAATCTATAATACCAGATAAAAAGATGGAAATGCAGAGATGCTATAAAAAGGCGGTTACCAAAAGGAAAGAGGAAATTTTTCCAAATACTGGTAATGTCAGCTGCCTTGATTATGCTGATAACTTCACAGTATGTATTTATTTCAAATCATATCAAATTTTATAGTCTAAACAGGTGTAATTTTTAATGTTATTTGTACCTCAAAAATGTAGTTAAAATTATTTACAAGTGAGAATATGAATATATTTAAAAATCCTTTAAATATATCTTCCCATCATCCTCGCTTATGTTATTGTTTAAGAGTCTCCCTAGATCTGGGTCTTAAGAAATTGATATCTGGCTAAAATGATGTTCACGTGTTATTAGTTAAATATGTGTTAAGGAAATAAAAATAGAGAATATGGACTTCCTGAAAGAAGAATTTATGATGTTAATTAGGCTTAATTAAAGTGGCAAAATATATGTATTAAAAAAGCAAACATCATTCGTGTATTTTAAATATAAATTTGAATACAAAAAGAGAAAAAAAAAGACAGCAGTATCATAATTACTAATACCAAAGAAAAAACAAAATAATTATATGTATCCAAATGCAGATTCAATTTCTTAGATTTTAAGACAATGCATTATGCTTTTATTTTACCATGAAAGCTAAAAAACAAACAAACAAAAAAAGCAGCAGTTAACTTAAAATGTATAAGTTGGCAATGACAGAAATGCCTCAACATGATTTTGGATTCAATTTATGTGTAAGAATCAATTGAGTCAGTATATATGCAAGTTCCTTACATGCTGAAGATAGTGCCTGTGGACAAATTTATTTTCTGTATTACTTTGAAGAATGCTTCACACATAGGTATTTAAAAATGGTTGTTGAGGGCTTCTCTAGTGGTGCAGTGGTTGAGAGTCCGCCTGCCGATACAGGGGACGCGGGATCGTGCCCCGGTCCGGGAAGATCCCACATGCCATGGAGCGGCTGGGCCCGTGAGCTATGGCCGCAGAGCCTGCACGTCTGGAGACTGTGCTCCGCAACGGGAGAGGCCACAACAGTGAAAGGCCTGCGTACCGCAAAAAAAAAAAAAAAAAAAAAAAAAAAGTTATTGACTAGACTTGATAGATCACTAACTATATAAATGAATCTGAAATTTTGGATAATTTTCTTCCATTTTAAACTGATTGCTTGAAGATTTGCTAAGTAGGTAGCAATCTTTGAATTTATAAGTTCAGATGCAATTTAAAATGTGGTAAGTTCTAAAGCAAAATACTAACAATAGTCTCTAATTATACTCTTCTACTTGGACCCATTTTAACATCTGTAAAGCTACATTAAATCCATGCTGTCTTCCATTCCTGGAGGCTCCACCCAGTGAGGGCTAAGGATGTGTAATCTAATAAGGGCTCAGTAAGCTAATGAATTATTTTCAAATGCTGATTTCCATTTTGTGCTGCTTGTTTGCAAAAGAAAGATCTATTGCATACTACCTTAAGAATAGAAAACTATTTCTGTAGAAGTTTAATGACATAGAAAACAAAGTTGAGAGAGAGGAATTACAGAAAGATTTACATAGTTAATCAAACAGAGATTGGAAATCATTATGCTTTTCTCCTTTTTCCCTTTATGTAAATAAATTACCAATCAAATTAGAACACTTTCTGAATATTTTATTTATACTTTTTTTAAAAATCTGAAGAAAATGTTATTACATATGCACTCTAGCTTTGGGTGACAGATGATGACAAAACATGTTAAATAGAGATATCTGTACTGAGATATTTATATGTGTAAGGGATTGCTTTATTAACTGTTCAAAACAAACTTTGTTGTTTTCTCATTTGTTTTTGTAGATGATAACATTCAGGTGCAATTTTCTCAATCTTAATATCTAACAAGTGTCAGAACTGAGATTTGAACCCAGGTCTCAGGTTTCTCTGCCCCTGGATCCCATGTTTAAGCATACATTCATTGCATTATGTCTGTCCAAAAAGTGGAATGCCTGACCATGGTGTAAATGTGTGAAGTGTGCTGAGAGAGGTTTTAGAGACAAAGACTTACAGGTGCTTTGATGGCAAAAATGAGGTCCTATCTCCAAAAAATAATAATTCTTAACTCCCCAGAGGCAAGTTTACATATTTTTTTAAAATATATAAATCATGCTTATTTAGAAGCACTGTTTAAACTCTCAATAAATACTTGTTATCAAAATCTGATATCTAAAGCAGAAATAGAGACACAGGTATAGAGAACAAACTTATGGATACCAAAGGGGGGGATGAATTGGGAGACTGGGATTTACATATATACACTACTATGTATAAAATAGATAACTAATGAGAACCTACTGTATAGCACAAGGAACTCTACACATTGCTCTGTGGTGACCTAAATGGGAAGGAAATCTAAAGAAAGAGGGGATATATGTATACATATAATTGATTCACTTTGCTGTACAGCAGAAACACAACATTGTAAAGCAACTATGCTCCAATAAAAATTAAGGAAAAAATCTGATATTTGAAAGATTAGTCAGGAAGAAGTTGAGGAAATGAAAGAGACAGATTTAGTCAAGGATACATTCCATATGCTAGAACTTTGTCTCAATGCAATCCCTAATTGCAAAGTTAACAAATAAATCTAGTTCCTGTTTGGACCAATTCCCAGCATTAAAACTATATTAAGGAATGTTGGTAGACAATCACATTGTATCCATAATCTGGATTTGACAATTATGAACATTTTGGCATATATGTTTTACCTCCATATTTTGATGAACTCTTTCATCACAAATCCCATATATGAAAAAAGTCCTTCTAAATAGTTTAGCATGAGGTTTTAAAAAATAAAGATATTTTCTTACAAAATGGTAAGTATGATACCATTATTATAGTTAATAAAATGACCAGTTTTTCTGTAACATCTAGCATCCTAAATATAAATATCTCTGTCTCACGCTGTATTTTTACATTTTTGTTGTTCTAAACAGAATTGAGTCCAAAAATTAAACTTGATTGAGATATTCTTTTCATCTTTTAAGAAAATACAATTTAACATTAAGCAAGTCACAATAAATCAGAACTCCTAAATGAAATACATATATATCATTACAATAAACTCAATAATTATGTTTATCACTGTAACCTGAACCAGTGAAACTTTATATCAGAAAGGCCCCAGTTCAAGGATTGGGTCCTGGCAACCACAAATCCACTCCTACTCTTAATTATCAAATAATGATCCTAAGGTCCCAAAAGGGTACATTAACTACTCAAGATCACACAGCTAACAAGTTTCAGAAAGAAGAGCTGCCAATAAAGCTTGAACCTCTGGACTCTCAGATGAAGATATTTTATATTATTCAGGTGAAAATGTACAATCAGTGATTGAAATATTGAGCATTATGTAATATTTAGGTATTTTACTTGGAATATAAATATTTCAAAAAAATACATTTTCAACATGAGTGATAAAAACGATAAAATACAATTTACCACAATTTACAAATAACATGAAGGGTGCTGAATCTTGTGTTTGAGATCTCATTTTGCATGATCTAACCTAATGTAGTAAAGGAGTTGTCAGAATCAGACTGCCAATCAAAGCAATGACACAAAGGCATGCACCAAATATTGTTCCATTCAAAACAGTATCTCTGATATGATTACGAGTTCTGCTAGGGGACTATCAGACTTGTCATTTTCCCTCAGCGTCCTGGACCCATATGCCCAGATTGGACTACCTTCATGATTTCAACAGTGGAAAAGAACAGTAAAAAGATAGTCAAATAAATTGCCTACTTCCACAATGATTGGAAATTTTAAATTTTTGTTAGGTTTAAAAAGATCCAAGAAATTGATTTAAGCATGAGGAAAGAACAGAGTTTCATATTTCGAACTGGCTAAAAATAAAAATAATATAGTTTGGGCTTCCCTGGTGGCGCAGTGGTTGAGAGTCCGCCTGCCGATGCAGGGGACATGGGTTCGTGCCCCGGTCCGGGAAGATCCCACATGCCGTGGAGCGGCTAGGCCCGTGAGCCATGGCCGCTGAGCCTGTGCGTCCGGAGGCTGTGCTCCGCAACGGGAGAGGCCACAACAGTGAGAGGCCCGCGTACCGAAAAATAAAAATAAAATAATAATAATAATAATATAGTTTACTTATGATACAGATATGCAAATGTTATATTTCTTAGTACTTTATGATTTTCAAAACTTCTGAAATTAGGAAAATTCATTGAACTTCTTGGAATTGTTATGATTTTTACATAATGTACTGTTATTATCACATAAATTTTGTTACTTCTAAGGTCCATTCCCCACATCCAACTTTTAAAATAATGTATCAATGGGATAAATGAAAAACCTAGATAATCTCCCCAATCAAGGCCAAAAAAAAAAAAGATATCTCAACATTTTTCCTTGAATTTACTCAGCCTTTAAGCAACAGAAATGTCTGTGTAAAGCATCAGTTTGACAGGGATCGTCAAAACTTAAAAATCTTATGCTTTGGCTTCGTATCTCAGAGGGTGATTTACTGGTGCCCAAAAGTTACATTAAATCAGAATAAATAGCCATTTGTTGGGAGATATGTCTTCAGCTCTGCACAATGGCTTTTCTTGTCCTTGCAATGCAGGCTTAATAAATAAAATCTGCACACACACTAAAATCGGTCCAAACTTTATTCTACCTTCTTACAAAACAATCGGTATACACCATTTTTGCGATAATGTTGAAATAGATGGCATTATGTTGTAGTATATTCTAGTTTAAAACAAGTGACGCTATATCAAAATGGGTTCTAAAACATTTTTAGATCCCCATAAATATGCCTGGATTTGAATCTCAAAACAAATGTGACCAAAAACAATTTATTTTTCTGAGGTAAAATAGAAATCACAGCAATAAGAAGGTAAAGAGAATAGATGCCAAAGAGGCCAGTTGTGATATAAGAGAAAATTCTAAAATTATTGCCAGAAAACCTAAGTGTGAATGCCCACTTGATCTCGATTGAGTTGTTTAATAATTTTACTCTAAAGAAATGGGGATATTAATACCTACCTAATCAGATCATCAAGAACACTTAGTGAGATAATAACCTACATTGCAGCACCCTGCACAGTGCCTGACAGTGTAGTTATGCAAAAACACTCATGAAATTGAATAACATGATTTGAGATGTGTCACCGGCCCCTGTTTAAACACACCACACCACACATTAAAAACAACTCACATAGAAAGCACAATAAAAACCTACACAGGCTGCTGTAGAACAGAAATCCTCAGTATCTGAGTCCTTCCTTAGCTCTGAGTCTTAATAGCAATATGGAATCAAATTTCAGAAGGGACTAATAGACCACTAATATATCAACGACTAATGATATTACTATTTTTGATTCACAGAGGACAAGACCTTAAGAAATAAAAAGGACACAGTAACATCTAGATGTTGCAATTGTTGTATTTTTAAGGAATGATGGGGTAGCTGATGGTGAGCTGGAGAATGACCATCAACATTTTGGAAAGATGAAGCAGCAGTGTATGGAATTATGAAAAATATCCACAGATTTGTAAAAGTGGTGCTAAATACAAAATGTGTCAAGCCAAATGACAGTTGCTTACTACACAATTTGGCCTTGAGTTAATTCCATAAACTCAAATTAAACACATGGCAGTTAAGTCAGAAGATGTGTATAAAGGTCATACTATGTTTTTATAAATCTGCCTCATAAAAATCCCCTCTCAGATTTTGCAAACTTTATTCAGGTGACTATTCATTTTTTGTGTATATCAATTATTGCATACTGTAATTAGGACCACTTACAAATGCAGCTGTGTTTTCCAAATGATCCATATTGTAGTATGATTTTTTTCTATCCCTTTGTTATTGTTTTTTTTTTTAATTTACTTAAAACCTAGATCTATTGAGAATTTGATGAAAGGTATGCAAACTCTGAGCAAAAAAAAAATCCATAAAGAAACAAAAATTTGCACATGTTTTGAAGGGATTTTGAAGTAGGGGTTCTAGTATCTTACTTAAAGGAAAGCAGGAAGTGAAAATGTGAGTCCACAATTAGAAAGAAACCAATAATTCTAAATACCAGAGTACCTCAAACATGGTACATATCTGACTGAATATAACTATATACATTCCTGATGGTTAAGAGCAAAGGATTGGTGCCAGAAGGACCCACAATCAATCCAGGTTTAGCTTCCTCATCAATAAAATGGAGGCAATAAAATTGTATTATTCTAAATAATAAATGAAATTATGTATCCCAGTCACTTAGTAACTGTCTTGGGCTGGGCATCAAATAATTTATATGGGTAAAGTGAAAATATCCAGCATTTGGGATTTTTTTTTTCTTTAATTAAGGAAACATCACATGATAGGTTCACCAGCTACTCTACACTCAGCCCTTCTTGAGCTCAGCTTAGCCCTCTGACATCTTTCTGGCTTTCTCCCCATCCACTGGAACAATGTCAATCACAATTCATTTCTTCACAGTTGATGCCTTCAAAACTATCCAGCCTAACAATTTGCTAATCTAATAAACTAGTTCAGGCTAATGAGTAGAGTCAAGATGTTCCTCCCTCATCTCTCACCAAACCTCTAATCTCTGATACTCCTTTGTGTATTTTAGGAGCCATACTGTATTAAACTAGCTCTTCACCACTTTGTCCCTTAGTTCAATTTAATTAATATTTACTAATCTATTTTATACCAAGTAATATGCTTTACCCAGAGGGGAGGGAATGCAGAAAGGTAGACTATAAATGCAAGTAAGTTAAAGATACTTTCCTCAATACAGTTAGTTAACTACTGTTGTGAAGATAAACTTGGTAAGATAGAATTGGCATTCTGTAAGAAGTGAGACAGAGTCATATGTTTAAGGGGAAAAGGAAAATTCTGGTAGTTTAAGTCTCCGCATTTAGGCATTATGACTTAACAGTAAGTAGAGACTGGTAGATATTAAAAAAGGGGAAAATTTAATAAAAATGAAAAGTGATAGAATATTTAGAAACAAGGGAAGGTTTGAAAATAACTGTAATTAACTCAGAGAGGACATTATACTTCAAAAGATTCATTCATTTTCTTCAAATAGATAATTAATTCACTTACTTGTTATCTTCCAAGAAAACGTCACTCTTTATTCATCAATATATACTAAATACTTTTTCTTTGATTTATGTAAATTGAACTTTAAGTGTGTGATCACTGAATTAAACAATGTTTCTTGTAAGGTTATTTTATAAGAAGTTGACGATTTTGGTGAGATTTAAATATTGAAGAGACGGATTTAATGCAGACTCGTTGAAAGTTATTTCTTCAGTGAGACGTGTCAAATAGATGACACTGTTGACTAAATGAAAACGGATAAATGTTTGACTTAGAGCAGCATGGATAGTGCTGTTCATCAACAAATGTGAAAGAGATTCGAAAGTACATAATCATGTTCTTCCTTATGAACTGTCAGCTTGATTCTATCCTTCAGAGGATAGAAGGTGCTCATGAATCTGCCATGGCTACGTGACAAGACAAAAACTTTCAACCTAGAGAAATAAGCACACACTCTCCTTGCCATGGACTCTAACATCCAAACAAGTGGCAGCAGAAACAATGAAAATGTGGAGGGCGCCTTTTCTCTTTAGCACAGTAGTCCTTGATGTTCCTTTTCAGAATTACTTCTTTTTACAGAGTACATACATCTTAACAACTGCAACTAGAAACCACAGTTTTTACCAGTTTAAACTGAACCCAGACAAGCATCAATCCCAGGTGACATTTTGTATGTAGAGGCCCCATACTGATTGTTTGGCATCATTTGATGATAAGTTTTACTCCTCTGTACTTAAGAATAAACATGTGAGCAAATGTTGAACTTAATACAATCATATTTTATTTTTTAGCTGATATTTAAAAATAATTGTCTAAAGTCCTATAAAAATCATGCCATTTCTATTTTATCCACAGTTCTTCTCTAGAATAGTCATACCTATATCATAGCATAGCTTTGAGGAGTAAATGAGTTTATAAGCACCGATCTCTGGGAGCATTCAATATTAGTCATTTGTAAGATGCAGTCATATTAATGACTACAGAACTATACAGTCTGTTACATGTTGTCATCAGAAAGTTATGCACTTTTCTTGGTTTCTTTATGTAATCATATAAGGAATACTTAAAAGAAAGTACATGGAAACAAACAAACAGAAAAACCTGAAACTACTATCAGGTAAGTGTAACAGATAGATAGATAACATAAACTGTATGAAGTAGTATTTATAGAAATTTATAGAACAGAAATATGTTAGTACTCACATTTTTGAGATGAGAAAAGCGAAGGGTAAATATTAAATAATTTAAGTAAACATGCATTATGCTATTTCCCCATAATCGTAAAAGAATACAATAATCCATTGAAAATGGCATGGGGTAAATTTTGAGTGACAATATGTATAAATTGTGTACTCACATTAACTTCATTTAAATATATAAACTTGTATATTTGATTATCTACCAAAGTTGATATATTTTTTTTAAATTATGAAACAGCTACTAACTATTTTATAACTTAGAATGAAGTTTTCAGTTCTACTCCATTAAATATTCAATAGGTTTATTTTGAATTCTGTTGTTTTTTAATTTAATTTATTTGTCTTTTAAAAACAATTTAATCACAAATTTAAAGTGGACATATGCCTTTCTGAAAATTGTCTTTCTAAGAAAATTGTGATGCAAGGTTTCCTGTGATATTATAGAAGAGAAGTAGAGTATGAATATTCTTCTGAAATGTAAGCCCTTTATGTTGGACACTGCTGGTTGTAAACTGGAGATTTAAAAAAAAAAGATGTAGATTGAGAGGAAAACTACAAACCAATGTAGTGGCAAAAATTTCTTTTCTCAAGGATATTAATCTCACACCTGTCTTAATTTATTAAATACTGATATTGTCTTGATATTTACATCCTCAAATATTATATTTTACGATAGAGTTAAAGAAACTTATGAGTCAAAGTTTAAGTGAGATTTAGCTTAAAATCAATATAAATATATGGTTAGACTTTAATTCACAGAAACAAGCAGTGTAAAATCTCTTTTTTAACGTTTTTTTTCTTTTTTCCTTTTTTTAGTAAGTTGCATTAATTTTGAACTTGACAAGTACACTTATACTTAAATTCACTTGGTAAACAGTGTCATATTCTTCCTTTTTATATTGCATAGACCCCTTTCTAAATCTGACCTAAAGCCATGAAAACTTGGACTAACATTAAAAGTCTAATTAAGCTTTACCTTATGATACAATAAAATGTGTGATGCCCTACGTGCTCTAATATAACCCTTTCAGAAGGTGTGCAATGAGTCTTAGCTCTCACATGCAGAACAAATGATTTAGCGTAAATATAATTCTGTTTACAATTACCTACAATCTTAAGGATGGCACTGTAAGATATAAATATAATAAATAATGTAATAATAAATTATACATTAGTATTTCAATTTTCAAAGTTATTTATGTTTAATTCATATCCTGCGGCATGAAAATGGAGGTAAATTTTTTCACACACACACATACACAAACACACACACACACACAAACCTACTGTGCTTTTCCTGTAATGAGGAAGTATACTCATGATGATAGGTAAAGTCTTGTTTATTTGTAAGAAAGTATTGATAATTTATTACTAAGATAATTAACCTATGTATGCCACAAACCTTTCATAACACAATTTCTTTTTTTTTAACTCCCGTATGTCCCTGCATCCAAAAATGCATTTTCAAACAAAATTCATCTGCGAAACAAATAAGTTTTGAACCTATGTGATAAGAAAACTCACCCTTTCTAAGGGTTTCCAACATGGTTAACTTTGTCGTGTCCTGAGTGGGGCACTCATGACAGACACAGGTGATATGGATGAGGAAGGAGGGGCCTACATTTGAAAACTGTATTACTTTATATCTTTGTTTGAAATGAATGGAACATAATGGTTTAGATTTTATGTTTGTTTTTACATTTAATATATTATCACAAAACATATCCATACTTAGAGGTCTGTTTCTAAAATAATAACAAGCACGTTACATGAAACAACAGAATTTGACTTTGAAAATATTGAATGTTTTGAAATATCAACATTTTTAATCCTTTCTGTTGCTATAAATGAGCAGGATTTAATAAGATTTTTGCATACTTACCTAAAAAGTCAGGCAATTATACAGAATATGTGTGGTGAAATATACTTTATACAAAATAAATTAAAACAGTATTTTTGATCTCATGGCTGTATTCTGATATTTCATCTTTTCACAAGAAATTCAGATGTTCAAGAAGATGTTTCTTATAATGTAAGGCAATTTTGTATCAGATCTCATTAGTCACTCACCAAAATGTTAGCGGGTGCACTATTATTTTTATCTACTATTTATTAAATTTTTCAGTATCTATACCTATTATACTTATTATTCAAGAATAAGTATCATTGTTTTAATAAACTCTATCTATAAAACAGATTTATACAGATAAATGATGATTAATAGCCAGAAACTGTTATATCTCTAGACTCTGATGTTTAAAGATGTTATAAAACATAAATCCAATGTCCATTAGGAAAGAGATCTACATCTAGCAATAAGTTCAAATGATTGATAAAACATACATAATCAGATTTCTCTATGTATTCCAAGCACACACATGTACAAAATTATAACTTAGAAATAGTTTTTAAATCTATTTTACATGTCAGTCTCTTTCTTGAGCTTTCACTTAAAAAAAAAAATAGAAAAACAAGAAAGTCAGCCTAATGTCAATGTACCTTTGCTGGTTCTATGGCATTTGAAAAGTATGCCTGTGAGAAAGAGTTCCAAGATTTATTAGAGGAAATAATGGAAGAGATTAGATTTTTTAATGAGTGATCTTAAAATACAGAAGAAAATTGCACTGCCAAACCTCTAAGTATCTCAGAATAGCTATAAAGATCTTTAAGAGAAGTTATATGACAACATTTTTACATTTCTACAACATTTTTTATATAACAGATATTACATAGAAAATTTTACCTTGTAATTCACTTTATGAATGTTTGGTGGTATATTTTCTTATGTATGGCTGTGATTGGGTCCTGAAGAGGAAAAATAAAAGGAAAAAATATATGAGAAACTTTTTCATGTCTATATCATATATAATATGCATAGCTATAAAAGGTAATAGTTTATTACAAAATTCTCCATACCACTCAAGAATCCAACTCATGAGAACATAACAGGGGATGGATAGCAAATACAGCTTTTGAAGAGGCAAAATATTGAGGGACTTGAACTGCCAGATTTTTGTTTTTTAGAGCATAGTCATAGGTCCCAGGAGCACTGTTAAGAGAAAGAGATTTGAAGTAGTTTGGACATCACGATTATCTATTTGTCTACCTATTATCTATCCATCTATTGAAAGCAAAAAGCCTCAGATTCCTTTAGAACACATACTACTCAGAAGCTTCAGGCTCCCTAGGCTCCCAATATGTGTGTTCTCTCATGGTTGTGTTTCAGAACTCTGACCTCTTCAATACAGCCTTTCCTAAAACAAGAGGAAAAGTAAAGCCCGAAGTGACTGATTTCTAAGTTTGAGTTTAGGAATTGGTGATGATACAGCGTTCAGGTGCCCTGTAATTGGCAACTAGAATCATTCATTAATAGTGCATGATGCAGGCACCCCTGCAACTCTTGTGTGCATGATTTGAGTTGAGGGGCGTCAGGGGTTTGCAAGGAGTAATTTTGAAGTTTTGGGTTATTTGAATGTTCTACCAGAGGGTAACTCATGTGTGAGCACGTGGGGGCTTATGTGTAGCTTACATTTTCTGCATAGGTTATCATAGGCCTGTTGGAAATGAGACCAATAGCATATGGATGGTCATTTCATCTCTGCTTCATTGCTGGAAATAAGGCACTCTCTTCCATGTGTATGGCCTGATGCATAGCACTGATGCTAATTGTGACAAAGTTCTCTAATTTAACTTTTTAAAATTCGGCAAAAGAAAGTTAGTTTATAATTATTCTTAGCTTAGTGAAAACTGCTCAGTCAACCAGGAGATGTCACCAATGAATAACTCCATCTTCTGTGTTGCAAACATTTACTCAAACTTAAGGGAAAAATTCAGCCAAATACTTTCTGGAAAGGATTTATAATAATGTCCCCTTATTAGGGAACATATATTTTAGTTTCCTATTAAATCACACCTATCTTGCCTCTACTTCAGCTATTTCTGTGTGCCTAATATTTTAAAAGTCAACAATTATTTTAGAGACAATTTCAACAAATACTAATTTGCACTTCTGAGCTCTTAAAGTAATAAAAAAAGTACACTTCTAACTAGAGAAGGAATATTTTAGAAAATATATATGGGGCTTCCCTGGTGGCACAGTGGTTGAGAGTCCGCCTGCCGATGCAGGGGACACGGGTTTGTGCCCGGGTCCGGGAGGATCCCATATGCTGCGGAGCGGCTGGGCCCGTGAGCCACGGCCGCTGAGCCTGCGCGTCCAGAAGCCTGTGCTCCACAACGGGAGAGGCCACAACAGTGAGGGGCCCGCGCACCGCGAAAAGAAAAAAAAGAAAATATATATGTAGTCACATCAAAATGTATTCTCACTTGCTACATAGGTCACTGTTTCAAAGGTATTCATGTTACATTGTATTCTACTTGATTTCAAATCTCTTTCAAAATTACAGGCTTATTATATATTCACAGAAACTAAAGTCTTTCCATGTTGTCCAAAAATAACAAAAAAAGAGACATGCTGGCATAATACAATAATGCTATAATCCTTTGATTTAATTTTATTAAGATATTATTGTTTTAGAGCAGTTTAAGGTTCATAGCAATGTTAAAGGAACGATACAGAGATTTCCAATATATCCTCTGCCACAACATGCATAGCCTCTCTCATTATCACCATTCCCTACCAGAGTGGTATATTTATTACTATTTATAAACTTACACTGACACATCATAATCACCCAAAGTCCACATTTCACATATGGTTCACTCGTGGAATTGTACGTTCTATGGGTTTGTAGAAATGTATGACATATATTCATTATTAGGGTATCATGCAGAGTATTTTCACTGCCCTTGAAATCCTCTGTGCTCTAACTATTCATTCCCCCCTTCCCAATTCCTGGAAAACGTTGAACTCTTTATAGTTTTCATAGTTTTGCCTTTTCCAGAAATCATGCAGTATATAGCCTTTCCAGATTGGCTTCTATCAGTAATATGTATTTAAGGTTTCTCCATATCTTTTAATGACTTGATAACTCACATTTTTTAGTGCTGAATAATATGCCATTGTCTGGATGTACCACTTTATTTATCCATTCATCCACTGTAGGAATCTTGGTTGCTTCCAAGTTTTAGTAATTATGAGTAAAGCTGCTATGAATAAAGTATGCAGGCTTCTGTGTGGATATGATTTCCACTCTTTGAGGTAAATACCCAGGACTGTGATTTTGAATTGCATAGTAAGAGTATGTTTAGTTTTGTAAGAAGTCACCAAACTGCCTTACAAAGTGACTGTACCATTTTGCATTCCCACCAGCAATAAATGAGAATTCTTATTGTTCCACATCCTCACTGGCATTTGCTGTTGTCACTGTTCTGGAGTTTGGCAGTTATAATAGGTGTGTTGCAGTATCTCATTTTTTAAATTCGCATTTCTCTCATGACGTATGATGTGGAACATCTTTTCATATATTTATCTGCTATCTGTATATCTTCTTTGGTGAAATATCTATCAAGGTCTTGGGTCCATTTTAAAAATCAGATTGGTTTATTATTGTTGGGTTTTAAGGGTTCTTTGTATATTTAGGATAAGAATCTTTTATGAGACGAGACTTTTGCAAATGTTTTCTTCCAGTCCACGGTTTGTCTTCTGATTCTATTTATATTGTCATTTGCAAAGCAGAAGTTTTTAATTTTAATGAAGTCCAGTGTGTCAATTATTTCTTTCACGGTTTGTGCCTTTGGTGTTGTATCTAAAAAGTCATCACCATACACAAGGTCATCTTGGCTTCTCCTATATTATTTTCTAAAACTTTCATACTTTTGCAATTTACATGAAGTTCTGTGCTTCATTTTGAGTTAATTTTTGTGAAAGTTATAAGGTCTGTGCCTAGATTCTTTTTTTCTTTGCATGTGGATATCCATTTGTTCAAGCACTATTTGTTGAAGAAACTATGTTTGTTCCATTGTATTGCCCTTACTCCTTTGTTAAAGATCAGTTGACTATATATATGGGGGCCGGTCTATATCCTGTTTTTATTATTTTCTGTTGATTTACTCAACTGGTCTTTCACAACACTGCATTGTCTTGATTACTGTAGATGTATAGTAAGTCAGTTAGTGTCAGTCTTCCAGCTTTGTTCTTCTCCTTGAATCATGTGTTGGTTATTCTGGGTCTTTTGCCATTCCGTATAAACTTTATTTTATTTATTTATTTATTTTAAAAATACACTTATTTATTTATTTTTGGATGCATTTGGTCTTGGTTGCTGTGCACGGGCTTTCTCTAATTGCGGTGAGCAGGGGCTACTCTTCATTGCAATGCGCAGGTTTCTCATTGCAGTGGCTTCTCTTGTTGCCAGGCATAGGCTCTAGGCACGTGGGCTTCAGTAGTTGTCACACACGGGCTCAGTAGTTGTGGCTCACGGACTTTAGAGTGCAGGCTCAGTAGTTGCGGCACATGGGCTTAGCTGCTCCGTGGCATGTGGGATGTACCTGGACCAGGGCTCAAAGCCATGTCTCCTGCATTGGCAGGAAGATTCTTAACCACTGTGCCACCAGAGAAGTTCCCATTCCATATAAACTTTAGAATCACTTTGGTGATATCCACGAAATAAGTGGCTGGGCTTTTGGTAGGAATTAATTGAATTTATAGATCAAGTTGGGAAGAACTGAAATCTTGACAATATTGTCTTCCTAATCATGAATATGGAATCTCTCCATGTATTTAGTTCTTCTTTGATTTTGTTCATCAGCGTTCTGTAGTTTTCTTCATTCAGATCTTGTACATATTTGGTTGGATTTGTCCCTAACTATTTCATTTTTTGAATGCATATGTAAATGCTATTGTATATTTGATTTCAAATTCCACTTGGTCCATTGCTGATAATACACTTCTGTGTATTAACCTTGTATCATGCAACCTTGTTATAATCACTTATTAGTTCTAGAAGTTTTTTGGTCAGTCCTTTTGGATTTTCTGCACGGACAATCATGTCATCTGCAAACAAAGACAGTTTTATTTCTTCTTTCCCAATCTTCATACCTTTTTATTTCCTTTTCTTTTTTATTTCATTACCTAAAACTTTTATTAGATTTTTAAAAGGAATGGTGAGGGGGGGCATCCTTGACTTATACCTGATCATAGCAGGAAATCTTCAAGTTTCTCACAATTAAGTATGATGACAGAACTATTTGATTGTGCTTTTTAAGAACCATACCAACCCAAAGACAAATTCAAGTGTTATATTGCTTTTGTTTTTGTTTTTTTAAGAATCAGAATTTATCTGTACAAATATCAGTGAGAAAATAATGTATTTAAAGATCTCTGTTGAAATAAGCTTCTCTCCCAAGGTCACGTCCTCCTCCCAGGAAAGCTAATATTCAATAACAGACTGTCATTGAGATATAAAGACTTGGTCCCCTTATCCCAAGTAGATAAAGCACTAAAGGGTCATCCATCATCAGAATTCCTCATATAGTCTGTTGAGTCCTATTTTGCAGTTACCTCAGAACTTAACTTCTTCTGCTGCTTATTTCCATTTTCTTCCTTCTTTTTCCTTACACATGTTTTCATGTAAATATTACCAGCCAATTAATCTCCTGCATAGTAATCTCTATCTCCTAGTCTTCTTCATAGTTAAGTCAACCTGCAATATAGCCTATATACTCTGCCACTTTACTGCACATGTGGTGGGAAGGCAATAGGTCTGAAGTCAGATCATTTGCTTAAAAACCCAAGTTATGCACTTACTAGCTGGATCACTGTCAGCAAGTTACTTACCTTTTCTGTTTTTGTAAACTCTGATTCTTTAACCTAGAGGCTACCTTGAATGGACCTAAAATAATATACTTCATGAGCCTGGAAAATTATGAATATGAGTAGAATTATGTAATACCAGGTTATCAGTCAATCAATTTGGAAATATCCACAAGAATGATTTTAAATTAAGGCAAATATTTACCTACAGAAAGATTCATTAGAGAATCTCTTGTGATAAAGATAACATTTAAAATAATATAAAATATTAAAAATTAAACTACAGTTGTATGTAGCCAATTAAATTATATGTGAAGATTTTAAGGACATGGGGAAGCATTCATGACATAATAGTGAGCAGGATCATATGAATATGACATAGTTAATGCTTGTAAATATGTAATATTTATAGAAGGAGGAAAACATTCCCAAAATGTCAGATGTAAATGAATGAAACCTCACAGAAAAGAGCAATGAGAGATAATGTTGGATTGGCAAAGTGACTCTTGAACACCTGACAAAGAGGTCTGTCTTTATTCTAAGACTAGGGTACTAGTTTAAGAGTATTCTTTCAAAATATAATTTCTATTATTTATTTTTCTAGATTAAAATATGCTTATAGCTTCTTAGTGCCTAATTATATATAAGAATAACCTATAGAAATTTTATAAATTGTATGTCTGGCTCTGCCCAAAGATTTTACTTCAGGATTAAAAGATATTGATGCATTGAATGATTAGAGATTTATAAATAGCAGTGGAAAAGTAGCACACGGTATGTATATGAAGAAAGAGGTAGCAGAAAGAGGTATAAAGACCCATTATTATAAGAATCACTACCATTGTAGATGTAAGAAGAAACGGTTTTGTTTACTAGGGTGATAGCAATAGAAATGATGAAGAAAAGATGAATGAGAACAGTTAGTTAACAAAGAGTCTCTATGATTTGGTACTTAATTGGACAACGGAGCCTGAAAATTGAAAAGCTGTGATAATTCCACAAAATAAAACAACTTGAGTGGTGTGTGTGTGTGTGTGTGTGTGTGTGTGTGTGTGTGTGGAGAGAGAGAGATAGAGTGATTTCAAGATAAAAATATTTTCATGTAGACATATAGAGAGGACTAGAACATTGATAGATACGTTATCTATCACCTGTAGATATAGGTGTAAATATAGAAGTAAATCAAAATCAAATACTATTACAGCCATAGAAATGGATGAAAATCTGGAATAGAACAGAACACAATGTTTTCTTCAATGAAATTCCATATTAAAAGGAGACAGAAAAGAGAATCAGAGAATAAAATAGGGCACATTTATCTCCAGGAAAAAATAAAAAATAAAAACTTGAGGGTCAAAGTAAGCAGTCCATTGTAGAATTCAAGTAGGCCAGCTGCTACCACAGATTTTGGCTTATAAGACCCTATTCCTTATCAAAATATTACAAGTCTAGGGCTTCCCTGGTGGCACAGTGGTTGAGAGTCCGCCTGCCGATGCAGGGGACACGGGTTCGTGCCCCAGTCTGGGAAGATCCCACATGCCGGGGAGCAGCTAGGCCTGTGAGCCATGGCCGCTGAGCCTGCACGTCTGGAGCCTGTGCTCCACAACGCGAGAGGCCACAGCAGTGAGAGGCCCACGTACCACAAAAAAAAAAAAAAAAAAATTACAAGTCTAAACATTAAAAACAACTTAGTTCTATACACATTTAGTTCATTCATGTAGCCATTCAAATACTTATGGCTAAACTCTTACATACCAGGCTTGGTAATATGACCTGGATATACAAGGAAGAGACTCTAGTACGCACCCTCAAGGAGATCATAGTGAAACAATGACAAAGAAACAACGTAAAGTTCAATGTATGAAATGTTAAAGAAGGCTTCATGGATCGTGTTCCACTATTCTGTCAACTTATCAGTTTGGCCACTGGGTGAGAGGTTTTCAAAGCAAGAAAACATAAATACAAAAGAAATAATTTTCAACCAGGTTTTTAAATGGAGGAGGAACAGAGAGAAATGAAACTATTTCTTTACCATTTATTCACTCATTTAATTTGCTCTTTCTATACCATATTGGTTTCAGCAGCATTCCAATAACTGAATTTAAATGTAGACTGGGCAAGCCTATCATGTGAAAAGTTGTAGGTATTTGTAATGTTAAAATTCCACATAAACTTGGATACTTTAATGCTCTATTTAACTTCTAAAGAATAATTCAAATATTATATTGAATTTGCAATAATCTATTAAATAATTCATGAAAAAATTAACTGTGGCATTCACAGTCATTGTACCTTTTAATTTTTTTCAATACAATATCCAGTTCCTATGATGTAAATGTTTGTGATTACCATTATCGTTATCATACTTGTGCCCAATATAACTGTTAAACAGAAATCAAGTCTTAAAATACCTAAATAGCCATGAAATAGCTTTTGGCTGGTTTGGGGTAAAAACAATCTCAGAGAAAGCTGGCATTAGTCACCAAAGTGAATTCCAAGTATTTTGACCCTGAGGTTCATACCATTTTAGCTAGCAAAACCCTAAGTCGAGAACACAGTTAAGCTATGCCTAGACTTCTGACCCATGGAAACTTTCAGATAATTTAGTACACAGCATAGAAATGCATAACGATTTTGATATTTGGAATTGAGGTGCTGGTACAACAATAACAACAAAAATTATTTTAAAATGTGTGACTAGCTTTGAAACCAGGAAGTTGCTGGAGACTGGAAAAATTTTAAGGAGAATGAGAGGGAAAGCCTACATTCCCTTCAACAGATTGTTAGTTTGAAATCTGGATTTGGAAGATCCTGCCAGGGAGGGTCCAGAAGGAAGTGAGAAACATGTTACTGAAAACTATACGAGGGAAAACCTCTGTCATACAGTGAGAAAAGATTTGTAAAACTGTGTCCTGCAGTTATGTGGGAATTTGAATTTATAAATGACAGACTTGGACCTCTAGGTAATGCCAAAAGTGCTGCCTAGTTTCTTCTTGCTGATTATAGTAACATGCAAAAGGAGAGAGATAAATTTAGGGAAGAATTGCTAAACAAAAAGAAGCAGAACTAGATGACTTTAAAGTTATTGGCTCTCCAGACGGCAAAAGATGCTAAAAGTCATAAGTAACTGCTGGAAATCTGGCATAGAGAAGAGACTGAGGGTGGAACTGTACAACCTTTAGTTAAAACCTTAGAAAGATCAAAATGTTGGAGGATTTAGTCACACTTAGTGTTTTTCAAGTGATTAGGGATGCGCCTACAGATTTTTCTCAACCAAAAGCTCAAGGGGTGAAGCCAAAAGTCACAAAAGCTTTTTTGTAGGCTTTAATACCCAACGAAGAACAACCCATTTCAGAATCATTATGGACCAGTTATTCATGTTTACTTTCCCTTTTTTGAATCAGAATGTTTAAAACTGTTGTTCTGTGCCTGACCTGCCATTGTAAGTCAGGAGTGTTGGGAGCTGATAACTTGTCCCTTTGGTTTTCCAGGTCCACAGATGGAGAAGAATGTGCCCCAGGAGATCTACTTCATGGACTACATCCAGGCCTATCATCTACACCTGGCCTGATTTAGATTTTGGACTCTGAGCTGGCATTGTAATGAAATAAAGCCCCGAGAACACTGGAAGGTGGTAAATATAATTTACATTTCAGACGGTCTTAATTAGTTGGGGGTCAGAGGTGGGCAGATGCCCGCCCCCCTGGTGTACTGACCGTGTATAATCATCTCTACTTTAGTGTGGGCAAGAACTAAGAATGTGATAGAGTAGTCAATCCATGATTATATTATGATATATAAAACTCTGTATAGCAGGCTGATTCTCCTGCTGGTTTTGCAGAAATAAGTTGCCATGTTTGACTAAGACCTGAGGACTAACGTCAGAATCTGAGAGAGACATCTGGCAGACAGCCAGCAAGAAGATGGATTGTGTGGAACTAATTTCTTCCAAAAAAGAATGCGCTTAGAAGAAGATCCTGAGCCTCAGATGGGCCTGTAGTCCCAGTTAACTCATTGTTCACCCTTGTGAGAGCCAGATAACCCAGGCCTGGACCCCTGAGTCACAGAAACAATGAAATAACAAATAGATGTTTTAACCTAAGCTTATGGTAATTTGTTCATGGCCACAGAAAACTAATGAAACTACCCTCAAAGTGATATTAGGAATCAGTGATTTTTTTTTTTTTTTTTTTTTTGCGGTATGCGGGCCTCTCACTGCTGTGGCCTCTCCCGTTGTGGAGCAGAGGCTCCGGACGCGCAGGCCCAGCGGCCATGGCTCACGGGCCCAGCCACTCCGCGATATGTGGGATCTTTCCGGACCGGGGCACGAACCCGTGTCCCCTGCATCGGCAGGCGGACTCTCAACCACTGCGCCACCAGGGAAGCCCTCAGTGAATTTTTGATTCAACTTTTTTGATTTATATAGTTAAACGTAAATGCATTTGTTTTAGCAACGTCCAAAAATGTTTTCCTTCAGTATTATCCTTTTGTGAAAGTGAATAATTATCAGTAGAACATTTAAATTTTTTTCAAATATTTTAAAATGTGTTTATATGTTAAAATGAAAAAAATCAAAAAAACAAAATGAGTTGAAAGAAAATTTTGAATTTAAAAATAAGGACATTTTACTTATGAAATACTTTTATAGTCTATATGCATTAATCGTTATAATCTATCACTTTACAGCTCGGAATGTAGAAATTGACTCTATTCCATAAGTAAGGTTTGCTAAAGAAAAATAATCACATACTGTGAGGTTTGGCTTTGTGCTTTTAACATAATGATAAAACAGAACATTTTGACTGAATCACATTAGAAAGACATCAGCAGTACAACTCCACTACATAATATAATTAGGAGTGCAATGAATAAATAATCCTTTGTTCCTTGATGCAAGGTGCCGCTCATTCATTAGTAGAAGGGTCATTTGTAAGCCATTTTTTGTTATTACCCTGAAACGACATTGTTGTTAAATTGTGATAAAGGGGAAACCATAAAGTGGGAAAGAATTTTAATGGTCATTATCTTCATTAGCTAATGAGATGTGCTAATTATATTCTTAAATGATAATGATTTAGTAGCCTTGGCATAAAGGGCTCACAGAGCAATAACTAGGCAAGTCTCCTTCAATGTGTGTTCACAATGTTGAAAGAGACATAATAACTGAGAGCAATAATTATGTTATGTATACTAGTATTCATTAAAAATGTCTATCTACGTTATGTCTGATTTATGTTGTTTTTCCATGTGATACATTTGCATAAAATCTCAGGTACGGAAAATATGACATAGAAATTTCATGAAGGCTTCACTTCTTGAAGTGTGGTCCCTAGACCCCTGGAGACCCCTGAGACCCTATCAGGAGATGTGTGAGGTTGAAACTATTTTAACAGTACTTCAATGTTATATTTACTATTTTCACTATGTTGACAGGGCCACTGACCAAAAAAAAAAAAGAAAGAAAGAAAAAATCGTAAGTAAAATTGCTTGTTTCTTAGCATAAATCAAGCAAGTGGCTCCCTACTGTACTAAGAATTATTATAATCTTCAGCACTCTATACTTGCAGGAAAAAGAGACAGAGAGAGAAAAAGAAAGAGAAAGATATTACTGAACACCACTTCATAGAAGAGGAAATAACTATAAAAACATAATACGTGGTAATCCTCACTAGTAAATAAATAGCTCAACTTGACACTCAATACAAACAAAAACCAGTGATATCAAAAGTTAGCAAAAATGTAGATAATGGCTTAACTATATGTTACTGATGGTTGTGAAAAATCTCTATTTGTACCCTGGGGGAAAAAATATGGTATTAGAAAATTTGCTCTTAGTATTTACTCAGAGAGACTTATATAAGTCCACTAAGACAGGAAAAGGATGTGAGGGAGTCGTGTGGAAATCACCCTTATATCCATAACACAGAATGTATTACAACTGTAATGATCTCAGGGAAAAAAATCAGTAAAGAATATACACATCAATTTACTTATGAAAATTTTAGAAACAAAAAAGTGTGGATTTCAGATACATTTTGTAAACTTGTAGAGAAAGAAAAGGAATTACTGACACAAAATTCAGCTACCTGATTGTTCAAGGGAAGAGGGAGGGAAATGAGATCAGAGAAGAGTCTGTGGAAGTTCAGCTGGTCAGTGGATAAAGGAATTGTCATTTTACTATTGTTTTTTTATTCATTATGCTTTTAAAAAGTATTCATTTGTTGATATTAAATATTTTATTTAAAAGTTAAAAAAGGAAGTGACTGAATTATCTATTTCACTATGGATATGTATGTTTTGCATGAATAATATCTAATAATGCTAGACATGATATACTGCCAGTTCTCTTGCTATGGGTAGACGATGCCATAGTAATGATAACAAGGTACCATGGAGTGCAGTACTGTTCTTCATCTCCAGAGTTGCATGTTCTTTCCTTTGCAGAGAACATGGTATTCATTCTACTTGGAAGAAAAGCATAACCAGAAGCTTTCCTCTTCTTTTTTTTCTTTTCTTTAAACTGAGTTTCTATCATTTATAAATGTAAAATTCCATCCACTACTAAGAGATGAAGTAATGTTTTCAAATTGTGTCAAAGAAGATGGCAGAAGTATATGAAATCAGTTCACAATGTTCCCCATGAATGTTTCCTCCAGTTCTTAAAACCTATTATAATTCCAAAATATTTCAGTCAAACTGACTCTCACTTTTCAGTGGAGAGATAAGGTAATTGAGGTAATGAATTTTAAAGCTGAGAAAATAGGAAAACTTTTATGGCATTATGTAGAGAAATACACTAGTAATGTTAAAAAAAGTCACTTTGTCATCCAATTTTCCATTCTTGTGTGAGTCTAAGAGGACATGGAAAGGCAATATGAGTAATACTCCATTAAATTTCTACTCTTATGTCACATTTAAGCAACAGTCACATTTTTTCACAGATCATTCAAAGACAATAGAAACTTCTATATGAAAACTATACTACTGGGGAAAAAATGACCTCGAAGAAGACATGTCATGCATTTTCTTGTTCTATTAACTACATTATGATAAAGATGTGATCTTTATAATCAACAATTTTAATTGTCCAGAAAATTATTCCCAAATTAATGATTTTTAAAGAGTTATCAGTACCCCTTATTCCCTCTGTTACTTTGTCTTATTCTCTCTGTTATTTTGTAAATCTACCCATCAAATTTGACATTTAATCTCTGTTTTACTACAAATGTAACTAATATTTTTTTCCTGAACATTTTTCATGGTTCCATTGGGATCAAAAAACTATCCTTCTGGGCTTCCCTAGTGGTGCAGAGGTTGAGAGTCCACCTGCTGATGCAGGGGACATGGGTTCGTGCCCCGGTCCGGGAAGATCCCACATGCCGTGGAGTGGCTGGGCCCGTGAGCCATGGCCCCTGAGCCTATGCGTCCGGAGCCTGTGCTCTGCAACGGGAGAGGCCACAACAGTGAGAGGCCTGCATACTGCAAAAAAACACCCAAAAAACTAAAAACAAACTATCCTTCTGCTTGCTATATGCTGGAGCAGGGGACTTAATTTTCATCAGATGTGAGGCCTTTCATTATTTACTACTGCCTGAGAAAAAGGTCATGGTTCTTTTAATTTTCATTACCTAACTATAAAAATATAAACATATAACAGTAGGTAGAATCAATTGTATGTTAAGCCTACTGATTCAGAGGTAAATCATAAAAGCATATTTCTTTTTTAACCTAATATTTATTTTTTAAAAGTAATTAATAGCAATGCAAAAATGCTCAAAAGGCAATCAATTAAAATAATGCTTTATAAAGTCTTATTATTTTAACTTAATATAATGTGATAGTCTGTCTGGACTGTTTAAAAGATTTAATGCTAATTAAAGATATGATAATCCTCAGGCTTAAATGCTATAACCAAACCATCAATATTCAATGAAATAGTGAAAGTTGTCAGTGATGATGTTGCTAATTGTGACCTATTTGCTAGTTTGCATATTAAATTATTTAGAAGTCCTTAATCAGAAAGTGCTTTAAAATCGCCTCAAGGAATAAAATTTGTAAATACTAATGTAAATATTCCACAATCACTTCAGCAAATAATTTTTAGTTGTGAATGATTGCCCTTAAAGAGAAATACAACAGGAGTTAAATATGAAAAAATGAAACAACTTAATTTAATAGTGTATCTATCAATGTAATATCAAAATTTTCACGACCTATATTATGTTAATTCTAGAATTAACTAGATTGCTCTCCCTTAGACCACATAAACCTGGCAATTGGTAATATACTTTAATGATTATATGTGACATCAAAAAAAGAGACATAAAACAATGACAACAAACTCTAAAATAGATCTTCTTAGCTATCTAAAATTTTCTGAATGACTGAATCCATTATTTGATAATTATTTATTCTAAAAAAATTCACACAGATAGCATAAGTCCTATATTTTTCAATTTCCAAATGCCTAGCATTAAAAAAATGTGTGGCTTTACAGTAACACACAATGAAGCTTTTTGTCAGGCACGAGGATATGTGTATGCTCTGCAGGCATGTGAGCTGAGATATCCATCAGTCAGAGCTGAAATTCTCCATTTCACTAGTTGACAAATCTACTGGGATGTCTAGTTCTCCCAAGAATAATTTGCTAGCGATAAGTAGAAAGATCTGAAGAAAAGAAGACTGATACCAGGATATATTGGGAGAGTGTTAAAAGAGAAGCCTGTGTAACTTGAAGATAGTATCTAAATAAGCCCAGTTCAATCTAAGACAAATGTTACATTACCCAAAATTTACCTAAGCAAAGACAGCATCTGTCATTTACATTGGATGATATTTAACACGCAACTTTGAAGTTAAATTTATTTCGTATTGACTTTTTAACATTTATGCCCTTTTCTCTAGCCTTCAGCTCTCTATTAGAGATGACATTTCTGAAAATAGGAAGTTTGGCTTTTTGGCTTGTTTTTTGGTAATGTATAGAAAGGAGAGTTCTTCATTAATAAAACTATATTATAAAAAGGCATGAGAAAAATGTCCAAGGAAAGAGAAGAAATCCTCCCCCCCCCATTTTTTCCTCTATGAATGCTACTCATGTTTTTCCTTGTGTGGAAAATAAAATCAAACACCCTAGAAAAAAATATCTCTTTAAGAACAGAGGTACAGTTTTCTAATTAACCCAATATATACTATTGCTATTTGACAGAATAAACATTCACAATAAAATACTAGTTTAATTGAGAATGTCTAGGGAAATAACGTGCAGGAGGGATGCAACAGGTTATAGAAAGTGAAGAATATGGAATTAATCTGAGGCTGGAGGGGGTGTAAAAATTTATATATATATATATATATATACTCGATATATAGAAAGTTAACCTTATGTTCTAATATGCTTATGCCTTACAATTCATAAAAAATAGAACAAGAAAAATAAATACTGAAATAAATTCTATTATTTTATCTTTGTACAAAAATCAGTTGACATGAGTGACTGCCAAAGCTCATAAATCCCTCCTTAAACACCACTGTTATTGGAAACAAAAGCCTAGAGAATATTTCATGCAGGGGAATTATGAGACATGTGTGCAGTCTAAAAATTTCCCTGGGTTACAATTTGGGATTGAGGGGATAAGAAATGAACACAGGAAAATTAATTAGACTATGGTCGTAATATAGAAAAAATATATCTATATATGGTTTAAGTGAACAGTGGAAAGGAAGAGGGGAAGACATATGTGAGCAATATTAAGAGGTACAATATATCAACACAAGGTAAAATAAATTAATAGAGGGGGTGTGAGCTGGAAGATGTGTCACTATCCTTCAGATTTTTGTCTTATAATTATAAATAAGTAGTCAGGACCCTCAAGATGGCAGAAGAGTAAGACGTGGAGATCACCTTCCTCCCCACAAATACATCAGAAATACATCTACATGTGGAACAACTCCTACAGACCACCTACTGAATGCTGGCAGAAGACCTCAGACCTCCCAAGAGACAAGAAACTCCCCACGTACCTGGGTAGGGCAAAAGGAAAAACAGAGACAAAAGAATAGGGACAGGACCTGCACCTCTGGGAGGGAGCAGTAAAGGAGGACAAGTTTCTGCATACTAGGAAGCCCCTTCAATGGCGGAGATGGAGGGTGGGCAGGGGGCAGCTTTGGCGCCACGGAGGAGAGCACAGCAACAGGGTGTGGAGGGCAAAGCAGAGAGATTCCTGCATGGAGGATCGGTGCCGACCAGCACTCACCAGCCCGAGAGGCTTGTCTGCTCACCCGCTGGGGTGGGCAGGATCTGGGAGCTGAGGCTTGGGTTTGGGAGGTCAGATCCCAGGAGAGGCCTGGGGTTGGCTGTGTGAACACACCCTGAGGGGGCTAGTGTGCCACAGCTAGCAAAGAGGGGGTGCGGGAAAGAGTCTGGAGCTGCCAAAGAGGCAAGAAACAATTGTTTTGGGGTGTGCAAAGAGAGGGGATTCAGAGCACCGCCTAAACGAGCTCCAGAAATGGGTGTGAGCCACGGCTACCAGCGCGAACCCCAGAGACGGGCATGAGATGCTAAGGCTGCTGCTGCAGCCACCAAGGAGCCTGTGTGCAAGCACAGGTCACTATCCACACCGCCCCTCCCAGAAGGCTGTGCAGCCCGCCACTGCCAGGGTCCCTTGATCCAGGGACAACTTCCCTGGGAGAACGCACGGCGCGCCTCAAGCTGGTGCAACGTCATGCCGGTCTCTGCTGCTGCAGGCTCGCCCGCATCCTTACCCCTCCCTCCCCCCGGACTGAGCCGGAGCCCCCAAATCAGCTGCTCCTTTAACCCCTTCCTGTCTGAGCGAAGAACAGACGCCCTCAGGTGACCTACATGCAGAGGCGAGGCCAAATCCAAAGCTGAACCCTGGGAGCTGAGTGAACAAAGAAGAGAAAGGGAAATCTCTCCCAGCAGCCTCAGAAGCAGCAGATTAAATCTCCACAATCAACTTGATGTGCCCTGCATCTGTGGAATACCTGAACAGACAACAAAGCATCCCAAAACTGAGGTGGGGTCCTTTGGGAGCAAGTGTAGACTTGGGGTTTGCTTTATGTGTCTAAATTTTTTCTGCTTTTAGCTTCATTTACTATTTTTACAACTATTTACTATTTTTACAACTATTTTACTACTATTTTTACAACTATTTATGACAACTATTTACTATTTTTTAGCTTCATTTACTATTTAGAGCTTATTGTCATTGGTAGATTTGTTTATTGATTTGGCTGCTCTCTTCCTGTTTTTATATGTTTATATATATAAATATATATTTTTCCTTTTTTTCTTTTTGTGAGAGTGTATGTGTATGCTTCTTTGTGTGATTTTGTCTGTGTATATTTGCTTTTACCATTTGTCCTAGGGTTCTTTCTGTACATATTTTTTTAGTATAGTTTTTAGTACTTGTTATCATTGGTGGATTTGTTATGGGTTTGGTTGCTCTCTTTACTTTTATTAACTTTTTTAATTTTAATAATATTTAATTTTGTCATTTTTATTTTAATACCTTTTAATTTAATTTAATTTAATTTTTCTTTTCTCCCTTTTCTTCTGAGCTGTGTGGCTGACAGGGTCTTGGTGCTCTGGCCTCCAGTCAAGCCTGAGACTCTTATGGGGGAGAGCCGACTTCAGGACATTGGACCACAGAGATCTCCCGGCCCCTTGTAATATCAATCAGCAAGAGCTCTCCCAGAGATCTCCGTCTCAACGCTAAGACCAAGCTCCACTCAATGACCAGCAAACTCCAGTGATGGACACCCCAAGCCAAACAACGAGCAAGACAGGAATACAACCCAACCCATTAGCAGAGAGGCTGCCTAAAATCATAATAAGTCCACAGACACCCCAAAATATACCACCAGATGTGGACCTGCCCACCAGAAAAACAAGATCCAGGCTCATCCACCAGAACAAAGGCACTAGTCCCCTCCACCAGGAAACCTACACGACCCACTGAACCAAGCTTAGCCACTGGGGACAGACACCAGAAACAATGGGAACTACGAACCTGCAGCCTGCAAAAAGGAGACCCCAAACACAGTAAGATAAGCAAAATGAGAAGACAGAAAAACACACAGCAGGTGAAGAAGCAAGATAAAAACCCACCAGACCTAACAAATGAAGAGGAAATAGGCAGTCTACCTGAAAAAGAATTCAGAGTAATGATAGTTAAGATGATCCAAAATCTTGGAAATAAAATAGAGAAAATACAAGAAACGTTTAACAAATAACTAGAAGAACTAAAGAGCAAACAAACAATGAGGAGCAACACAATAAATGAAATAAAAAATTATCTAGAAGGAATCAATAGCAGAATAACTGAGGCAGAAGAACAGATAAGTGACCTGCAAGATAAAATAGTGGAAATAACTACCTCACAGCAGAATAAAGAAAAAACAATGAAAAGAATTGAAGACAATCTCAGAGGCCTCTGGGACAACATTAAACACACCAACATTCGAATTATAGGGGTCCCAGAAGAAGAAGAGAAAAAGAAAGGGACTGAGAAAATATTTGAAGAGATTATAGTTGAAAACATCCCTAATATGGGAAAGGAAATAGTCAATCAAGTCCAGGAAGTGCAGAGAGTCCCATACAAGATAAATCCAAGGAGAAACATGCCAAGACACATATTAATCAAATATCAAAATTAAAAACAAAGCAAAAATATTGAAAACAGCACAGGAAAAGCAACAAATAACATACAAGGGAATCCCCATAAGGTTAACAGCTGATCTTTCAGCAGAAATTCTGCAAGCCAGAAGACAGTGGGAGGAGGGAAAAACCTACAAGCAAAATTACTCTACACACAAAGGACCACTTTCAGATTTGACAGAGGAATTAAAAAATTACAGACAAGCAAAATCTAACAGAATTCAGCACCACAAAACCAGCTTTACAACAAATGCTAAAGGAAATTAGCTAGGCAGGAAACACAAGAGAAGGAAAAGGTCAACAATATCAAACCCAAAACAGTTAAGAAAATGGTAATAGGAACATAATTATCAATAATTACCTTAAATGTAAATGGATTAAATGCTCCAACCAAAAGACATAGGGTGGCTGAATGGATACAAAAACAAGACCTGAATATATGCTGTCTACAAGAGACCAACTTCAGACCTAGGCACACACACAGCCTGAAAGTGAGGGGATGGAAAAAATATTACATGAAAATGGAAATCAAAAGAAAGCTGGAGTAGCAATTCTTATATCAGACACAATAGACTTTAAAATAAAGACTATTACAAGAGACAAAGAAGGACACTACATAATGATCAAGCGATTAATCCAAGAAGAAGATATAACAATTGTAAATATGTATGCACCCAACATCAGAGCACCTCAATACATAAGGCAAATACTAAAAGCCATAAAAAGGGAAATCAACAGTAACACAATAATAGTAGGGGACTTTAACACCCATCTTCCACCAATGGACAGATCATCCAAAATGAAAATAAATAAGGAAACACAAGCTTTAAATGACACATTAAACAAGATGGACTTAACTGATATTTATAAGACATTCCATCTAAAAGCAACCGAATACACTTTCTTCTCAAGTGCTCATGGCACATTCTCCAGGGCAGATTATATCCTGGGTCACAAATCAAGCATTGGTAAATTTAAGAACATTGAAACCATATCAAATATCTTTTCTGACCACAGTGCTGTAAGACTAGATATCAATCACAGAAAAAAAAAAAAAACTATAGAAAATACAAACACATGGAGACTAAACAATATACTACTAAATAACCAAGAGATCACTGTAGAAATCAAAGAGGAAATCAAAAAATACCTAGAAACAAATGACAATGAAAACACAATGACCCACAACCTACTGGATGCAGCAAAAGCAGTTCTAACAGGGATGTTTATAGCAATACAATCCTACTTCAAGAAACAAGAAAAATCTCAAATAAAAACCTAAGCTTCAACCTAAAGCAATTAGAGAAAGAAGAACAACAACAAAAAAAACCCAAAGTTAGCAGAAGGAAAGTAATCATAAAGATCAGATCAGAATAAAATGAAAAAGAAAGGAAGGAAACGATAGCAAAGATCAATACAACTAAAAGCTTGCCCTTTGAGAAGATAAACATAACTGATAAACCATTAGCCAGACTGATCAAGGAAAAAAGAGAAACGAATCAAATCAATAGAATTAGAAATGAAAGTAACAACTGACACTGCAGAAATACAAAAGATCATAAGAAATTACTACAAGCAACTATATGTCAATAAAATAGAAAACCTGGAAAAAATGGACAAATTCTTAGAAAAGCACAAACTTCTGAGACTGAACCAGGAAGAAACAGAAAATATAAACAGACCAATCACAAGCACTGAAATTGAAACTGTGATTAAAAATCTTCCAACAAACAAAAGCTCAGGACCAGATGGCTTCACAGGCGAATTCTATCAAATATTTAGAGAAGAGCTAACACCTGTCCTTCTCAAACTCTTCGAAAATATAACAGAGGGAGAAACACTCCCAGACTCTTTCTAAGTGGCCACCATCACCCTTATACCAAAAGCAGACAAAGATGTCACAAAGAAAGAAAACTACAGGCCAATATCACCGATGAACATAGATGCAAGAATCCTCAACAGAATACTAGCAAACAGAATCCACCAGCACAATAAATCATCATACACCATGATCAAGTGGGGTTTATCCCAGGAATGCAAGGATTCT
The DNA here is from genome assembly GCF_949774975.1 of Lagenorhynchus albirostris. Lineage (NCBI taxonomy): Eukaryota > Metazoa > Chordata > Mammalia > Artiodactyla > Delphinidae > Lagenorhynchus > Lagenorhynchus albirostris. Next base: position 16,995,109 of record NC_083097.1, read on the forward strand.
TCAATATATGCAAATAAATCAATGTGATACACCATATTAACAAACTGAAGAATAAACATCATATGATCATCTCAACAGATGCCTAAAAAGCTTTTGATAAAATTCAACACCCATATATCAAAAAAACTCTCCATAGAGGAAACTTACCTCAACATAATAAAGGCCATAAATGACAAACACACAGCCAACATCATTCTCAATGGTGAAAAACTGAAACCATTTCCATTAAGATCAGGAACAAGACAAGGTTGCCCACTCTCACCACTCTTATTCAACATAGTTTTGGAAGTTTTAGCCATAGCAATGACAGAACAAAAAGAAATAAAAGGAATCCAAGTCGGAAAAGAAGTAAAACTGGTACTGTTTGCAGAAGACATGATACTATACGTAGAGAATCCTAAAGATGCTACCAGAAAACTACTAGAGCTAATCAATGAATTTTGTAAAGTAACAGGATACAAAATTAAAGCACAGAAATCTCTTGCATTCCTATACACTAATGATGAAAAAGCTGAAAGAGAAATTAAGGAAACACTCCCATTTACCATTGCAACAAAAAGAATAAAATACCTCAGAATAAACCCACCTAAGGTTTATTCATACAAAAGACCTGTATACAGAAAACTATAACACACTTAAGAAAGAAATTAAAGATGATACAAACAAATGGAGAGATATACCACATTCTTGGACTGGAAGCATCAACATTGTGAAAATGACTATACTACCCAAGGCAAGCTATATATTCAATGGAATCCCTATCAAACTACCAATGGCATTTTTCATAGAACTAGAACAAAAAAATTCACAACTTGTATGGAAACACAAAAGACCCTGAATGGTTAAAGCAATATTGAGAAAGCAAAACGGAGGTGGTGGAAGCAGGCTCCCTGAATTCAGAGTATAATACAAAGCTACAGTAATCAAGACAGTATGGTACTGGCACAAAAACAGAAAAAATATAGATCAATGGAACAGAATAGAAAGCCTAGTGATAAGCCCACTCACATATTGTCACCTTATCTTTGATAAAGGAGACAAGAATATGCAATGGAAAAAAGACAACCTCTTTAATAAGTGGTGCTGGGAAAATTGGACAGCTATAGGTAAAAGAATAAAATTAGAACACTCCCTAACACCATACACAATAATAAACGCAAAATGGATTAAAGACCTAAATGTAAGGCCAGACACTATCAAACTCTTAGAGGAAACCATAGGCAGAACACGCTATGACATAAATTCCAGCAAGATCTTTTTTGACCCACCTCCTAGAGAAAGGGAATTAAAAACAAAAATAAACAAATGGGACCTAATGAAACTTAAAAGCTTTTGCACAGCAAAGGAAACCATAAATAAGACCAAAAGACAACCCTCAGAATGGGAGTAAATATTTGCAAATGAAACAACTGACAAAGGATTAATCTCCAAAATATACAAGCAGCTCATGCAGCTCAATATCAAAAAAACAAACAAACAAATCCAAAAATAGGCAGAAGACCTAAATAGACATTTCTCCAAAGAACATATACAGACTGCCAACAAACACACGAAAGCATGCTCAACATCACTAATCATTAAAGAAATGCAAATCAAAACTACAATATGCTATCACCTCACACCAGTCAGAATGACTATCATCAAAAAGTCTATAAAGAATAAATACTGGAGAGGGTGTGGAGAAAAGGGAACCCTCTTGCACTGTTGGTGGGAATGTAAATTGATACAGCCACTATGGAGAACAGTATGGAGGTTCCTTAGAAAACTAAAAATAGGATGACCATTTGACCTAGGAATCCCACTACTGGGCATATACCCAGAGAAACCATAATTCAAAAAGAGTCATGCACCATAATGTTCACTGCTGCACTATTTACAATAGCCAGGACATGGAACCAACCTAAGTGTCCACTGACAGATGAATGGATAAAGAAGATGTGGCACATATATTCAATGGAATATTACTCAGCCATAAAAAGAAATTAAATTGAGTTATTTGTAGTGAGGTGGATGGACCTACAGTCTGTCATACAGAGTGAAGTAAGTCAGAAAGAGAACAAAAAATCTAAAGTCTAAAAAAAAAAAGGTTGTGATGAACCTAGGGGTAGGACAGGAATAAAGACACAGATGTAGAGAATGGACTTGAGGACACTGGGAGGGGGAAGGGTAAGCTGGAACAAAGTGAGAGAGTGGCATGGACATATATACACTAACGAATGTGAAATAGATAGCTAGTGCACAGGGAGATCAGCTCAGTGCTTTGTGACCAACTAGAGGGGTGTGATAGGGAGGGTAGGATGGAGACAGAAGAGGGAGCAGATATGGGGATATATGCATAAGTATAGCTGATTCACTTTGTTATAAAGCAGAAACTAACACACCATTGTAAAGCAATTATACTCCAATAAAGATGTCAAAAAATTAAAAAAATAAAAAATATATATATAAATAAGTAAAGGGAAGTTTAGTAATAAAGGATTATGGAAGAAAATAAGACATATGATTGGGAGTAGTAAGTAAAGAAATCTGAATGTAGACATTTATAAGCTACCAGTTTATAGTATTTTGTTACAGCAGCATCAAAGGATAAAGACAGAAAACTGGTGTCAAGAAGTGGGTGTGCTGCTGCAGCAAATACCGGATAATGTGGAAGCTGCTTTGGAACTGGGTAGAGGTAGAGGCTGAGAGACTTTGGAGATACATGCAAGGAAAAACCTACATTGCCATGAACAGACTTTAAAGACAATTCTGGTGAGAGCCCAGAAGGAAAAGTGGAGAGCTTAGAGAGAGCTTCCATCTTCTGAAAGAATACCTGAGGAATTGTGGTCATAATGTTGGTAGGAATATGGACCGTAAAGGCCATTCTGATGAGGTCTCAGATGGAAATGAGAACCACGTTACTGGACTACAGAGGAAAAAGCATATTTATTAGAAAGTGGCAAAGAACTTGGCTAAACTGTATTTATGGTCTAGTATGCTGTGGAAGATTAATCTTGTGAGTGATGAAATGGGATACTTGGCTGAGGAAATATCTAAGAACAATGTTGAAGGTGTGGATTGTTTTCTCTTGGAAACTTATAGTGACATACAGGAACAGAGAATTGACTTAAAGACATACTTGTTAATCAAAAGGTGAGCAGAGGGCTTCCCTGGTGGCACAGTGGTTGAGAGTCCACCTGCCGATGCAGGGAACACGGGTTCGTGCCCCGGTCTGGGAGGATCCCACATGCCACAGAGCGGCTAGGCCCGTGAGCCATGGCCGCTGAGCCTGCGTGTCCGGAGCCTGTGCTCTGCAATGGGAGAGGCCACAACAGTGAGAGGCCCGCGTACCCCCCCCAAAAAAAAAATTGTGAGGAGAACTTAACAACTTGGAAAATTCTCAGCCTATCCATGTTGCAAAAAATGAGAAAGCATGTGAAGAAGGGAACACTAGGCGTATGGCCAAGTGACCATTTGATAAGGAGATTAATTTGGGTGTGAAGCATGGATTTAGTGAAGCACTTCAGCAGGAAAAGAGCCAGTTTGTACTGAATGGAAAGGAGACAGACAGGAAGATCTCTGATCTTAGATTTTGCAGGCTGGAACCATAGAGCTATTTGGCTGTGAATGTGCACCATTCTTCAACACAAGGGAAAAGGACCCCAAAGGTGATTCAGAGTTCATCAGGGCTTCCTCTTCAGTTTCAAAATCTTTGCACAGCAGGAAAAAAAAAATCTATGGATCTATGGAACATGTGAAGATATTTGTAATTAATATATCTAAAAAAAGTTAATATCCAAAATACACAAAGAACTCATACAACTCAACTGCAAAAAAGAAAAAATAATCAACCCAATTAAAAAATGAGCAGAGGAACTGAATAGACATTTTTTTAAAAAAATCCAAAAAACAAAACAAAACAAAACCCAAATGACCAACAAGTACATGAAAAGGTGTTCAACATCACTAATAATCAGAGAAATGCAAAATTAAATGCAAATCACAATTAGATGTCACCTCATACTTGTTAGAATGGCTTTCATCAAAAAGGCAAGAAGAGATAAGTGTTGGGGAAGATGTGGAGAAATGGGAATCCTTGTGGCCTCTTTTTTTTCGGAATATAAATTGGTACAGCCACTATAGAAACAGTATGGAGGTTCCTCAGAAATTTAAAAATACAACTACTGTATCCAGCAATCCCACTCCTGGGTATATATTCAAAGGAAATGAAAACTGGATCTGGATGAAAGAGCTGCTTCCCAAGTTCACTGTAGCATTATTCACAATAGCCAAGATACAGAAATAACCTAAATGTCCATCAAGAAATGAATGGATAAAGAAGATGTGGTATATCTATACACAACGGAATATTATGCAGCCTTGAGAAGAAAGAAAATCCTGTCATTAGTGACAACGTGGATGAAGTTTGAGGGCTTTATGCTAAATGAAGTAAGTCAGAAAGAGAAAGACAAATACTGTGTTGTATCACTTATATGTGGAATTTTAAAAAGCTGAACCCACAGAAATAGAGAATATAGTGGTGGTTAGAAGGGACTAATGGTTGGATGAAATGGGGAGATGCTGGTCAAAGGTACAAATGTTCAGTTGTAAGATAAATAAATTCTGGGGATCTAATGTACAGCATGGTGATTATATTTAATAATGCATCACTATATACTAATCCTCAAGGTAATGGTTTTAGGAGGTGGAACCTTTGAGAAGTGATTAGGTCATGAGGGCAGAGCCCTCCTGAATGGGATTAGTGTCCTTGTAAAAGAGATCTCAGAGAGATTCTTTGCCTTTTCTGATATATGAGGACGTAAGGAGAAGTCTGTGACATGGAAGAAAACAATCCAACCTCACTGGCACCCTGATCTCAGACTTCCAGCTTCTAGAACTGTGAGAATTAAATTTCTATTGCTTATTAGCTACCCAGTCTGTGGCATTTGTTATATAGCAGCCTAAAAGGACTAAGATGATGACTAATTTTCTTCTTTGTTTGCTTGTTTCAAATAGGATGGTAGTGATTAGTGGGAAGGCTTTAACATAGTATCTAGAGGCTGTGGATGATCTTTTTTTCCTCTCCTTTATACTTCCTTAGATGAGAGAGAATAATATTTCATATGCTGTATGTTAAGAGTCAAGGTAGAACAATGGGGTGAAAATACAGAAGAAAGAGAAAATCACTATGGCAGCAAAGTCCAATTTGTTGGATAGAATTGAATGGAATAGTATGATAATAATACAAAGCACATAATATTATTTCCTTTACAGAGAAGATAAAATTGAAGCTAAAATGTGAAGTAATAATTCTAATTAAGGTAACATTCTAGCAAGTAACCCTAGGTCTGTCTGATTCCAAAGACCATTCTTTTTTTTTTTTAATTCCCCACTGCAGCATTCTATCTCAGCATATTCTTTTTTTAATAAATTTATTTATTTATTTTTAACTGCATTGGGTCTTCGTTGCTGTGTGTGGGCTTTCTTTAGTTGTGGCAAGCAAGGGTTACTCTTTGTTGCGGTGCGCAGGCTTCTCATTGTGGTGGCTTCTCTTGTTGCCAAGCATGGGCTCTAGGCGTAGGCTCAGTAGTTGTGGCTCACGGGCTTAGTTGCTCCATGGCATGTGGGATCTTCCTGGACCAGGGCTCAAACCCATGTCCCCTGCACTGGCAGGCGGATTCTTAACCACTGCACCAGGAGGGAAGCCCCTATCTCAGCATATTCTGTACACCACTTAAAAAAGAAATGGGTATATGGGAAGTAAACAACAATTAAAGAAAATAAAATACTTTTGCTGATGTAAAAGCTGCAAGGATTTCCAAGAAATTATGAATGGCCACTATTATGCTCTGACATAAATGTGTTTGCCCATAGTACCCAATGTCAAATTTTTCAATGTGATAGCTAAATTCTATGAAAATAAAATAAAGTGAATGTACCTGGACCGACACTAAAAATAAACTAATGCATATATATAACTATCTGGATTCTAACAATTTACTACATACTGATAACCACTTAGGACTGTGCAAGTACATTTTATTTAGGAAAACAACTATTGGAATAGAAAGTAATCAGTATCTCTAATGCTGTGTATTTCAGCATCTCTACTGCTGTATTTGCAACTGTTCTCTATTCATCTAGGTAGGACTTGTTAATTAGAAGGTGTTAAGACAGATACTGCCGCTCAATGTCTCATTTATGAATAAATGAAGACACAACCACTTAACAAAGAAATATCATACCCTATTATACACAATATGTTATCTCTAAAGATGAATACAACATGACCTTCCAGATTCAGAGACTTGTGTTCTTGTGAGTTTATTATACTGATTTTATGAAGCTGTTCTGATGTTCAAATAGCACAAGGGGTTAGTGTAATCTATGCTTAAGATAACATATGCTTATGATGCTGAGGCAGATAATATGGGGAAATGAAGTGGATTTAGTTTAAGAAGCAATATGAATTATTAGGAAAAATAGTTAATTGGACAGCAGATTATTGACTGAATGTGCCAGACATTACTATTATACTTTCAATTAATGGATATAATAAGATAATAAAAAACCACCATTGCCTAGTCACTGATATTTCAAGCTTGATGTGACATTTAGTGTTTTATGTGAAATTTCTGAATTATCAAATCTTGACAAAAAATTAAAACAAAATTGTTACAGTATAAGTCAAACAAAATGCATATTTTATACTTGTTACATGTACATTGTTAGTATTTGTTGGCTTACCCATTTGGGGTGTCAGCTGTTGATCATCAATGCTGTCAGTAAATAGGTGACTACCATGATGGACACCCAAACATGGAAACAGTGCTCACATCAAAGCTATATCAGGACATGACAAATGTACCTTGGAAATATTGTGGGTTCTCTTCCAGACAATCACAATAAAACAAAATTGCAATAAAGCAAGTCACACGAATGTTTTTGCTTCCCAGTGCATGTGAAAGTTATGTTTACAGTATACTATAGTCTATTAAGTATGCCATGACATTATTTCTTAAAAAATAATGTACGTAGCTTAATTAAAAAATCTTTACGGCTAAAAAATGCTATCATCTGAGCCCTCAGCAAGTCCTAGTAGTAACGCCAAAGATCACTGATCACAAATTACATAACCAATATGATAATAATGAAAACCTTTGAAATACCATGAGAATTATCAAAATGTGACACAGAGACACAAAGTTAACCAGTGTTACTGAAAAATGGCACTGACTGACTTGCTTGGAACAGGGTTGCCACAAGCCTTCAACTTGTAAAAAATGCAATATCTGCAAAGTGCAATAAAATGAGGTACCTATACATATAAACTAGATTAAATTAAGTACCTGTAGAGGTAAGTTGTTATAGGTTGAACTGTGTCTTCCAAAAAGATATGTTGAAGTCCTAAGCCCCAGTACCTGTGAGTGCAGCTTTATTTGGAAATAGGATCTTTTCAGATGTAAACAAGATAAGATGAAGTTTTGGACTGGGTAATAATCCAGTATGTCTGGCATCTTTAAAAGGAGAGAGGGACAACATCACATAACAAAGGAGTCATAGATTTTCAGTGATGTACCTATAAGCCAAGGAACAGCAAGGATTGCTAGCAACACCAGAAGTTAAGAGAAAAGCATGAAACTGATCCTTCCCTAGAGTCTTCAGAGAGAGAATAGCCCTCCTGACAACTTGATGTCAAACTCCTAGCTTCCAAAACTGTGAGAATAAAGTTCATTTTAAGCCACCTGAATTTGTGGTATTTAATTTAATACCTACATTTTATTTAATACCACCTTAGTTTACGGTATTTTATTATGGCAGAGTTAGGAAATTAGCACATCTATCTCTGATCCAGAACACTTCATGGGTACATTTGGGATAAAAGTAATAAAGGTAAATATTAATAACCCAATATGGTGAAAGACTGAATGCCTTCCCATTAAAATTACTGGCAAGACATGGAAGTCTGTACTTACTGCTTTTAATCAGCATTGCACTATAGGCTCTGGCTAGTACAGTAATGCAAGAAAAATAAACAACAGCATCCATATTATTGGAAAGGAAGAGGTAGAATGGTCTTTATTTGCAAAGTACAAGACTTTCTATATGCAAAAAATAATGAGTGCTACAGAAACTAATAAGCAAGTTTAGCAAGTCTATAGGACATAAGATCAACACACAAAAATCCATATTTGTATACACTAGTTGTCAACAACTGAAAATCAAAATTTTAAAAATCACAATACCATTAACTATATCATCAAAACCATAAAATTCTTAGGGAAAAATATGACGAAGATGTGAACAGTCTTTACAATAAAAGTGACAAACGCTGCTGTGAGAAACTGAAATTCGAAATAAATGAAGAAATATACTATGTTTATGTGTAAGAAGATTCAATATTTATATCAATATTCTCAATTTGATCTATAGATTTACCTCTAATCGAATTTTCAATTGACTTTGTTTAGAAATTAACAAAATTATACTAAAATTTATATGGAAATGCAAAGGACACAAATAGCAAACAACTTTGGAAAAAAACACATTTGAGATATGAACTATCTCTGTTTCAAGTGTTATTATAGCTACATTAATCAAAACAATATGCTACTTATGTAGAAAAACCAAACAGATTGCCAAAAGGGGGTACAGTCCAGAATAGACCCACATATATAAGGAGAATTGATTTTCAACAAAGATGCAAAGGCAGTTCAGTGTAAAAAAAAGTGCAGTATCTTCAACAATTGGTGCTGAAACATTTGAATATTCATATTAAAAAATAGAACATGGATCCATAACTGGCACAATATTCAAAAATTAACTCAAAATGCACTACACATCTAAAGATAAAAGCTAAAATTACAACATTTCTAGAAGAAAACATAGTAGAAAACTTTCATGACCTTGGGTGATACATGTGTATATGCATGTATCTTAGGTATGGAAATAACAGAACAAGCCCTAAAAGAACAAATTGATAATTTGGACTTCATTAAATTAAAAACTTCTCTTCAAAAGACCTTCTTAAGAGAATGGAAAAACAAGCCATAGATTTGGAAAAAATACTTGCATAGCAAAAACCTAAGACTCACATAAATTAATAAGAAAACAAACAAACAAAAATCTATGCCCCCCCAAATGGCCACAAGATAGACACACTGAAATAGTAGATATGCAAATGGCACAAAAACACATGCCAAGATAAATAGCATCAATAATCTTTAAGGAAATGCAAATTAAAATCATGATTAGTGAGCTTCCCTGGTGGTGCAGTGGTTGAGAGTCCGCCTGCCAATGCAGGGGACATGGGTTCATGCCCCAGTTTGGGGGGATCCCACATGCTGTGGAGCGGCTAGGCCCGTGAGCCATGGCCGCTGAGCCTGCATGTCCAGAGCCTGTGCTCCACAACGGGGGAGGCCACAACAGTAAGAGGCCCACGTACCGCAAAAAAAAAAAAAAAAAAAAAAAAAAATCATGATTAGTGATAACCACATACATATCAGAATGATTAAAATTATAAAGTTGTATCCTGGCACTGAGGCCGGGGAGACCAGGAGAGGCAGGTGGAGGGAGCCAGCTGGGAGGAATGGGAGAGGAGTGGAGGGCCTTTGCCTCACCTACTCGGGCCTGGGGAGCCTGCTGAGCTTCCAGACTGGTCCCCTGCCCTCCAAGGCACCCCCCTTCCCCAGTCACATTGGTCCTGGGGGCATAGGAAGGAGGCTGAGGGGAGTTCAGCTGAGGTAGGTGGGAGGGGCCCTCTGGAAGGAGTGAAAGAGAAGTGGAGGGTGATTGTCCCACCCACTCAAGCCCAGGAAGAGTGCTGGTCTGCCAGGTGAGGACCCCACCCTCTGAGACCAGTGGTGGGGAGCATGCCTGGGCCCCATCTGTTCCTTGAGCCTAAGCTCTGCCCCTGACAGCCTCCAGGGCCTATTCCAGCCCTGTGGGTCCTAAACATAGACCCCACCCACCACCCAAACCTTTCTCTTGCTTAGGCCCCACCTTGCACAGTCAAGGCCTCCCCCACACCTTTTTTGTTTTTTTTTTCTCTTTACACTCCTCCTCTTTTTTACTATTGTGGTACTATTGTGGTACTATTGTACCTTCTGGTTGTTGATTCATCTATATTTTTATTTTTATATTCTTCCTAACATATCTGTTAGTTTCCTAGTATAATTTTAGTTTTTACTTTGCTATTGTTCTCTGTCTCTCTTTTTTTTTGCCAATCCATGTGGCTTTCAATATCTTGGCTCATGAACTGGGGGCTGGGCCAAAGCTCCTGAGGTGGGAGCTTTGTGTCAGAACCACTGGACTAACAGAGAACCTCAGACTCCAGGGAATATTCATCAGAGTGAGGTGTCACAGAGGTCCTCATCTCAGCACCAAGACGCAGCTCTATCCAACAGCCTACAAAATCCAGTGTTGGAAGCCTCAGGCCAAACAACCAGTAAAACAGGAACACAATCCCACAAAAAAAAAAAAAAAAGAGACAGCAAAAAAATATGTCACAGATGAAGGAGCAAGGTAGAAACCTATAAGACCAAATAAATGAAGAGTAAATAGGCAATCTACCTGAAAAAGAATTCAGAGTAATGATAGTAAAGATGATCCAGAATCTTGGGAATAGAATGGAGGAACTGATTGAGAAAATACAAGAAATGTTTAACAAAGATCTAGAAGGACTAAAGAACAAACAAACAGAGATGAACAACAAAATAACTGAAATGAAAAATACACTAGAAGGAATCAATAACAGAATAAATGAGGCAGAAGAACAAATAACTGAGCTGGAAGACAAAATGGTGGAAATAACTGCTGAGGAGATGAATGAAGAAAAAAGAATGAAATGAATTGAAGACAATATCAGAGACTTCTGGGACAACACTAAATGCACCAACATTCGAATTATAGTGGTCCTAGAAGGAGAAGAGAAAAAGAAAGGGATGAAAAAATATTTGAAGAATTTATAGTCGAAAACTTCCCTAACATGGGAAAGGAATTAGTCACACAAATCCAGGAAGTACAGAGTCACATAAAGGATAAACCATAGGAAAAACACACCAAGACACATACTAATCAAACTAACAAAAATTAAATCAAAAAAAAAAAATTAAAAGCAGCAAGGGAATAAAGAAACATACAAAGGAATCCTCATAAGGTTATCAGCTGATTTTTCAGCAGTAACTCTGCAGGCCAGACGGGAGTGGCAGGATATACTTAAAGTGATGAAAGAGAAAAACCTACACCAAAGTTAGTCTACCCAGCAAGGATCTCATTCAGATTTGATGGAGAAATTAAAAGCTTTTCAGACAAGCAAAAGCTAAGAGAATTCAGCACCACCAAACAAGCTTTATAACAAATGCTAAAGAAACTTCTCTAGGTAGGAAACACAAGAGAAGAAAAAGACTCACAAAAACAAACCTAAAACAATTAAGAAAATGGTAATAGGAACATACATATTGATAATAACCTTGAATGTAAATGGATTAAATGCCCCAACCAAAAGACACAAATTGGCTGAATGGATACAAAAACAAGATCCATATATATGCTGCTTACAAGAGACCCACTTCAGACCTAGGGACATAAACAGATTGAAAGTGAAGACATGGATAAAGATATTCCATGCAAATGGAAATCAAAAGAAAGCTGAAGTAGCAATACTTGTATTGGATAAAATAGATTTTAAAATAAAAACTGTTACAAGAGATAGGGAGGGACACTACATAATGATCAAGCGATCAATCCAAGAAGATATAACAATTATAAATGTTTATGCACCCAACATAGGAGCACCTCAATACATAAGGCAAATGCTAACAAACATGACAAAAGAAATCAACAGTAACACAATAATAGTAGGGGACTTTAACATGCCACTTACACCAATGGACAGATCATCCAAACAGAAAATAAATAAGGAAACACAAGCTTTAAATGACACAATAGACCAGATAGATTTAATTTATATTTATAGAACATTCCAATGTAAAGTGGCAAAATACACTTTCTTCTCAAGTACACACAGAACATTCTCCAGGATAGATCACATCTTGGGTCACAAATCAAGCCTCAGAAAATTCAAGAAAATCGAAATCATATCAAGCATCTTTTCTGACAACAACGCTATGAGATTGGAAATCAATTACAGGAAAAAAAAACTGTAAAAAACACAAATACATGGAGGCTAAACAGTGCTCTACTAAATAAAAAAGAGATCACTGAAGAAATCAAAGAAGAAATTTAAAAATACATAGAAACAAATGACAATGAAAAGACGATGACCCAATATCTATGGGATGCAGCAAAAGCAATTCTAAGAGGGAAGGTTATAACAATTCAATCACACCTCAAGAAACAAGAAAAATCTCAAATAAATAATCTAACCTTACACTTAAAACAACTAGGGAAAGAAGAACAAAGAAAACCCAAAGTCGGTAGAAGGAAATAAATCGTAAAGATCACAGCAGAAATAAATGAAATAGAAATGAAGAAAACAATAGCAAAGATCAATAAAACTAAGAGCTGGTTCTTTGAGAAGATAAAAAAATTGATAAACTCTTAGCCGGACTCATCAAGAAAAAAGGGAGAGAATGCAAATCAATAAAATTAGAAACTAAAAAGGAGAAATGACAACTGAACCACAGAAATACAAAGGATTATAAGAGACTACTACAAACAACTACATGCCAATAAAATGGACAACCATGAAGAAATGGACAATTTCTTGGAAAGGTACAATTTTCCAAGACTGAACCAGAAAGAATTAGAAAATGTACACAGACATATCACAGGTAATGAAATTGAAACCATAATTGAAAATCTTCTGACAAACAAAAGTTCAGGACCAGATGGCTTCACAGAATTCTATCAAACATTTAGAGAAGAGCTAACATCGATCCTTCTTAAACTCTTACAAAAAATTGCAGGGCTTCCCTGGTGGCGCAGTGGTTGGGAGTCTGCCTGCCGATACAGGGGACACAGGTTCGTGCCCCGGTCCGGGAGGATCCCATATGCTGCAGAGCAGCTGGGCCCTTGAGCCATGGCCACTGAGCCTGCGCATCCAGAGCCTGTGTTCCGCAGCGGAAGAGGCCACAACAGTGAGAGGCCTGCGGACCGCAAAAAAAAAAAAAAAAAATTGCAGAGGGAGAAAAAAAAAAAAATTGCAGAGGGAGAAACACTCCCAAATTCATTCTACGAAGCCACAATCACCCTGATACCAAAACCAGAAAAAGATATCACAAAACAAGAAGATTATACACCAGTATCGCTGATGAACATAGATGAAAAAATCCTGAACAAAATATTAGCAAACAGAATCCAACCCTACTGAAAGGATCATAAACCATGATCAAGTGGGATTTATCCCAGGTGTGCAAGAATTCTTCAATATATACAAATCGATCAATGTGATACACCACATTAACAAATTAAGAAATAAAAATGATATGATCATCTCAATAGATGTAGAAAAAGGTTCTGACAAAATTCAACACCCATTTATGATAAAAAAAAAAACTCTCCAGAAAATGGGCATAGAGGGAACCTACCTCAACATAATAAAGGCCATATATGACAAACTCATAGCAAGCATCATACTCAATGGTGAAAAACTGAAAGCATTTCCACTAAGATCAGGAGCAAGACAAGGATGTCCACCCTTTACATTCTTATTCAACGTAGTTTTGGAAGTCCTAGCCATGGCAATCAGAGAAGAAAAAGAAATAAAAGGAATACAAATTGGAAAAGAAATAAAACTGTCACTGTTTGTGGATGACATGATACTATACATAGAAAATCCTAAAGATGCTACCAGAAAACTACTAGAACTAACCAGTGAATTTGGTAAGGTTGCAGGGTGCAAAATTAATGCACAGAAATCTCTGGCATTCCTATACACCAACAATGAAAAATCAGAAAGAGAAATTAAGGAAACAATCCCATTAACCATCACAACAAAAAGAATAAAATGACTAGGAATAAACCTGCCTAAGGAGGCAAAAAACATGTATGCAAAAAACTATAAAACATTGATGAAAGAAATCTAAGATGACATAAACAGATGGAGAAATATGCCATGTTCTTGGATTAGAAGAATAAATATTGTGAAAATGACTATACTACCCAAAGCAATCTGCAGATTCAATGCAATCCCTATCAAACTACAAATGGCATTCTTCACAGAATTAGAACAAAAAATTTTACAGTTCATATGGAAACCCAAAAGACCCCAAATAGCCAAAGCAATCTTCAGAAGGAAAAAGAGTTGGTGGAATCAGGTTCCCTGACTTCAAACTATAATACAAAGCTACAGTAATCAAGACAGTATGGTACCAGCACGAAAACAGATATATAGATCAATGGTACAGGATAGAATGTTCAGAGATAAACCCACTCACATATGGTCACCTAATTTAAGACAAAGGAGGCAAGAACATACAATGGAGAAAAGACAGCCTCTTCAATTAACGGTGCTGGGAAAACTGGACAACTACATGTAAAAGAATGAAATTACAACACTACCTAACACCATACACAAAAATAAACTCCAAATGGATTAAAGAACTAAATGTAATACCAGACACTATAAAAATCTTAGAGGAAAATGTAGGAAAAACACTCTTTGACATAAACCACAGCAAGATCTTTTTTGACCCATCTCCTAGAGTAACGGAAATGAAAACAAAAATAAACAAATGGGACTTAATTAAAGTTAAAAGCTTCTGCACAGCAAAGGAAACCATAAACAAGACAAAAAGACAACCCGCAGAATGGGAGAAAATATCTGCAAATGAAACAACAAAGCATTAATCTCCAAAATATACAAACAGCTCATGGATCTCAATATCAAAAAAACAAAGAATCTAATTAAAAAATGCTCAGAAGACCTAAATAGACATTTCAACAATGCAGACATACAGATAGCCTAGAGGCAAATGAAAAGATGCTCAACATCACTAATCATTAGAGAAATGCAAATCAAAACTACAATATGAGGTATCACCTCACAACAGTCAGAATGGCCATTATCAAAAAATCTAGAAACTATAAATGCTGGAAAGGGTGTGTTGAAAAGGGAACCCTATTGCACTGTTGGTGGGAATGTAAATTGATACAGCCACTATGGAAAACAGTATAGAGGTTCCTTAAAAAACTAAAAATAGAACTACCATATGACCCAGCAATCCCACTCCCGAGCATATACTCTGAGAAAACCATAATTCAAAAAGAGACATATACCACAATGTTCATTGCAGTACTATTTACAATAGCCAGGACGTGGAACCAACCTAAATGTCTATCGTCAGATGAATGGATAAAGAAGATGCTGCACATATATACAATGGAATATTACTCAGCCATAAAAAGAAATGAAATTGTGTTGTTTGTAGTGAGGTGGATGCACCTACAGTCTGTCACACAGAGTGAAGTAAGTCAGAAAGAGAAAAACAAATACCGTATGCTAATGCATATATATGCAATTTAAAAAAATGGTACTGATGAACCTAGTTGCAGGACAGGAATAAAGATTTAGACATAGGGAATGGACTTGAGGACCTGGGGTGGGAGGGGGAAGCTGGGGTGAAGTGAGAGAAACATCGACATATATACACTACCAAACATAAAACAGATAGCTAGTGGGAAGCAGCCGCATGGCACAGGGAGATCAGCTCGGTGCTTTGTGACCACCTAGAGGGGTGGGATAGGGAGGGTGGAAGGGAAGCTCAAGAGGGAGGGGATATGGGGACATATTTAGGCATATGGCTGATTCACTTTGCTGTACAACAGAAACTAACACAGTATTGTGAAGCAATTATACTCCAATAAAGATCTATTTTAAAAACAAAGAAAAGAGATGGTACCCAGGAAAAAATTAATGTCAATTAAATATTATTTTATACTCAAAAAAATAAAATTAAAAAGAATAAGGTTGTATCTTGGCATGTATTAGTGAGGATGTGGAGAAACAGGAAATCTCATACACTGCTGTTGAGACAATGGTAAAAACATTTTGGAAAATATTTTGATAGTTTATGAAGTGAAACATTCTTCTATGATTCAGACATTCCACTCCTAGGCATTAATCCAAGAGAGATGAAAGCATACATCTAAACAGAGACTTGTAAACAAATGTTTATAGAATTTTATTTGTAATAGCCAAAAACCAGAAAAAATGATCAAACAAACAAATGTTCCTGAACAGATAGATATAACACAGTTTGTGTATTCATTTATCTACACAATGGAGTACAATTTAGCACTAAAAATGAATAAACAGCATGGATGAATCACAGAATAATTATGCTGAGTGAAATAAACTAGACCCTCTCCTCCACCAAACAACCAAACTATTGTACGTTTCAATTTATATAAAATTTATACAAGTCATAAAATGCATACTAACAGAAACCTGGCCATTGTTTGCCTGGGTCAGAATGGAGGGATTACAAAGAGGCTTATAGACATTTTTTCATGTTCATTATCTTGATTTTGATAATGGTTTCATGGATGTCTAAAAACGTCAGAACATTATCAAATTGTAAAATTTAAGTATTTGCAGTTTATAGTATGTTGATTATACTTCAATAAAGCTATTATTAACAAACAAGAACAAACATGTGCTTTTGCTAGATTAGCATATGGATATTTTAATAAATGCAAAAGCAAAATATGAACTTCAGTACAAGAACACTATTCCAGGAAACCTTGTATTTTGGGATGTTACTACGTGTCCTGGGGAAAAACTGTATGGAAATACTTCATTGAACAATGTTGAATGTTATATGTGTGTATGTTTTTTTAATGTGGGCCTGAATATTTAGTACTCTCCTTCGCATTGTGATTCTCTGAGGACTGTATAGATTGCAATAATTTTCCTAACCTTTTGATCATGGATCACTTTTCTTGCCACTATTATTATCATTTCCCCAAAGACTGTTCCAAGGAGCGCAGTTTAGAAGACACCAGTATAACTGTTAATGCTAGCATATCTAAAGAAAACTGGGTTTACTAATAAGTAGTTGACCACATGGAGCTCGAACAATAGGAAACTTTAAAGATGTTTTTTGGGTGTCAGCTTTTCCACAATGCTGATGAGGATAAATGATGCTAGGACCTGAAAATGTATGCTCTATTTGACAGTGACAGGAGACAAGCACTCCTCTATGGCATTTTCCACTGATTAATTCAATTAATTTTCTTGTTTTGAGTCCATTAAGAATCATTAAGATAATAATTTGGCTTTATCATAATGGATTTTATGACACACAAAACATGCTGATTGATCAACATGTATATCCTGATCTTCTTGTGTTATTTTTTCCCACTAAAATCTGAAGGATTGACATTTGAGTTAGGCCTACATCCTTCTTGTGAGTGATGTCCGTCACTCTCCTAAGACCAATCAACTTATGGTCTGTACAAAAAAATAAATTTTGTCTTGCATCTAAACACTCAGTACCAGACCACGAATCTACTTGACCTCATTGACTAATGACTTTCTCTGAGACCCTGCTGATTTCACCAGGGAGTTCTCTCTTTTAACTAATGTTTTTATCTAACACCTTTATGACTTCAATTATCTGAGACTAATTATTATAGGATCTTGCAATGCAATGTAAGGATTAGAAGTCCAATTGCATTTGAGGCCAGTGAACTCACTTCTGTGCCACAGCTATACTGTGCAATTCTAATTCCCAAGGCTCTCACATAGTTTGTAATGCTGTACTGAAATTCATCTTTATGGATTACTTGAAAAACTCTTCCAAGGAAAAAACAAGCAAAAATATTGGTATATTTTATTATGTTTGAGAGTCAATTCATCACAGAAGTTATTTTTCTAGACAACAGTGTTTCTGCATTTTGCCTAGTTCTATTATAGTCATCTCTTCTCAGAGAGAGCCCTTTCTGCATTCATTTGGATTTCTAGCAGTAGTTACAGCACAAATAAAATACAGTTTGCAGGCTCTCTCATACTTAATGTATACTTAATGTATACCAAGCTCAATGATAACCTAGAACTTCAATTATACGCTTTATCTTTAGAACTGACTTTTCTGAAGACTAAACTTGGTTATTAAGATGCAGGAAATGTATCTTGTCATTCAGCTCTCCAAATGAATGAGTACATTTAATGGTATTGTTTTAAAATAATATTAAATGAAATTATATCAATATATTTATTTCACTTCCCCTTGTGTATTTGTGTTTGCTATTTTTGACATATACTTACTTTTTTATTACCAATTACATACCACATATTGTATTTAATGTTAGAAATAAAGGTATTAATTATATATCACCTTTGTACTGAGGGAGCTCAAAGGCTAATGAAAGAACAAGGTATGTAAGCAAGGAATTATATGTACACCATACACTCCCATAATAAAAATATAAATATGGTATTTGGGGTGATAGCTCTAAAATGTCATTGTTTACTTTGCCACTACTGTCAGTAGAACAAGTCTTTTATAAATTAAAAGCTTGATATTAATGGAGACAGACAAGTTCAGTATTTAGTTAGGTAATTTTTTACACATAGCAGTAGCAGTTTTTAATAAACTACACATATTGTGTAGTTGCCATTTATAATAGTAGCTAAATACCAATAACTATCTGTATATTTATGCTAAAGGAAAATAATGCTTTTCATTGTGAGAAAGAAGTGCAATGTACCAGTAATTTAAATTACTATAGTGTATATTTCATTTGCAAGAAGAATATGAGGTTTAAATGAGAAAAAATGATACATAAAATTACACCTTGCTATTTGGGTGTATTTTTTCGTGTGACAATAATTTACAATTTTTCTTCATGATTGTTGGTTGAGAAAATATTCAAAATCTTGGTGTGCATTAATCCTTTTCTAATGTACCCTGTATTTGTCTAGATCTACAGCACTTTCATCTAAACATCGGTGACAGCCTTGGGATCCCGGAGTATGAAGTGACTCAGCAGACCAGCTTGCACAATATTTCTTCATTTCATGCCTTTATCTCTGGTGACCAAGTTCATGATGCAGCTCATTGAAACTGTTAAGGGGATACTTGTTATTCCCCAAACACACACTACAGGGGCTGTGCAGTAAGGAAACTGATTGGATAAAACAAAAACCATTCACCTGCATCACAGCATCTCTCACAAAATTGCAAACTGCATTAATTCTTCTACAGCCTAGAAAATAGTTGTTTTTGAGAATTTTTTCTCCGCTTAAGCTGAATATCTTCCTTTAAAAATTAAATGAGCAGAAATCTGCTCATTGAACATGTTCATCCTGATGTTGAACATGTTCATCCTGATATTTCATTGCTAATATGGGCTACATTTTCACCCAAGTATCATTTTGGAAAATTCTCCTAAAAGTTATTGTGCAAGAACTCTGATTCTGTGCCTAAGCGGATTTGTATTAGGCAAAATAATACAACTAGAGGTGTGATTTTCTTTTTCAATTTGTAGAAAATTACACTAACTTTACTGTGAAATAATACTCAAAAAGAAGTTCAACTTAGTTTCTCTATAATCTCTTATTGCCAAATCAGAATTGATCAGTCTCTGAGTCACACATTTTAGAATGTTAGACATATAGAAAGATCTAAAAAATATTTATTCAAATTTGAATTCAAGGATAAATCTTTGCCTCATTCTCCACAGGTGCCTCTAATTCTAATATTTGATTACTTTTCTGTTTACTATAATTTTTGAAAATAATCTAAAACTTTTCTGCTTTTTTTAGCACCCTGAATATTTTCTCAATTTAAGTATTGCAAATATCCTAAACATATACAAATATTAAAAATTCACAGCCTCAGAATTTTGCTGTTGCTTACAGTATTTAGATACTTGGATTTTCAACTCAAATAACATACTGTTTACACTCACAGACAGACACATACACATGTATTGAATTATTATGAGCAGTTCATAATAGAAACAGTATTCTCTAAATCTGACTGGAAATATTAGCTGGTTTGATAGCTTGAATAAATTTTTCTTAACACTATAGAACAAGGAGTATTCACATGAAACAAATGAGCATTATGACTTCTCTGTATCACATTTAAAATGTAATATAATATATCACGCATTTCTCCTGCCATGAAATAATAGAAGAAAAATGACATTGGTGAAACTGACCTGAACAACATTTGTTTTCGGAAATGTATCCTTGTGCGAGCAGCTGAAGCCCTGGTAGCTGTTTGTGCATTTGATGTATAAAGCATTTCATAAGCAAGAAAGCATTTCACAAGGTCAGAAATGAAACACATCTGAACCTCTGTTAACATTCAACAAAATGTACTGCAGATATTCTGGAATCATTTTTTTTTTCTGTCACTATGGATCAGATGCCATGCA
Organism: Lagenorhynchus albirostris; assembly: GCF_949774975.1. Taxonomy (NCBI): domain Eukaryota; kingdom Metazoa; phylum Chordata; class Mammalia; order Artiodactyla; family Delphinidae; genus Lagenorhynchus; species Lagenorhynchus albirostris. The sequence goes on from NC_083097.1 coordinate 17,015,440, forward strand.
ACCTACATAGAAAATGATGTCATAAATTCCGTTTCTGCAAGAATATATTTTGCAATATGAAAAGAATGAACTGTTACCGGTTCAGATGCAGAATCTCACTGCATTGCGTCTTCTCAGGTGACTGAAATCTTTAAATCTAACACAAATCATTTATAAAAATTTAAATGTGTCTGTGAAGGTGAATGTACAAGTTAAAAATATGTGAAGAAGATTTAGTTTCAATCAAACTGCTTTATAAAAGACAAGTATTTCCTTCTAAATTCAGGAAAAAAACCCAAAAAAAACAAACCATTATCGAGTGATACAAATTAATGGGCACTGGACCATTATTTTTTTCCTCCTGATCAGACCTTTTGTTATTGTTATGCTAAGTATAGCATAACCCCACTCTAATTTCATAGCACATAAATTAGTATATCGTGACATCAAAATAATTTGGCTATCAAGAAAAAGAGACCTAAGGAAATAAAAAATGAAGAGTAGTAAAAGGGGAAATGTTTAATTTTATTTTGATAAATCCTTTATAGTGACAATAAATTTTACACACACACACACACACACACACACACACACACACATACACCCCTACATACATGCAGATGGCATATCCCTTTACACTTAAAAATGAATAATTTAGGTTGTATTTCAGGTGAATGGAAATTTTTAAAAATAACTACAATTTTTAAAATGACTACAATTTATTTTTACAATAAGATAAATTTCAAAAGAATAATTCTTCACATTTCTTAAACTTAATTTTACTTTTCCAGAAGTTAACCAACTTTCCTCATATTTAATTAGACTTGTTTTTTAAATTGTGATGTCATTTTTAGCAATATCATGCAAATTATATTATGTTGTCATGATACCTGTATCATGTCAAATTTTCTCCACATTCTATCTGATCAGTGGCATCAGATCATGTACTCAATTAACTGACCTCTTTCCTATTCATAAACCCATTCTTATCTAATCTCTCTTCTGCACTAAAGCTATCTTCCAGAATCCAATATCTATATAGTAACTCATTTAATATTCACAACAATCCTTGTTTCCATCTTACAAATGATAATTATGAGATGAGAATCATAAGCTCATTATGAGACGTTAACTCACTCCCTCAGTGATATACAGTAAGTAGTAATTTGTTGAGCTAAACGTGAGTTGGGGAGTCTGGCTCTAAAAGCTCTGTCCTTCATGTTGTAAATATTATCACTAAAGATGTCAGTGTCAGCATGTCCTGTAGCCACTTTGATCTACATAAATGTTCATGAGCACCCATTATGTCTGATGAGTGCATTTAAATGCCCATTGATCTAGGTAACAGTCTACAAATTTAGCACCAAATTTGGGACCTTCTAATCGTAGGACCACAGTGAACATCTTTGAATCTCAGCATTCTAACTGGTGAAATAAGCATAAAAACAGCTAATTTGTTAAACCTACTACTTTGTACTGACATCAAATGACATCTAAAAGCAAATATATTTTTAAATATCCTTTAAAATTTTCTCAAATTTAAAATTGTACTAGTAGTAGTAGTAGTAGTAGTACAACCAAAGAAGACTCTATAGACCAGATACACATTAACCTATAGATTCAATAAAGATATAACAATAAGCAGGGAAAAGGCAATGCATTTAAAAGGAATAGGCAGAGGAAACCCTGCAGAAAGGTATACATAGAGCACTGTTTCTATTTTCATATCCTCATCACCTAACCCTATTGCTATTATCACCACTCTACCCATAAGACAATTGAAATAAACAAATCTAATTTTGAAAATTTAAAGATGATAAAAAGTAACATAATTTCACAAAGGGACTTCAGATGTCTTGCCTGACTGTTCTCCAAAGGCAGGGGGAAATAACTTTTTTCTTTCCTCTCAACTATATTCTACACTAGGGGTTCTCAGAATCATCCTGTTGAAGAAGCACCTGTGAGCATGTTAGGATGCCGTGGACCCTACCTTGACCTACTGAATCAAAACGTCTGGGTATGAGTTCAAGTTAGCTATCTTAACAAGCTCTCTAGGCAATTCTTATACATACTAATGTTTGAAAATGACTGCTCAACACACAGACCAACACCAAAGAAACCATGCTTTTCAAGCTGTAGAATAAGAAGTATGTCAATAGTGCTTATGCAGCTCTCCAGCCAGATTTGTGTGTGAAGATCCAAAGTGGGAGAGAGCAGAGATAGTCACATTTAATCAACAAATATTCAAAGGCCTGCTCTAGACTTGGACCTGGGCTGAGTAATGAGGTCACAAAAGTGAATGAAGCATAAGCCCTGCCTTTGCATAACTCAAGTAATTAACTGTAATAATGCCAGTTCCCAAATCAAGGCACCTTACCAAACCCAGAGGGATTAAAATAAATCCCAAGAAGGTGATATTTGAGTTTCATCTTGACAAGCATGCCAGCTTTAGGAGATAATCTGTTGAGCAATGTTTGATTGGAAAGCCAACCCAAGCAGAGGTAACATGTTCAAAGCCATGGAACCATGAGGAAGTTTAGCTAATTTGAAAAACTACCAGTAATAGTTCCATAGCCAAAAATGAAATAGCAGATGCGGAAGTTGTGAGATAGGAATTGGAGGTGTGGACTCAGCTCAGAATAGTGCTGCATTGTTTATCATTCTATGAAACTGGACTTGATTTGATGTAGCTTATGACTGCCACTGAGAAATTTCAAGAAAGGTGGCAACATGTTAAGATTCTAGTTTCAGGAGCAGAATGTGGGATGAATTAGAGGGCAAAAATTGAATGCAAAGTGTCCAATTAAGATGATATTGAAACAGACAAGGGGAATGAAAACACAGTCCTCAACTAGGAGAGTAGTGGTAAGAAAGAAAAAAGTATAGTTTCCAGAGATATTTAGTCATGTCATGAATACAATTTATAAAAGAAGAGAAGGTATATTCTTGAGAGGAAATACAATTAGCTTGAAGCATGCTAAGCTTTACATTGCTTGGGAATTAGTAAATCCAAGAGTTTTTTAATTCAGAGGAAAATTTTGGGTCAGAAATCTCAATTTCAGAGCCTTTAGCAAATAGATGATAGCTGATCACATATAAATTGAAGAGACCTCTCAGAGAAATTGACCACCAGGGGTAAGAAAAAAAAAAACTAAGAGAGATAGACTAGGGAAGAAAAAAATGAAGGAAGAGAGTGAAAATGAATGAGGGATGGTCTTGAGATTGGTGATGGGTAGTTAAGTTTAGAAAGAGTACATAAAGTTTAAAAAAGGTATGAACCAAAAACTGCACTGCCTTTGACAATATAGAGACCACTGAAGAATCAGGCAAAAACTCAGTTCATCAGAAGCTGAACAAATATTTCAAAAGGTTGAGGAATAAAAGGAAATCATGTGGCTGTATAGAAAGGCATAATTTAGAAATGGCATGGATTTGTTTTATTTTTATTTCTTCTGAGGGAATGTTTTTTAAAGTCTAGTTTTTAAAAGATGGGAGAGTTTTAAATAGGTTTATTGCATGTCAAAAGGAGCTAGCAGAAGGGGAAAATGTTTAGTTTCCAGAAAGAGGAAACAATTAAAGATATAAGGCAAACCATAAACCATCAAAGCATCAAGTTTTGATTTTTTATGACAAGTAGGTCCCCAAAGCAAAACAGTCCAAAGCAATTTGTAAGGCACTCATTGATCCCAAGCTGCCTTTATTTTAACATAGGGCAAATTCTTATGTTCAGAATATCTCCTCTGGCCCTACTGGCTTTTCTAGTCCTATTGCTTACTCTGATTCACCTCAGTGATTTGACCTCCACTCTCTTGTAATTTCTTTCATAGCCTCCTCTCTGTTATTGTCAGGTCATCATATCCAGTTTTCAGAACTCTTTAATTCACTAACTCTCTGACAATCTCAAATGCCCTCTTCAGCTGAAATAGACTGAGCCCTGTACTGAACCGTCTGCAAAGGTCAGAATTAGGATACTGGTAGTGATATAGCAACTGTATCTCAACATGGGTAGAGGCATTCGCTTTTGGCAGAAAATGAGAGGATTTTTGTTTGTTTTTATTTCAATTAGCCGTGAAAATGGGGAATAAGAATGAATGTGGACAAACTGAGAGACAGTGAATTCCCACTCAATGCTTTAGTTCTTGAGATTGGGAAACAGTTGCTGCTAAATATAATTGGAATTGAGGAGAGAAAGATGCTGAAATAAAGAAATAAAGGAGAGAAATGGCTCTAGTCAAAGATGGAGAGAATGATCACCAAGTACACAGATTGCCTTACTAACGTTGTAGTGGAACTATCTTCAATTTTATTTGCCATTGTTTTGAAAGGGCTCTATATTATGGCTGTTGATGTTGAGGAGACCAATGGTAGTTATATTAGGTTCCTAAGGTTGCCATGACAAAGAGTACTTTATTGTCTCAGAGTTCTGGAGCCTATAAGTCTGAAATCAAAATGTCAGAGGGCCATGCTTCCTCAGAAGGCTCTGGGGAAGAATATACCCCATGTCTTTCTCTTAGTTCCTGGTATTGCTGGCAATCCCCAGAATTTCCTTGTCATGTGTAAGCATCACTTTATTCTCTGCCTTCCTCATCACATGACGTTTTCCCCGTATGTCTTCACATCATCTTTCCTCTGTGTATATCTGTCTGTGTCTTTCTTTTTCTCTTTTTAATAAGGAAACCTGCCATATTGGATTATAGCCCACTCTAGGACTTCATCTTTTTTTTTTTTTTTTTTTTTTGCGGTACGTGGGCCTCTCACTGTGGTGGCCTCTCCCGTTGCAGAGCACAGGCTCCGGACACACAGGCTCAGCGGCCATGGCTCATGGGCCTCCCGGATCGGGGCATGAACCCGTGTCCCCTGCATCGGCAGGCGGACTCTCAACCACTGCGCCACCAGGGAAGCCCTAGGACTTCATCTTTAATGATTATGTCTGTAGAGACCCCATCTTCAAATAACATTCACAGCCCTAGGACTTCAACATATCTTCTCAGGGGACACCACTCAACCTATAGCAGCTGTAATGATTGAGCCAAAACTGTGCAGGGTGGTGGCAGGGAGGGTACAGACAAAGGTTCAGAAAAAAGACAATGGCAGAAGAATATCCAAAGACACCTAATAAGGAAGAAATGTGTGCTGAGTGAAGAAGAAAGGACACTAATAGAATGTTACTAGATAAGAGAAAAAAGAATTGCACAATGTAGAAAGAGTTGTCTGACTAAAAATCAGGATAATTATGCTTCCTCTGGGGTATTTGAAATTTACGTTTCCATGGCCCAAAATAATTTTCATATATTATTCAATAAGAGAGTAATAAATAAACTTTAAAATACAAATGTCTGATTCATCAATTTTAGACAAGAATTGGAGATATTTAAGTAAATGAAGGAAAATCATAGTAAAATATTGCTTTTTAGCATGACTAAATTTTTTTGAATAATTAGTTTATATAAGCCACTTCTTTTGATGGATTTTATATTATGCAAATATGATATTATAAAATCTGAAGGTCAATATATAAAAACTACAGGACTAATAAAAGCTGAAATAATTGTACGTGGGATAGAAATGACTCTCGGTTGGTTTATGGTGTCTTAGGCTAGACTCAACTTCATTAATGTACATAATTATATAATGTACACTTTTGAATCTATTCTGTCTACTTTCCCCTAATTAAAGGGCATCAATAGGCCCTCAATAAACTTTTTAATGAATGTGTATTAATTGTTAAATAACAGCATAGACAATTTATACACATTTTGAGTCACAGCAAATATCCATTGCTGTAGAGTCTAATATTTACTACATGTCATATTTTACATATGTAAGTTCTGGGTTACAAAGTGCACAGTTAAGAAATCACTTCAAGACCATTATTGATCCTCTTATCTACCCCAAATGGTTGTTTTGCCTAATAAATAAGCATCTTTACAACCAACGGCCCATAAATGTTATTATCAAACATTTTTCCATTTCCTTGCACATGATTAAGCCTCAAAGGTGAATTAATGTATCCTGTTAGCCCACGGCAGGAAAGCAATAATGGCTATCAACCAAGCAGTATGTACCACAAATACACACTGCTTGCTTTTCAGTGTGGTCTGTAGGTTTTGATTTGGTTTCCCCTTAAATGAGAGATGATAAGAAGGGCTTTATGCCCTTAGTTTTATGCCTTACAGCTAGGTGTAATGGTAAACATTTATTTATGTGTGCTGACAGTATCTCATTAACAAGGAAAGTAGATTATTGATCCCAATAAAATGTATACTATGTTATTTAGCTTAAAGTAGTAATGATATTCAAATTATGTTGCACCTAACTTCATTTTATTTGTCCTGTTGTTTTCTATGTCTCTTAATTTTACCTTGTTTTAAAATTGTCTATTATATGTATATATATTTTTGTAAGCTCACCCACAGCCTTTTGAAGAGTATGACTTAAAAATTAAAGAAAAAAATCTAAGTGGTTTAGCATAAATATGTTTAATCCATTCCTTCTAACTCTCCATAGATAGATAATTACATAAATTCCAAAAAAGAAAAAAGAAAAACTCATAGGAACTACCATGTAAGTATACTAACAAAGGCTGTCACTTCACTTTAGCTGTTGTATATCAGCAACATGTAAAATATTCAAAGTGAATTTGAATTCTCTGTGTGTGGGTGGGGGGGTAATTTTACTTGATCATTTTTTGTCAGAAAAAGATAAGTTAAAAAAGAAAAGTATAATATTTTAGATTGTCCACTAACTGAAGTTGTCAAATTTCTCCACTGTTAGGATTAAAAATGGCACATGCATACTTTGAAATGTACCTTGGGCATTATATATAATTATCTTATAACAACAAGAATAGCATCAATAAAAAACAAGTTTTTTTATAATTTTATACTGTTGTGTATCAGTTAGTATATCAAATTCTACTACCATAGACTTTTAGATCGCTGTGAGGGAGTTATAGTATCAGCTTATATAATTATGATGGGAATAAACAGAAAAATGATTTTGGTTGGAAGGAAGCCAGAGGACCCATAATAGACAATGAATAAAGAAAGAAAATAATTTTAAAACACTTTTTCAGAAGATTACCAATTACATAAGGATTACAGGGTAGAGTAACTTTTGAAAAATCTCCAAGCACTTTAGATGTATATATGCATTGAGATTCACAATGAATTACATTCTCTACATCTATAATCACACTTGACAGGAGAATATCAAGCCGTTGACAAATTTCTATAATACATTGTCACTAAATTCACAGTACTCCCACTAAAATTTTTATATAAGATTTTAATGTTACTAAATTACTCTAAAATTAAAGCTTCTTCTATGACCCTAAATCTGCTTCAGTATAACATGGTATAGGTAAACTCATTTATAATTTATAATACATGTAATTCATTATTCCTTAAGGTATTGTGGCATCTTAAATTCACTTAAACTTTTGTATGCATTTTACACATATTGAACCCAGGATACAACTCCAGAAAGCATGGTCATTCTCTCCTGGTTTGAAAAAACAATAATCTCACTATGCTATTTAGATCTTCACCATCTTTTTGAAAGTGAGATAAATGAATGAAGAAACTCTTCAACTTATTAAACCCATAAATCTATGTAAATACAGATTTTATTATGTAAATAAGAATTTATTATTAGTTATATACATGTGTTTTATATTTATATCAAGATAGATATAAGATGGATAGAAAGATACATCCATTTGGATCTATTCTAATTATCTATTTAATCTATTTATCTATCTCTTATCAGAAAGAAACTAATGCAGTTTTTGAATGGAGAGGACTTATATATATTTAAAATATATAATACACTTTGGGTAATAGTTATTTTGAAAGAAGTAAATGAAGAAAACAGGGTAAAATTAAAATGGAATAGTGCTAATTTTAAAAATTCAAAATGTTAGTATACAAGATACATGATAATGACTCCATAATCTGCCCCCCCATTTCTATTTTGATAAATTATGGTTTTAAGCATTTTTACAAATTCCCATGTATAACCAGGACAACTTTCCTCTAAGAGTTCCCCTCACTCACCAAGCTGACGCAAAGGGAGTCTGAGTCACTAGCTAAGGTCGTGCTGCGGGCAGGCGGCAGAGGCTGCTTTGAAATTCAGCAAGTTTGACTTCAAAGCATGATCTCAATCAGGGTAGAGGGCTTCAAACTTTTTCCTAGAGGATGATCATGGCTTTGGCTTTCATTTTTATTGCAACAGAAGTAATGGATTTCATTTGATGTGCCACAGTGTCCACAATCCAAAAACAGGTCAATGGCACAGGAGAAACACCAAGGCCATGAAAAGCTTTGCCCTGTGAGTCTTCCTGAACTGGATACCACATAACCTAAGGTAAAGATTCTCACAAGCATTAGAATTCTATTCTCACAAGTGAATAGAATTAGTGTCCAATCACTTTTTCTTACAACACCTTTCAGTGTAAGCAATGACAGCGTAATTTTAAGACAAGGAAATTTAAAGGGGCTTGAGTACGGGGTGGTAATGGGTGGTGCGATTCAAAGAGACACCTCTTTGAAGTCATGATTAATTTACAGGATATGGTATAGAATAAGACAGTTCCCTTCACACTATCCTCTGAACCAAACAGTGGAAAACCACTGTGCAGCAGTAAGTTTGAGATCCTTCTCCTCGATAATACCTACAACACTTTTATTCTGATAAGTAACTAGAAGGCATCTATCTTTCCAAATTACTGTAGCCCTATTATTCAGTAGCCACCTGAGCTAGCCAGCTGTAGAATTCTTTTATTTCTTTAGGAAAATGGAACAGAGGGGAACACGCCTGGCTAGAAAACCAGCTTGACTCTGCAGAGAGGTGTTCTGTGGGCAGCAGCAGGGCCCTCCTTTAAGATGTTTCCAGTTATCAGATGAAGAGGTGTGTTTATAAGAGCCATAATTTAGTCCCATAGTTGTGTGTGGGGGATCTCTCTCTCCCGTAAGATCTTTCAGTTAGCTAAATTAAAAAAAAAAATCTATAGAAGATTTAATCAAGAAAAGTAGTTTTTTTTTTTTACTTATACCCCATTCAATAACTAAATGCCATATTTTCACTTATGTAACTGATAGTACTACAAATAATGATAAAAGAAAATCCAAGGCATTGACTGCTATCAAAATTGAGGGTTCTATGGAAGTCTAGAAGATTGAGGTTATAAAGCAATTGACTGATAATCCTTCCTTTGGGCAAGCTGTCTACTCAATGAAGCAAATTGCCTCATTCTACATAATTAACTCATCAAGAATAACACAAAGGTGTTCAATTTCAAATTTAAAAGACAACAGAGAGTATCTGCCCATGTAATTGACTCTCAAAACAGTGCTAAGTTCTAAGATCCTGGGAATTCAAAAATGTGAATAAACAATGTCATTCAGTCAACATATATTAATTGAGTGTATACTCTGCATCAGGCACTGTTCCAGAGATACAGCAGTCATTAAAACAGACCAAGATATCTCATCTTATATCCTGGTGAGGAAGGCAAACAATTATGAAGTTTATGATTATGAAGTATGATATATGAAGTATGATTATGAAGTATGATATACATGCTGAATATACATGTATAAAAGACGAATAAAAGTCAGTGAAGATGTAATTCGAGGTATGATGGATACTGAAGGAACAGAGGAATAAAGCAGTTTGGATAAGGGAAGAGCATTTCTGGGAAGGGAACAACATGCACAAGGACATCTAGGCAGAGAAATCTTGGATTTCCAGACAAAAGTTAGAGTAGTGTGTCTGGAGCAGAGTGATTAAGGTAGAGAGCAGTCAGAAATGAAATCAAAAACATAAGGAGTGAGAGCTGGGGGAAGGCAATGTAGAGCATTATGAAACATGTAACGGATTTTTTTCTTTTACTCTGAAATGGGAACATTTTGGCTGTGTTTGAATAGGGCTCCAAAATGGTGTGAGGGAGGTTTAAATGAAACATCATGATTTCGATCAATATTCTAGGGGGACCATGGAGAAAGCATGGAGGTCCATTAGGGGGGTAGTATAGTACTAAAGAGAGAGAGAATGATGGCTTAACTCTGGATGGAAATGCTGGTGTCCAGACAATGTCAGATTCTGGATAAACTGGATGTGGTTTGGAATCAAAATTGAGGCAACCAGGATGATTCCAAACCATTTGGCCAAAGCAACTGAAAGGGAGGGTGAGAGTTCCTAAAGCTGAAGTCCCATAAATGTCAACACAAGGTATACATTGAAACAAAAACAACAGTAACAGTAACAAACCATTGGTTATTTCTAGCAGATTTCTTCTCAAGAAGATACAAAACATTATAATGTTCAGAGGTAGAAGACTTAGGCTCATCTCTTCCTAAAAACCATTTCTTCCTAAACAAGAACTTGGGGGCCTTGGTTTTGCAAATAGTCAAGAAGAAATATATTTTAGATGAACCATCTTATATGTTAAAATATGTTAATTTAGGAGTAGTAAATTAAAATGTGTTATTCTACAAATGGGACTTAGCCAGGCAGGACAATTCCATGTGAATTCACAAAATCAGATAAGTTTTATGAACAGAAATTCACCATTCAATACGATGAAGAAATTTTTTTGAATATTTGAAGTGTGAGATTAAAAAAAATTAACTCTGCAATACGATGTTGAAAAATATCCTGAGATCTTTTCTCTTTAGGATAACTGAACCTTAGTTTCTATAGCAGGGAAGTGTAAGCCCCCTTGTGGTCAATAGAGTTCCAAATCTCCCCAGTCTCATTCACACAAGTGTTTCCAATAGAAAACTGAACATATAATAGGATCTGAGCAACTCAGACATCATTTCTACCTAGATTAAAGTGTATGTGTGTGTGTGTGTGTGTGTGTGTGTGTATAATGTATGTATATATATAACATATATATATACATATATAATATTTTGACTTTGATCCTTTCCCCTCTTTCCCTGCTATCTATCCCCACATTAACAAGACCAGAATATATTTTTCCAGCTAAGAGCTTTGTCACACTAGGCTTTAGTAACACATTTTTTAACACATTTTACAGGGAATGTGGGACAAGAACTGATTTCAAGTTACCGCTGTTGATAAGAAGTGAGAGAAAGAGCATTTTATGTAGCCCTTAGATGTTATTTCACACATCCTCAAGGATAAATGGGTCATCATCAAAAGAATACAAAACTGCCTCAGACTATTTTAATTTTCACAACAGGCTAGCCACCCAGGTCTAAAAAATAGAGCGTACAATCTATGAGACGGCTGTGCTTTTGAACTGGTGCTTGCCAAATCTCCATCAGGTCCTGACATCTGACTAGTCCTAGATTTATGTCATGTACTACCACTCAACAAGAGTAGTCTTCATTAAAATAAATTATTTTAAACAAGTGATTTTTAAAAAAAACATATGTTTTTTCCCATCTTATCCATATGGTGACAGAAAGAATTAGTGCTTCCATGGAATATGTAAAACAAATGAAAGTTAAAGCCTCTATAAGATCAATCTAAGCACACATCATTCACCTGAATAAAGAAAATTGTAAGAGATACACCGGAAGGATAATTTTTAGGAGTCTGACCAGAAGGCAGGTGGAAAACACAGAAATGGGTTGTGAGAAACAGGCTGATGTGGTTTTAGAAGCCTGACGAAGGATGTCCAGCTTTACTGTGTCTCCTTCCATGAGAACCTTTTGAGAAGCACAATACTTACCCCTACACAAAGGTAAGAGCAGAGTCATTGTACAGACAGGTTTCTGAACTGGGTTGAGTACAACAGGGATGTTAAACTTTCCACTGGTGTACAGGAAAATATATTAGAGTTTCAACTTACATTCATTTCAATTCATCCTTTTAACATTCTCATCTATTTTGGTCTATGCTATATAATTTGCACAATAGGGGAGTGTAGCAGTATATATGTATAATTTATTGTTACAAAGCATACATGTATTGGGGAGCATGTTAAATCTCTTGCTGATTACATGAGACTGAATGCAATTAAGAAGTTTTGAAGACAGATTCTTGGAGCCTTGGTTCCGGAAAGTCTATCCACACAAATGCTAATTCTGGCTGCAGTTTTCTCTGGTCCACAGGGATCAAAAAGTAAAGGAAAAGATGTAGGATATGCTTCAATGTAAAGAACTCTCGTCTAATTTGTATTGTGACTGTGGCTCTTGGGTGTTCAAATGTTCAGAATTATGAGATCATGGCCATATTCAATGTGTTTTTCCTTTTCATACTTAATTCCCCCTCTAGCAAAATAATTGTAGGTATCATTATTATTAAGAGTAGAAGTAACAATAGAACCAGTAGTAGTTGTTGTACTAGTATTGCTAACAATGTTCCTTAGAAATTATTTGGCTTGTAGAATCCCAAAGGCAAGGAACCTTTGATACACAGGCATCTTTTTAATTCTGCTTTCCTAATCCACCATCCTTCCACACACTTTTTGCTTTTGATACTTTGCTGATGTGCTTTTCCTCATCTAATTGCTATATATGTTAGAGACCATGTGTTTTAATTCAACATTAAATTAATTTGTGACTTGAACAATTTGAAATGTCAGGAAGCAGCACCATTCCAGTAAATCAAATATGATGTCTGTAGTGAGGAGATATCTAATTGGGGAGGCAGTTAAACCATGGGTCCGTCAAGTTGTTTTGAATGTCATAGCTACAAGGACTAAGGGGGAACCCCAGGGGAGTGTTTTTGACAGTGGGAATGAAGAATAACTTAAACCTCTTCTGCATAATGTGTTTATCTTTCTGTGTATGTGGAGTATAAAGCTAAGTGTCTGATGTGTTTCTGTCTATATTTCACAGCACTTAACTAGATATAGTATAATTAAAGTGGTTGAAAAACTCCAACATGAGAATTGTTTGAGGATCAGCATAATTCACAACTCAGACTTTCTTTACTTTTGATTTTTTATCCAAACAACGGTGCAAAACTTATAAGCAAGATCAAGGATAAAAGTGCCAGAGGATCCCTGGAATCTTCCTTTGTTATTCACAGAAGGACGTGAAGATGCATCAATGTCCCGAGGTCTAAGCAGCCCCAGTGTCTAGAGGAATCTGGAACTATGAGCTTGCTGCATTTAGAGTCTGATAGTCTAGGAGGTGCTATGTAAGCACTTAGAGGACAGTTTAAGAAAAAATATTTTTTATGACACAGTTACTTCCAAGTTCTACTACTGATTTGAGCCTATTTAAGGTTTCAGGGCATCAGGCAGGGCTACAGGCACAAAACCTGTAGATGTTTTGTTCCAGAAGTAGGAGCCCCTTGGCTTTGACCCTGGTCTCTTTCCAGACTCCTCATCTGAGAACTGGGGGTAAACTGTGCTCAGGCACGCAAGCAAAGCACCATTTTTCTAAAGTGATATTAACTATGTTCATTCCTCTAAACGGTCCAAATCCAACCAAGGCAGACGAGACAGTTATTTAAAAGAACATGAAACACGACTACCAATTCCATTTTAGTCATGAACTCTGGGGCTGTCATATTCCTATGTGTCTAAAATATACTTATTACATATTTTATAAAAGACAATTATTAGATTGCATTGCAAGTAGACCTTATGGCTGAACAGCCTGAATTGTCTGGTTTATATATGATTGCTTAATATTTATAACTCATGCTTCCAATGGCCATCACGCTCCAACCCCTGCCACCCAGCTGGAAATTCTTCTTCCTAAAGTCATAATTATTATGACATTAGCTGATAGATCTCTTTAAAAAGTCTAAGCACATTCTGACATTCTCCTTCCTTTGGGAGTCAGTTAGCTTTTCAAAAAGACCATCTAAAATAGTGGTAATGCATAAGACCAAAATTCAGAAAACATATATTTTTGGAAAAAATGTTACAGAAGTTCAAGCCCCAAGAGATACATTCTTTACAAATCCACAGAGAAATACAGAACATAAAGTTTAATAATGTGCACACAAGTAAGATTCATTAATTTAAGGACGAGTTCTTATTGTTGGTCTGTAGTTTGCTTGGCGCTGGGAATAAAAGGATGAGCAAAAAACAAGGTCATTATCGTCATTGAGCTTATAGGCTAGTTGTAGCAAAAGAGTTACTCAAATAATCATCCAACTAGATAGATATTTACCAACTCTGATATGTTATGAGGAAGATACAGGATGTGTTAAGAACAAGGAACAGGGAGCCCAATTCTAGTCTTGGATGAATTCCCTGAAAATTTACATTATATTTTGGAATATAATGAATCCTAAGGCAGGAAGTGCATAGCAACTTAAAAGAATCAAAGAGAAGGAAGCCAGTGTGAACGGAGGGCAAGTTCAAGGAGAGTGTGCATGACATGAAGTCTTTTATCCTAAGAGTAATGGAAAATCCATTGAGGAGATTTTGGTAGGGCTGTGCAGTGAATCGATTTATGCTTTAAAATGATTTACATTACACTGTGGGCTTTAGGGTTGAAATAGATCTCAGGGCACAGAGTGAGTGTGGGAGATCTGTTAGTAACCTATTAATAGCTTGGTCTCAGATAATTTATCAATGAGACATACCCAACATGTAACATGATTTTTGCAGATTTTCTCTCTCATCAAAGAAAACAAAACCCTAACCAGCCATACAAATTAAAGTTAGAACAGCATTAGAAAAGGGATTAGCTAATTCACGCATATTAAAAATAATAGCAGTAATGCCTTAAGACAGTGGTCTCCAACCTTTTTGGCACCAGGGACCGTTTTTGTGGAAGACCGTTTTTCCATAGACCGGGGTGGGGGATGGTTTCGGGATGATTCAAGCACATTACATTTATTGTGCACTTTATTTCTATTATTATTACTTTGTTATATATAATGAAATAATTATACAACTCATCATAATGCAGAATCAGTGGGGGCCCTGAGCTTGTTTTCACTTGCCACTCATTGATAGGGTTTTGATATGAGTCTGCAAGCAATTGATTTATCATGGTCTCTGTGCGGTCAAATCTCTCTGCTAATGACGATATGTATTTGCAGCCACTCCCCAGCACTAGCCTCACCACCTCAGCTCCACCTTAGATCATCAGGCATTAGATTCTTATAAGGAGCGCGCAACCTAGACCCCTCATATACGCAGTTCACAATAGGGTTTGAGCTCCTATGAGAATCCAGTGCCGCCGCTGATCTGACAGGAGACGGAGCTCGGGCGGTAATGCTAGTGACGGGGAGTGGTTGTAAATACAGATGAAGCTTCGCTCGCTTGCTCGACAGCTGGCTGCTCACCTCCTGCTGTGCGGCTCAGTTCCTAACAGGCCACGGACCAGTTCCAGTCCTTGGCCCAGGGGTTAGGAACCCCTGCCTTAAGAGATTCAAGTGAACTGCATGCATTATATTTCATTTACATGCATTGCCTACCAATTGGAGAGTAAAAATGGGGAAATGGAAGCCAAAAGGAAACTGAACAATATTTCCTTTCTCTTGATATTTATTTTCTCATTAAGCAACAAATATCCCAGCTATAACCAAGAAATAGGATACAGTGTGATCATTATTCAAGAACTTTCCCTAATACTCAGAAAATACTCTTCACTGAGTATGGCCGTCTCCACTGACAGTCAACATTATCTCACCTTTATTTTTTTGACAATGATCAGTTTCTGTTCTACATTAACCTTAAACATTCATATTTTTACATATATAAACATCAATCAAAATGCAGATTTATTTAATTTCAAAGAAAGGACACATTTTTATTGCCTTTAGTGAAACTGAGTTTTTTAGATGAAAACTGCACATTAGGGTGAAAAGGTGTTTTTTTTTTGTTTTTTTTTTTTCCCAAAGTAATATACATTATACATGCCTAGAGTTGTTTATTTGCCTCTTTGAAGACTGATGTTTTTGTTGACTGAATTTCAAACTATATTTCACAGCAAAATGTTTAAAGGTTTAAATCTGCTAAATTTGTGTAGTTGGAAAGTCAAAATGACGATTTCGTTTCTATTTCTAAAGAATTTTTGTGGGTAGAAATGAAAACAGGGAGGGAAAGTGGTGCACTGATTTAATGAACTTTAAAAACACCAAGAATGACTAACATACGATGAAGGAAAGTACTTCAATAAACAACCATTAGAAAGCAGCATAGAAGTTGCCAAGAAAGTTATAGTTTTTCCAATATTTCCATATCTTAAAGGTCCAAGAATTGGGTGTACTAAATGACTTTCTCTTGAACCGTGCGAGCACTGGTGTGCCTCAGCCACAGGACTCCATAGTCAACTGTACCCAGATACAGACAATTCTGTGCCTTTCTCTAAAATCTGGCATTTTTTTGTATATAAAACAATGATCACAGAGATCACACATACCCTTTAAATCATACACGTTATTGCTCTCATACATAGGAGCAAGAAAATTGGATATTTATTTAATTTATTGACATTAGGTAGAGGGTTGGGTCTCATCTAAAATGCTAAGTTGGGCTTCCCTGGTGGTGCAGTGGTTGAGAGTCTGCCTGCCGATGCAGGGGACACGGGTTCGTGCCCCGGTCCGGGAAGATCCCACATGCCGCAGAGTGGCTAGGCCCATGAGCCATGGCCGCTGAGCCTGTGCGTCCGGAGACTGTGCTCCGCAATGGGAAAGGCCACAACAGTGAGAGGCCCGCGTACTGCAAAAATAAATAAATAAATAAATAAATAAATAAATAAAATGCTAAGTTAAATGCCATAGAATGCTGGATATTCATAAGAAAATTAAATATCCATGTGCACACACAAACACACACGCAAAATAACTGTTCTGGGCAAAACCTCTTAGTGTAGAGAGACAGGTTGGAGTGACAGGTTAACTTGCTTGATTATGATGTCCTATCTCATATAACTTGTAAAGGGAATTGTCTTGTTGACATGTTGAAGAGGGCAGAAACAGTAAAGAACATGTGGAATCTTGCTTTAGGCAAATAGATGCCCCCTCCTTCCTTCATTTCAGCCTCTCCATCTTATACAAGCCTAGGTCAGAATATTAATTATCTAAATAGGCAAGAAATATATATGCCCTAGTTCCTATGGTTTGTTGTCAACCAAAATAAAGTCTGCAAAGCATCTAAAAATTAAATTGGTGTTCATGATACTAACAACAATGAAAAATATGAATTTTTAAAATCTTAAGGAAAAAGTACATAAAATAAAAGTTCACACCTGGCTTGACAATTTAATTGTGAAGATTAATCCTTGAAAGATATTTTTTCCTATTAGGCAATAACTGAAGACAGGGATGCTGCTCCTCAAATTGAAGAAAAAGACACTAACTAAATTATCTTATCAACACATATGTGACATGTGACAGTGTTTAGCACAATAGAAATGTCTACAGCAATTTCTTGATAGTAATTTTACTGAAATCACATCAAGGTTTCCCCACATACACTGAGAAACCATAGCTCAGTGGCAATGTAACCAAGCAGGACTCTATGTGTCCTTCCCAGAACAGGACATCTCCCTCCATGTCCTCCTCCTGCCATTTGTCTGTAGAAAAACTTCAAAGAATAAATTGAATCAGAAGTGAGACAATGCAGAAAGAATGGAAAACAGTCAAGCAAGACAAAATAATAATAGTTTGGCCATTAAACAAAGTCAAGGACTTTTAGTTCCTCCTCAAGGACTACATATAGATAATATTCTGAGCCATGTCCTTTGAGATGTTTTGCCGACATTGAAACCCCCAGCAGGTGGAAGAAGTTAAGTGTATACTGCCCACAAGCACGTAGACACCAAACTGGTTGGAACCAGAGGGTGATGATGTTGACTCCCGATTACCTCACCACCAACCAATCAGAAGAACATCCACGAACTGATCACACAACCCACAATCCACCTCCCTCACCTTGTCTTAAAAAAACCTTTCCCTGAAAGCCTTCAGAAAGTCTGTGCCTTTTAAGCACTAGCTACCTATGCTCCTTGCTTGGTGCCCTGCGATAAACACTGCTCTTTCTTTCACCACAGCCCAGTGTCAATATATTGGCTTGACTGTACGCAGACAAGTTTGGTCTGGTAACAGAAGCAGTGTTAAAATATGTGTTCAGTGTGTGTTTTATTACTGCTATTAATTTAGCTTGCATCCTCTTATATAACCATTGTCATTTCAGCATATTATGAACCCCATATTCTTGGTATCAAAAAAATGAAAATATTTTAAAAATTGCATTGAATTCTAGTACTTCTAACTACCTCTTTATCTCTCTATTATATACATAAATGCATTCTCTCTCTCTAGTTGGTTCTTTTTTTTCTCTGTGTCCTCCAACATGATGTAGTAAAAAGAATATGGGCTCTGAAGCCAAAGGAATCTGGATGTGAATTGTGATGCTGTCTCTTAATTATTCTGTAAATTGAGGAAGGTGTCTAACTTTTCAGTGAATTGAATAAAGAAATTCATTAAATGCTTAATAAAATACATGATAAATAGTGGATGTACTACGAAGTTTAACTCAGTTTCTCCCTTCTTTTTTTGCTAATTGTATTTAGGTGTCTTCTTTTCTAAAAATGAATCAGGTCAAAAAAATCTCAACTTTTTCTTACTATGCACTCCATTCAATTATATGAAATCTGTGCCCTTTCATATTTAAACTCTACAAGCACATAGACAGTACTTGTTTCCATGCCCCATTTATCATTATTACTAGTTTGTAATCCAGATTTTATTCCTCTGTGTTATTTGGGGAAAAAATGCCTAGCAACCCACAGTAGAATATAAATCATTGATTAAGAGTAGACCAGGATTCTGCAGCCAGAAAGCTTGGTTCAAATCCTGTCTCTGATATTTACTGGTTATGTGACTTTTCATTTGTTTGCTTGTTTATTTGTTTTTGTTTAACCTCAATCGTTGTGCTTTTATCTGTCATAAAGAGTTTTAAAATGAGATGAGTTAATACATATAAATCTCTTAAAAGAGAGTCTGGCACAGAGTAAGTGCAGATTGCATGTTAGCTATTATTATAATTGTGCTATTGCCAATAACATTGTCTCCTTTGTCCAAGTTCATTTTTAATATTTGAAACTGCTTGCCACTTACTTCTTCCTGAAACTCTTCTTTTAATTTACAACACACTTGAATGCAGTGCCTATTTTCTTCCCTCTATCCTTTCTTCTCTTCTGGTTATTAAGTATTCCTCTTCCACATTCCCTCAGCACCAATTACTAACAATCTGTCTTCACCTTTCTGCTGACCTCTCTGGATTCTCATGTTCCCGTAAATTCCCATCTATAGCTTCATCTATAAATTACATTCAACGACAGCCAAATTTTCATCCCAGCCAATTTATAAGTCTCCAGTTCCTATATTAACAACAGTATGAAGCCATGCTCCCTTGGTTGCTTTAGAAGAGTGGCTAAGTTTATCAGACATCAAACTCAGTATTTTATATGTCCCTGACCCTTGAAAATTAGAAAATACTTTCACCTATTTCAAGGTGTCTTATTCTATCTCGTCCTAGAAACCTAGGAAATATTTCCAGCTCTCTGTTTTCTGAACAAATAGAAGGGCTGCCCTTCCCCATCCCTTGTGTATGGGTGCAGCCATTTAAGTAGTTATGTCTCTTGAGCTTTGAGTCAATATGACACTTTATATTGTCAGTATTCTCTTTACCTCTGTTATAGCAACTGTCAACTTCCAAGGTGATGGCTGCTCCATTAGCTTGGGTAACAGCAGAACACAGGAATTAAAGTTCCTGTCTTCCTAAACTGACACACTGGACATGTGATAAGCAAGATATACACATTTATCATAATAAACCACTGAGATTTTGAGGTCGTGTAATTTTGCAGCATAACCTAGCTTATTACCATGACTCTACCTTGACTTTCTTTCATCCTTTCTGATGGTTAGCTTCTATAATTAAGTTGGCAAGATGTCACACTCATTTTTCTTTTTGTTTGTTAAAAATAAAAGACAGAAAATAAAAGAGAAAAAAGTCATATGGATTGGCATTTGACTCTGCGCTGTTACCACTTAGTGGATTTTTGGCATTTGGATGAAGAAATAACTACTTGTTCACCTGTTCATTCAGTAGCTATTCAGCACTTGCTGACTTATATGCTCCAACCTTAACTTCTCCAATGCTGTCACACATACACAACTCATATTACCATTGCTCAAAAATTTTCAGGTCTCTCTAAAATCTGCCATGTCAAAGCCAAGGTCCCCTGCATGTATGTTAATCCTTTAATAATCAATATAAAGTCACAATTTCTATTACAGTCTGAAAGATGGCTTAGATGAACTGGAAAAAAAATATTCTCATTTTTCAAGTTTTCTCATTCCGTTCCCCAAATCTGAGGGTGATTCACCATCTTCTTTTACATCTGAGCTATCCTTCATGCCATTTTTAACTTTCTTCTTTTTAATAAATTCTTCTTTATTTCTTCAATATAAAACTGTGATCTCACCAATTACAGATGAGGTAATTTTAATCTGCTGTGCTAGAGCAATGCCTTATACACAGCAGGTGCTTAAAAATTTGCTGAGGAAAGGAATTAATCTATCCCATGGCTTAGGGGATTCTTACATATGCAGTAGGTACATTCTTAGTAAATAGTAATAATTTTGTACTGATAAAATAACGTCCTACTTAACTTCAATGACACAATAAAAGTTTGCAACTTAAGTGCTTAGAGTGTAGATTATGCAATTAATACATTTACCATGTACTGAAGAGTTTTAAGTGCGTTTGAAAAAATGTTTTCTATTAACTTTGTTAACTCATATATAGCTCATTTAACCCAGATATCCTGCCTTACTGAACAAAAGAAATTTACCCTTACATAAAATGGTTCTTATTTGCCATCCCTCCATTTATTAACTCCACTCCCCTTAAACCCTAATGTCAGAACTATGAAAGGAAACTATTTTCTATCACTTAATTCATTCAATTTTGATTAGTCTCAAATTTTACATTCATTTCTTTTCTAAACTGAATAAATATTAGTTTATATTTTTCCTCAACCACATATCTGGTATCCTTAAATTGCAATAAAAGTAGAGCCAATAAAATGCATCCACAAATCTTGAACATAAAGTTACTGAAGATTAAATTTGTACAGCTCTATAGACTTGAAATTCAAGAGACCTGGGTTTCTGTGTTAGCTTTGCTGCTAAGTATATATATATGGCCTTGGGTTCTCTATTTCTTGTTTTTTTAATCTAAAAAATAAAAGACACACTACATAAGCTTCAGAGCAAAGTTCCTTCTATAGCTATGAATCCTCTAGTAGCTCTAATTTTTGTTTTCTCTATATGCACTTACCTCATCCACTATATCTCTTTTTCCTGCATGAGACTTGAAAGACGAACAACTGATTCAGAAAATTTCAAAACATTTTGGTCACTTAACATTAGTTTAAATCAAAGTGAATTAAATATTGGATACTTTGGGATATATTTTTTTAAAAATATTTATTTTTGGCTGCGTTGGGACTTCATAGCTATATGCAGGCTTTCTCTAGCTGTGGAGAGCAGGGGCTACTATTTGTTGCGGTGCAGTCTTCTCATAGCGGTGGCTTCTCTTGTGGAGCACAGGCTCTAGGCACGCAGGCTCAGTAGTTGTGGCTCACAGGCTCTAGAGCACAGCCTCAGTACTGTGGTGCACAGGCTTAGCTGCTCCACGGCAGGTGGGATCTTCCCAGACCAGGGGTTGAACCCATGTCCCCTGCATTGGCAGGCAGATTCTTATCCACTGTGCCACCAGGGAAGCCCTACTTTGGAGTATCTATGTGTGTGCATCTATGTTATTGATAAATAGTCTGTGATATTTTTCTCTGTAGGAACTCCCGATATTGACCCCATTATTTTCTGAGTATGCATGAGCTCATTTCCTCAGAGCTTAAGCCTTTAGGATAGATGGGAACATTAGGAAATAATATGCTAACCATTTTTTGTAAATTTAGGAAACCATATGCTTACCTTTCTGTGAATTGATATTTTTATTAACACACATCTGAATATTTTAAGCTGAATTCTATAGATGAGTACACAATAGCACAAAGCAGTAAGTAACCATGATAATAAAAATTATTAAAGTCTAATAATTCTTAGATAAAGTTAGAGAAAAATGTTGAGAAATGTTATTGAAAACATAACAGTATTTCACAGTGGTATTCTTCATGAATAATGTCTATTTCCTTTACAAACTAACATGAATCACTAAACAATTTTTACCTAAAATGATAGCCAGTTTGTTAATGTGAGCAGCATTTATTAATCTGACAAAAAACGTATCACGATGCATGTACATAATTACTTTATTATGTCCAGGAACAAACAAAAACTTAACAAATAAAATTTAAAAGGTTTGATTTCTGCTTTACTTTCCTTTTTTTTTAATTATTTTTACTTTATTTGCCTACTCTTTAAAAACACTCTATTAAATACCCCCAACTCTATTAAATACACTTCCACGTGCCCAGAGTCTCAAGCCAAAAATCTAGGAGGAGCCCATCATTTCTCTTTTTCTGTCACGCTGCTGATTTCTGCTGGCTTCACTCCCAAGCTCTATCTTAGCTCCATGTACTGTTACCCTTTCCACTGCTGCCAGTTCAAATTTCTACCATCATTTCTACCATGCATAGTCTCTTAATTGTCTTCCTAAACCCAACAGTATTCTCCTCAAATCCACTCTCCAGGTATCAGTCAACAGTCTTCTAGAAGGAAGGAAGGAAGGAAGTAAATAAATAAATAAATAAAAGCCACATCATTGTATTCCCTTACATTTACTTAGTATTTTGCTTGATACCATAGAGTCTTGAAACCCTATCCCAAATCACAACATAAAACTCAAACTTCTAAGGAGGGTCTACACCATCCTGAATGATCTCTTATCTCCCTCTAACTCACTGTACCACAGTTGATGACTTTTCATTTTTTTCTCTGAAACAATGTGCCAAGCTCATTCCCATTTTGCCAATTTCACACTTGCTCTTCCCTGTGCTTGAAACCGTCACCGCCCTCCCGCCAGACCTACCATCTTCTCATAATTCACATCTCAAGCAACTATCAATTCTTCATGGAGATTATTTCAATAACCAGGAACTCTGTGTCATAGCTCCCTCCTGTGAGTGGGTCTGTGTGGGGCTATGCTCATGACTTACCACCACTCTAAACCTTATCTTATTTTTTGGTCTGTTCAGTGTTTGTCACTGCTCCTGACCAGAATGTAATCTCCTCAACTGCAGAACTTGTTGGGTTTGTTTTTGTTTGTTCCTTCATTTGTTTTTGTCATGAGTCTATTCCCAGAGCTAAGAACGGTGTCCACCATGTATTAGGGTCTCAAGATATACTTGCTGAAGGAATAAATAACATGTAGACAAGCATGACAAACATGGCACAATTAAAACAAACTTTAGAATGAGGGCCAGGGTTAATCCTGACTGTTCTTCTAATCAGCAATGTGAATTTTGGCAAGACTCACCAACTCTAAAGGGATTCAGTTTTGTTTAGTTTTTTGTTGTTGTGGTTGTTTGTTTTTTAGGCCATGCCACCGGCATGCGGGATCTTTAGTTCCCCCACCAGGGATCGAATCCATGTCCCCTGCAATGGAAGCTCAGAATCTCAACCACTGGACCACCAGGGAAGTCCCAATTTTGTTTTCAACAAAATGAGGAGGTTGAGTTAGACATTTTCAAAATCAATACAGTTCTGATATACTATGAGGGTCTTTTTTCCTTTTGAAAATTATTTCCTTAGCTTATGTTATTCAATTTTTGTTTGATTGGAAATTTGTAAACTTCTGCAAATGACATTATTGAGGTGGGAAGGGACTAAGAAAGCTAAAAAATGATGTTGTTAAGAAACAGCTGAAAAAAGCAACTTGAGTTTTCTTAGCACATTGTAGCTTATGACATTGTGGTTGTAAATAAATATTGTAATATCACAGTGTTTGGATTATTCCAATGCCGACTAGTGTTATCTCCTAAAAAACCCAAATTTTATATTATTTAATACATTATTACTTTAATCTAATGAAAAGCATGGTAGTAATTTGAAGCAGTTCTTCCTCTGAATAGAAGCTGTCAAGTTTATTAAATTTGAATTAATTGGAAATTTTTTGGCTTTGTAATGAGATAAGGCACTAATTAGAGCCTTCCATTTAAACATGGAAATTTTGACCTTGGAGAAGAGAGGAGAGAAGAGAAAGGAGATGATAGAAAAGAAATATGATAGCAAATAGAGGCAAAGACAGAGACAGAGAAAGAGAGAGGGAGAGAGAGAGAGGCACCAACAGCATTTCATTTATTTTTAATATTTTTTAACATTTTATTTTGATTGCGTCTTTGTGCTTTGCCTTGAAAAGAACATTTCAACAAGTCTTATGATGCTCTATATTTCCATTCCTGGATATTTTGTACACTGACTTTTTTTCCTATTAAAGATTTTAATGAACCCTTTAATTTTATGAATGGTAGAGAGTTTTTGTAAAGAAAAGAATATCCTACAAGACATATCAGAATGTAGTCGCACATTTAATAGAAAGAGAATGACAGCAATGTTTAGGCAGCAAAATGAATTTTCTATTAACAGTAGATAATACAGTAAAGTATTCACTTAACATTTTTGTCTGGTCTATACTAACCTAAATCTGTTAAACTTTTTTGGTTTTGCTTTTAGAATTTCATCCTCTTTTTCTGAGAACCAGGTAATCATACAATAAATGTCCAGGCACATCTTTAAATTTCAGCAAATGTAAGAGTAGATTAAATTCTAAGTGAAGGATAAGTCCTTGCTGAGAGCTGTGTAAAGAAGCATATATTTAAATGCAATTTCATATTCCTTGATTGAAAGTATAATTGAGATTCAAAAATAAAGATAGCTCTATTTGTATTTTTATATTGGAGGATAAATCTTTTCATTGTTTCTTCATCTTAAAAAGACATGTTATTGGGGGCTTCCCTGGTGGCACAGTGGTTGGGAGTCCACCTGCCGATGCAGGGGACGCGGGTTCGTGCCCAGGTCCGGGAGGATCCCACTATGCCGCCGAGTGGCTAGGCCTGTGAGCCATGGCCGCTGGGCCTGCGTGTCCGGAGCCTGTGCTCCGCAACAGGAGAGGCCACAGCGGTGAGAGGCCCGCGTAAAGCAAAAAAAAAGAAAACGTGTTATCCTTTTATGTTTTGGCTTTTAAAAATTTACAATTTAA
Source organism: Lagenorhynchus albirostris (assembly GCF_949774975.1). Classification (NCBI taxonomy): domain Eukaryota; kingdom Metazoa; phylum Chordata; class Mammalia; order Artiodactyla; family Delphinidae; genus Lagenorhynchus; species Lagenorhynchus albirostris. The sequence goes on from NC_083097.1 coordinate 17,040,545, forward strand.
GCACATACATTCAGCATTTAAATGTTAAATACACTTTTGCTAGTACAACTATCTATGGGTGCAAAATGAACAATGAACTTAACAAATTAAGTTTAATATATGCTTTCATGCATATTCAAAATGATATCTTGGATGAAAGCATACTTTACTTACAATAAAATATGACATAGATTGATCATTTGGCATCTTCTGAATTATTTAGCTGATAATCATACAGCTACTCATCTTCCTATAAGGATGATGGAAAGGGCAACAAGTCTACAAAGTAGAATTTCCAAAAATGTTCTGAGAATTTCTAGCCCTATGCAACATTCTACTTAACAATAAAACAAAGTAATATATATGTTAAGACAATTTTGGCAAGTGCTGCATTGTATATTCTCTGTTTGGACCTTAAAATGCAAAGTGGTTTATTAAAGTCACTGAAAGTATTGTAGTAATGGAAGGTATTTATATTTTAACCCACAACTTTCACAACTTTATTGACCATGGAGGTGCTATTGCTGTAGTTATTGTTTTGTGTGATTTGCTTTATTTTGTAACATCTATCAGCACCTGGTGGAGCAGTAGTGGACCTCTGGGAAATTCTGATCTAACTTTAAGTGAGAAAATGGAAAATTCCAGCTTAGGGTAAGATAAGAAAGAGAAGTTGCAGGGTCTTTATTTATTATAATTATTTTTTGTTGTTTTTTCTGTTTTATTCTACCAAAATAAGAGTTTATTTAAAATCTCCCCACACAATCACTGCAACTTCCTCATACAAGTCAATAAAAAAACAAACAAACAAAAACAAAACATTGTCCACAGGTCCCAGGTAAGAATGTAAAGCTGTAAAATTTACATGAAGTGCTTTTCCACCATCAATCTTTCTGCCTATTTCCTCCAAGGCTCCCTCTCCACACACAGCATAGGGACCCTTGTGAAACTCTCTATAGTGCTTTATGCTTCTCTGCTTGGAAGAGTACCACACATTCTAGACCCCTCTCTACCTGTTTACTTGTGAAAACTCACTGCTATGTTTTTCTGATTTCTAGCTATCTCATTACTTCATTCTATAATAAGGTACATAGTACTTATTCTGTCATTCCTCTGATAGAGATGTTTTAATTATTTCTTTTTTACTAGAACAAGTATGGGATCTATGATCAAGTTAAAACCGAAGTACAGCTCTTCCCAAAGACACTTGTTTCCCAACCCCATTCTTTGTTGATTCAATTTCAAATCTGTGTTCACATCATCAGCCACCACCCATACTCCAAGACTTGATAATGAATGCTGGCTCTTCTATAAGCTTCCCTATATTCATTACTTTGCTTCCAGAACACATCTACATTTGTTATATTTTTACCTATTTTTGTTTTTCTCTGAGAATAATTGAAAGCTAATATATTGTTTGCTTTAGGCATATTTGCATTTTTAAGGATTTGACTTTCCTAAAGATAAAATACCTTAATTTTAATGATAAACTCTGATATGGTCACCAAAGAGGAATAGGGGTAAAATTTGAGGTCTGTGTAAATACTTAGCAATTTTCAGATGCTCAACCAAACTTATCTATACACATGACTTTGTCAAAAGTGGTCTACAAAATTGCACACCCACTTTTGTAATTAGAAACTTATACAGTGCTGGGAAAAAAAATCATTATACAGAAACAAAGTTAGAGACCAATGATTATAGGTCCAGTCAATGTATGAATGGCTTCACTGGTTTGATGCTCTAATCCCTTATTCTACATTCTGATTATACATTTTAATTAACCTTGATAAAGACATGACAAACCTGGACTTTTGATATATGTCTGTATGATTGTTATATTCTAATCCCAAAGGCACTTACTAGTAATTCCTTGCATTAAAGATACCAGGACACTAGGGAGACAGTACCTCTTTGTTACTGTGAATTGTGTTGTATTAACATTGCTCCTTTTTTGTTCTTGTTATTCCATAGCATCTTTGTGTTGGCTTTGCTCCTGCATAAAGATCTGAATGTGCTTGTTGGTAGTCGGTGTTGATGGAGAAAGATATATTTAAGAATCATAAAATCAACAGCCAGGTAGACTTTAACATTCGTTAGTCTTCTTTTACCCACAGGCACTTTTTCTTAGAGAGACGTTGGTTTTCTTGAAGTGTAAGTCCAGAAATAAGATCATTTCTGATCATTTCTGTTCTCACACAGGAAGTACTATGCCACACATTTCTGGGGTGAGTCAAAAAGAAGTGACTCTGCATAAATGTAACAGAGACAAACTGCACAGTCAGAAACCTAAGTATGAAACCTAAAACTCTGTTTCCTTAACTGAATCTAATTTTCTTTCTGCAGTCCCATTTCTGTTTGGTCGAGGAAAAGTTAATGTTGCTATTTTATGATATTCTAGTGATATGATAGAATATCATATCACTAGAATATCATATCACTCTCACTTTAAAATGGTTTCAGTCGGGTAATTATTCAGTCAACTTCAAGCATCTTTATCTAACTCACTGTCCACAGATTTCTAGCTGAGATTTCTCTGCTTCTCTGAGGTCCTTCCCTCTCTAACATGTTTGCTAGACAGCAAAGAGGCAGGTGTGCCTAATCCTGTCTCTCAGAGCGCTCACTGTGTCTCTGTTGCAGACACCTCTCAGCTCTGATCCTGTGATACTGGGTCTTTTCGTGCCTTCCTTTAGCAGTCTCTGCCCCAGGCAGGCAGCACTAGTGTGGCTAGTGTTCTACACAACCATGGAGGAGATCTCTTCGTCCCTGACAAGCCTCTCAGTGATTTAAACTTAGTACATATTTCATAGAAGTCCAGCCTGGTTTTTTTCCCTTTTCCATTGTTTCCTCTCTCTCCTTGGCTTTCTCTTTTGCCCTGGAAACATCAGGCATCAGGCATATTCTCCAGGTTCTATAGCTCAGCATACTCAGCGAGTGGGCTTTAATTCTTTATGCTTGGAATCACATTCTAATGTTAAAGCAAGAGTTTCCCCGGAGCCTTCTCCAACTCTGAGAGGGTAAAGGAGGGAACTGTGCTTGGGATTATCAACAGCCTTCTGAAACACAGTTTCCTAACCTTCCTTCTTCAGGCGCAAAATCCCTTTGATCCCTTGCCATTATCAACTTCCTTTGCAACTCTGTCTGGAATTAGTGTGTCTGACACTAGGGACAAGGGATTTAGGATCCCCTGTGACATTTGGGATTTGCTGTCTTAGTCCTCAGCTATAAGCTGCCTCCAGCTACCCACCCTCTTTTAGCATGGGACAAATGAAAAGCCAAGCAGAAACTCTGGGAGAAAGAAAACCTCCCCTCAGATCCTCAGATCGAAATTTCATCTGACTTTAATAAAACGGTCTTGATTGTTATATTAAAAAAGTGCAATCTTCTCTCCTACGATGTTTCTGTGATTAGTAAAGTTTACTTTTCAAGTTTCCTTCGTCTCATAAGACTATGTTGTTCCTTTCTCCCCTTCCCCTTCTCCCTTTCTCTTTTCTTTTGCTCTCCTCTCCTTTTACTTTGTTTTTCTTTCCTTTCTATCTTTTCCTTTAAATATATTATTGAGAAAATCATAGCTATGGCCTCCTATGCATCTAGAGGAAGCAAATAAAAGAAAGAAGATGATTGCACTCAAAATCATTAATCATGACTTTAAAAAGACCCAACAATTATTTACTTATAAGAAAGCAACACCAATTCTCAACCTTCTTCCCATCCCCCCAGCATGGCTAAAAGAAAATCCCTGTTTCCACTAATTAACTCAAAGTCTATTCTTTTCATAATCTGTTTTCAAGGCTTATCTGATGTATATTCGAAATTTATTTTACTCCAGCATAGAGATGCTATGATTTATGAGGAATTCTCTGTGGTTATAGGCTTTAACTGAGCAGAAGCAGGCAGGAAACTTCCCAAGACTGAACACATTTTATGCAGGAAAGCAGGGCATGGTTGGAAGGTAAACACCATCTTCCTACTGCAAACATAGAAGAATCTGGAGATATGATGCTGTATCTTGCACCACTAAGTAGAAGCCATTGATTTCAGACGGATCCACTTGAACAGACTGAATGTATATAAAACACTAATTATTCATAATAATAGTAATTAGTGTTATAATTGTGGGTAGTTATAACTATTGCTGCCAATGATAGAAGAAAAAGAAATCTAAAACTGAAGCTGCCTATGATCCCAGAAAATAGATGTAAATCCATCCTCTAACATCGTATATAATTTAACATTAAATAAAATCCATGTTTTTGTTGAACAGATATGAGGGGAGCCTTGGCTCTGCAATCTCCTAATTGTCTGACTATGGAAAACATTCTTAAGTCTTGAAGCATTAGTTTCTTCCTCCTCAGTGGACATGTTAATGCTGGGTCATGGTCAGGATCAAATGGAATTGCCTCTATGACGTACTAAGCTGTGTCCTGCACGAAAACACTCAATGCGTTTCAACTCTTTTAAACAAGACTCCCTTCTAAAATTATTACAAGATTTTGTTATTGTAAGTTATTAGTTAGAGACGCTGAACTGAGATGGAGGTAGAAAATAATTCTTCAAAGAATGGAATGAATTGACAAAAAGTAGCTTGACAGAGCAATTCTAACTGCTCTGTTTTGGTTTTCACAACGACACTTTGAAATCACAGTCTTCATGAAGAAACATGTTATGCTAACTACCTAAAGTAAATAGAATAATTGAAACAATTTGCAAGATGTCTGCCAGTGACTTTGATTCCTTTTGCAACACTGCATGTCAAAACATAAAAGTAAACCTTTATTTTAATTAATATAAAATCTAGATGGAATACCCTTTGGTGCAACAGGAGTCTGTCATTAATGAAATAGGTAAAAAATAAAAGCAGGTTGATATGTTAAGACACAGATGATCTTCGTCATATAGCCTGTATTCCATCTCAGATGTGAATAAGTACTTAAAGGTAATTCATGTGGTGAATAAAAGGATGGGGCACTTGAAAACAAGTCAATCATGGGGAAAAATAACATATTTTAAGACTAGCTGCAATCACTGAGACGACATATCTTAAACCCTGTATTTGTTCACTGGAACATAACTTAGCTGTACAGCCTGTGGTGCATTATACTAATATTAGACAGGCCCCTGATCTGTAGACCTAAAAATTATGTGAAACGATGCTATTTGTGCGTGAAATGTCAAGATTGATTTTTTTTTCTTTAGTCCTTAACCTGGGTCCTTCATTTATAATTCGTGTGAATGGCATAGCATTTGCCTTTAAGAGACAATATTACACATTTTTAAAAGCGATTCCATTCTATTTCACAAGAATATACTTGGCTTTAAACGGTGCACAAGCTGTTTTTATCCCAAGGAGCATTTTGCTTGCTTTATGTGCTTGAAATTCAGTATAATACACAGATAGTAAGATAATTTTTCCAACTCAGTGTAAAGAAAATATCATACCTAACTGACCACATTCTCACCCTTTGGCTTTTTAATATACATTATATCCAGAGAGAAATTCTTTTTCACAAAATCCAGTAGATACTGTAGCAATAGATTTAGTTCTTTTGCATTTATGTATTTGAGATAATTTGTGTTTCCTCTATGTCTATAGTAAGTAACTCTGTTCTAAACACTTTTTGTTGTCATTATTTGCAAGCACAGGAAACTATATAGGAAATGTATAACACAGATCTAAGAATCCATTTTTCTTTCACAATATCCACAATCCTGGAGCTCAACATCTTAATTCACTTGAACATTTATAATAGAGTGTTTTATGGAAATGCTTATATAGCTAAACTTATGGGAAATAGGCCAATTAAAGCCATTAGAGCAACATGCTAACGAGGTAGCAGCGCTGAACCTAGTTCAGGCCTCTGCGTTTTGCTGGGGAAAACATTCTACAGCTAAAAGACAGCATGTTTTAAAATGAACTAGCTACTCTCCAAATATGTTATATTAATTTAAAAGAAGAGACCAAACCCATCACCCCTCAATGTATAAGACAGTAGTTCAGTTCAAATCTGAGTCGAATTTGTGAATTTTACAATTTCAGGAGACACATTCAAATCCTCTCTGAAGCCTGAGCAATTCACTTACAGGGGAAAAAAATGCGATACTCTTTTTTTTTTTTTTTTTTTCCCTTAGGCAAGCGCTAAAATGTCATGTTTTATTTTTCTCCAAAAACCCATGGTTTACTAATATACCACTGGTGGGTAATCAAAATGCTTTTTTTATTTTTGAGAATTTCTATTTTCTTTTTTTTAACCATTATTTTTATTGAAATATACAATAAATTAATTAATAAATTAATACATTAATTTACAATGTTCAGTTGTACACCAAAGTGATTCAGTTTTATATACACATATATATATATATATATATTATTTTTCAGGTTCTTTTCCATTATAGGTTATTATAAGGTATTGAATATAGTTCCCTGTGCTAGACAGTAGGATCCTGCTATCTATTTTATATATAGTAGTGTATACCTGTTAATCCCAAACTCCTAATTTATCCCTCCCCCTTCTTTCCCATTTGGCAACTGTAAGTTTGTTCTCCATGTCTGTGAGTCTATTTCTGTTTTGTAAATAAGTTCATTTGTATCATTTTTTTCAGATTCCACATATAAGTGACATCATATGATATTTGTCTTTCTCTATCTTACTTGACTTAGTATGATAATCTCTAGGGCCATCTATGTTGCTGCAAATGGCATTATTTCACCCTTTTTTTATGGCTGAGTAACCTTCCATTGTATATATGTACCACATCTCCTTCAGCAGCCTAAATGTCCATGCCTCTCCACCTCTACCTTTATCTGTCACAACCACAAGCCTCTCTGCTTTCTTAGGAACCTCTACACTATCATGTTTACCTTCCCTCTCTTTTATCTTTAATTCATTAGATCACTTACTTCAACACTTTAAATATGTTTATCTTTTCCATCTTAAAAACAAAATCACCTTTCTTAAGATTCAACTCCATTTCCTCAACTGACTACACATCTCCCTCCTTTTCACAATCCGCATTCTGTCTTGTCCACATTTTCTATTCGTTTGCCTTTTACATCCTTTGCAATCTGGTTTCTGCTCAACAACACAGTTAGCCCAGAGCCTCCTGTAAATTCTATGCTGACCCTCTTTTTTTTTTTTTTTTTTTTTTTTTTTGCGGTATGCGGGCCTCTCACTGTTGTGGTCTTTCCCGTTGCAGAGCACAGGCTCCGGACGCGCAGGCTCAGCGGCCATGGCTCACGGGCCCAGCCACTCCGCGGCATGTGGGATCTTCCCGGACCGGGGCGCGAACCCACGTCCCCTGCATCGGCAGGCGGACTCTCAACCACTGCACCACCAGGGAAGCCCTGACCCTCATTTTAATGGTGGTGTCAGCAGTGGCCAGTGCTATGACAAATGTGACACACTCTTCTCTTTTGGTAACTGAGTCCTGTTCTCAAGGATTTCCTCCCACTTTGCTGGGAAGCTCTTCTTAACCTTTGGTGCTTGATCATTAGTCTCCACCCACCTTTGGAACGGAAAGCTCAGGCTCATTCCTAAACCCTTTTCACTTTCTAGTCTAGATGCGTTTCTTAAGGGATGTCACCCTGAGCCATGGCTTCAATGATCGTGTATAATCTCATCCAAATCACAGGTTCTCAATGTTATCAACACATTTAGTATCACCTGGGATCTTTTTATATTATACTTGCACATAGTACCTTAAAGGCCAAGTACAGCATGTATCTATTATACAGGGCATCTATATTTGTATAAAGTATCCCAAATGATTCCAATATGTAAAGAGATTTGAGAATTCCTCTCTAGGTTATCATTAATTCTGAAGGCTTGAGTTATTTATATATTAAAGAATCCAACTTGTTATTTCTAAATTAAAACAACCCCCTTCGTCTTTACATTTGTTCTTGGATATCATGCTCAACTCTCCAAATCCAAATTTAACTTCAACTGGAAATGACTGTGGTAGCAATGAGGGACTACTTAGAGAAAAAAAAAAATATGAATGAATCACTCAGGATGGAAACAAATATGCTTTATAGAGTAAAAACACATCTTCATTGTTTAGGTTTTGAAGTTGAATATAAAAGTATGTTGTTGTTAAAAGAAAAACAGTTGTATGGTCAGATTAACTATTACTCTCTGTATGTGAGTCTGTGGGACAATGGATGAGTTAATATAATTTGACCCATATTGACAGCACTATGTCAAGTGGATGGGACACTTGGTTATATGTTTGAATTATATTTATAGATGTGTAGGTATACTTACCTTTTAAGTTAAAATTCAGAGATTAGAATATGTATGATGTGCTTATATTTTTGGTAAAGATAGGTCATATTAAACAAGTTTTAGAGCCATCAAAAACTAAAAATGTCAGCTATCTCCTCTAACCTCTAAATCATGTTTACCCTTACAAACATAACTGCTTTAATAACCCCCCAACCCCCCACCCAAAGAAAGGAGCTAATAGCTAGAGAACATTCCTGAGGGCTTCAGTGAGCATTTGCAAATGCACTGAGCCTTGAATAATGCATATCAGAAAGACAGTGAATGCAGAGGGTTCTGTGGTAGGTACAGAATGGCTGAACAAAGGCACACAAATTACAGATCATGGTTGATCTATTTCTTTTGAAGTCATATTGAATTTCAGGTAGTTCCAATATCTGCAACTTTCAACTTATGAAAGTTTCTGTTTGATCAAACTACATTTGTGGCTAAAATATACAGAGAACATAAAGTGGAACAAGTGGTACTGAATTAAACAAATATTACTTTAAATATTCTGAAAAATAATCTATGGGGAAGAAATGCTCATAAAGAATAAGGCTTGAGTTTTAGTCTGCTCATATACTATAATATTTTCCGACAAGGAGTTAATAATGTCTCATAAAGCTAACATACACATATTTCATATAGCATATGTCACTGAAGCTAGAGTAGATTCTGGATATTTTAGTGCCATAATATCTGCTAAGAGCAATATCATTTCTCATAAATAGAAAACTTGCAACTAAAATCCGGGTACCAATAATAAAAAATAACTATCTTAGAAACTCCCAAATGAGAATTTAAAACAATGTATAAAAAGATCTTTCTTCATAAAATAAACTTACGCTTGTGTAATTATCAGAATTTTATTACCTTTATAAAAATAACGTTATTATGTTTTAAATGGTTGCTTATATTAATTATCAGAATTTGCAATGGAGCCCTGTGGCTGAAGTAACCATCCTGGCAGGACAATTAAATAACGAAAAGGTAAATTTTTTGAGGATTGTTGCTATTTTTAGAAGTAGAATTGGGCAATCAATTTGAGTGAAATGTTAGTTTTTTACAGGTTTCCCCCCAGTTTGTCTCCTGAGACAGTATTATTAATATTGGCATATCATAAAGTTCATGTTCTACAAAGTAAAATTCAGGCCCAGTGATACAAAAGTTTGGGCTAAGGCTAAGAATTAAGAGTGGAGATATGCAAAAGATTAAGGATAGAAAGCATTTTTCTTTAACATTTGTCAACTCTGGGAATTTCAGGATAGCCAGAATGAAGATCTGAATTTCTGTAATTTAACAGTCCTCTGGGTTGTCTTTTCATGTAGATTAAAGTAGACTACACACTGAGTTACTTTTGTTATTTCCTTTTTTCTTCCATCTTCCGTTTCTCCCTCCCTTCCTGTCTCTTTCATTCTCTCTCTTTCTTTCTCCGCAAGATTTCATTCAAGATTGTATAGAAAAAACAAAAAAGAGATTTCACTTCTCATCAAGGTTCTGACAGTGATAGAATCACTGAGTGACCTTCGTCAAACCTTTCCACCTCTTTGGGCCTATAAAGGTGTGAAATCGATTTTTTTTGAAAGGCCTATCATAGATTCAGCATTTTATGACACTGGTGGCTTTCTTCTTCACCTTGCAACCTGGTTATTATGAAAAGCCCTAGCCTTGGCTCTGAGATTTCATCAGAGGGGCTTAGTAGATAGACAAGCAGGGTTGTAGATAGACAAGCAGGATTGTCCACATATGGCTCCAGGAGCGCTTTCTTTGCCAATGTGATAGTTGAGACTGGGGGCTCTCCCTCCCTCCTGCTGAAGAAGCCACAGCTGATTCCAACTTCCTGTAGCCTTAAGGTCTATGCATCGAATATTCTTCATAACACATTTAAAGATTTGATATCCTAGTTCAGGCTATTTGGTGCCCAAATACATACTGTTTTTGTCTTCCTTCTATCGAGAACTCTCTCAAGCTTGCCCTATAAAAATAAAAATGAGAGGGGCCTCTTGCTGGAAAAGAGGCCTGCAGAGTGTGCAGCCGCTATGATGTTTCCAGTCATCCTGTAGGTCAAGTACTTGCCTCCACTGGGTCTCTAGAATAAGGATCCTGGGCATCGTCAAGCCCTTCTGCCCACAAGTTCTAGTTTGTGATGAACGAAGTTTGCTTTGGTTCAGTTAAGCCCTTTAAATGACATTCATATCATCTGAGTTTATTTCTAAACCTTCTTATTGGATTTCTATCACAATTATTTGATAACTGTGCAAATTTGGCTGCAATTATTCCTACAACTATACTATTTTTAAGTTAGAATACTTAACTTGGGCTTATTGAAAGGTTATGTACTTCTTCAGATTTGGTCCTAATAACATTTAAAATGGCAGGACATTTGATATTTTTTACTGTCCAAATTAACGCACTCTCTTTCCATCTTCCTCTGCCCTTAACTGCTCCAACTATGTCATCTACTTTGTCTCACCATCCTTAAACAGGTTTATTGATTTTTTACTCCTTCTAGACTAAGTCTTTGATGATAAGAATAGACATTTAAAATAATTCTTGTAGTGAAAGGTCATTTCTGCCAAAAACTTAAGTCTTTGCTTCCTTTTGACTATGGGGCCTATAATCTAATGGGTATCAAAATTTACCTCAAGATGCACAATCATAGGAATACTGTTGCATGGTTACAATATAGGATTAAAATACTGCATCTTTTCCATTTGTAAAGATAATCCTGTCTTGTTGATATTATGAACAATTTCATTTCTCCAATTCAAACGAGGCAAGTGAAATTAAAAAACAAATGCATTCAATATCTTAAGAATTTAATTGGCATCGACTGCAGTGGTATAATTGCATTGGTCTTAAAAACCAGTATCCGTTACACTGTTATGCAGCAATTTGTACACCTTGACCATAGAAAGGTCCATCTCTAGCTAGATTATCTTTTCTAACCAAGTAAGATCTTCTTTGGAGGAATCACTTTATAAGGAAAGATACAACTTTAAACTCATGGACATAGTTAGTATAAAAAAATTAAAAATGGGAGTTTGAGTAGAGATTGATTACTCCCTATTGGTGGCAGGAGTTGAGTATGTCTTTAAGGTGAGAGAATTAGCATTGACCTCCAATGAAAAGGGTTTTGGTCAAGTGAAAATGGGTTGATAGGTAAGAAGGAAGTTGGTTATTCCTGTCATAAGGAACTATTCAATTGATAGAATTGTAATTAGTGATGAGTACTAATGTCAAGTAAATTTAAAAGATATAAGTTTGGTGTCAGATTTTGGAATATCTTGAATACCAGGATAGGAAATGGGTAGGGAAAGGAAGGTGAGTCTTTGATCATCTTTGGGCTGGATAGCGTCATAATCTCTACAGCATTTCAAAATATTAATCTGACTTCAGTGCTTGAGAGGAACACGATAGAGTAATAGTGAGTAGCAGAGAGACGATTCAGAGGCTGTTTTAATAACTCAGACAAGAAGGACTGAAGGGCAATGTTAGTCAGTGAGTATAGGAAGGAGACATGGGATTCAGAGGGCGGACCAATGTAAAATCAAAAGAAACTGACAACTAAGTGTTTACGGGGTGAAGGAAGGTAATAGTCTGGACTAGAGAACTTGATCTAATAATTATATTACACTTATCAATAAAAGAAACTTTATAAATTCCCCCCAACACACACGTATACCAAAATCATCATGCTTACCAACCCCCCACATACAAATGGCCCCTCCTACACCTCAATAAAGGGCAACCCCATTCTTCCATCTTTCCAGACCTAAACCCTTGTAGATGTTCTAGGCTCCTGTCTTCTTCTCCCACCAACATTAAACCCATCAGGATATACTGTCATCTCTATCTTAAAAACACATTGAGAATTTGCCTGTTTCACTGCCATTTCGTCAACACCATCATCCTCTCTCACCTGGACAATAGGTGATAGCTTCCTAACTGGTCTTTTGTTTGTTTGTTTGTTTGTTTGTTTGTTTGCGGTACGCGGGCCTCTCACTGTTGTGGCCTCTCCCATTGCGGAGCACAGGCTCGGGACGCGCAGGCTCAGCGGCCATGGCTCACGGGCCCAGCTGCTCCGCAGCATGTGGGATCTTCCCGGACCGGGGCACGAACCCGTGTCCCCTTCATCAGCAGGCGGACTCTCAACCACTGCACCACCAGGGAAGCCCCTAACTGGTCTTCTTGATTCCTTTTTGTTCCTCTTTGGTTTCTTGATCTCACAATAGGCAGAGTGAACCTCACTCAGACTTTCCATAGCTTCCTATCATATCACAGCGAGGGTCACAGTCCAAATTCTACAAAGCCCCTACATGACACTCCCTGCTTCACACCTCTGGCTTTATGCTCCACTACTCTTTCCTTATTCCCCTCTAGCTACATTACACTTCTGGTCTTCTTATTGTTCAAATAAGACAAGTGCCCTACTGTCTCAGGACAATTGTCTTTGCTGTTTCATTTGCCAGTTATAATTTGCCTCCAGATAATCCTCCTTATTTCAGACTTTTTCTTTAAGGCCATTTTGCCAAGCAGGACTTCCCTGATCTTCTTATTAAAAATGGAAAACTTCCACTGCCTCATCATCCCCTAAGCCTCATAGCCACTGTATTTTTCTTTATTTCTCTTATTATTCTCTAATACATGCATGCTTCAGTTTCTTTCTTTAATTATTTTTCTGAGTCTTACCACTAGAGTGGACAGGAATTTTATCTGCTGTTCACTGCTGCATTCTCAGCACCCATGAGTCTCTGAAACATAGTAGCATATCAGTAAATATTTCTTTAGCAAACAAATGAGAATTAAAGTGTATAACCAAGCAATTGAAAAAATACATAGGAAAAACATTAAGACAGACTTTCAAGAAAAGATATGAACAGCACTTTTCATTCATATATTACTTTAAACTATGAAAGAATATTTTTTAAACTGCTTACATTTACTTTGAACAAATCCCCATCTTAGAAATGAGAAAGCTTAGGCACACTTCTTATGAGAGCTACGTGGGGTGGTGCTTTTTAGAAAGGAAAAATCAGATAAAATAGTAAAATAAAGGTCAGCCTAATGAATAAACTTATGTATTAACAACTATTTCTTTGAACAAACATGTTTTGCTGTTAAATGACAAAAAAAAAAAAAAAATGAAACCCCTCTCCATCTAGTCTAGATCTACTAATAAATGTGTGACTATGAGCAAATTATGCAATCTTTCTCCAACATCTCACCTCCCTCCCAAGTATGTTTGGATGTGAAATGAGATTGCATCGCATGGAACAACAAACTCATTAACAAGAAAAGATGTCCATTAATTGCAATGATCAAAGACAAATATGTAGGCAAATCTTGGCCTTGTACACAATTACAATGTAAGAGAATATACTGATGCAAAAAGTAGGTTGAGGGCTTCCCTGGTGGCGCAGTGGTTGAGAGTCCGCCTGCCAATACAGGGAACACGGGTTCGTGCCCCGGTCCGGGATGATCCCACATGCCGCGGAGGGGCTGGGCCCGTGGGCCATGGCCGCTGAGCCTGCGCGTCCAGAGCCTGTGCTCCGCAACGGGAGAGGCCACAACAGTGAGAGGCCCGCGTACCAAAAAAAAAAAAAAAAAAAAAAAAATGTAGGTTGATAGGAAGACATCAGAATAAAATCATCAAACCAATTAACGAAAGATCAGTGAAGTCTTAATGCCTACGGGCAGCAAGGCAAAACATTTTTCATTTCCTTGTCAGTTTATGTTGGCTTTTAGGAATGAGACTGCTTGACAGTTTACATGTGGGGGGAGATCATTTGTTGTGACAAAGATAGGAAAAAAATATGACATGAAATGAGACCAAGAAAGAAACTGAACAGGTGATCAGAGAGGAGTAAAAGCAATGAAGGAATTTGTACCATACTCAGAAAACAGCATTTCAAATGTAAGAATATATAATGAAAAAGAAGACAATGTAAAGTAGATGGAATCATTAAGGGAAGAGACAGAAGGATGAGACAAGGCTAGCCTCTAGACTCGAGTATTTTTTAAGGAACATTAAATCTGACATAGTTTTACAGGCCCCCCTTTCTCTGGCAGCAGAGAGAATGACAACCATTCTCTCCGGAGCTTCATCCTCAGAAAACAAACAGAAACAAAACAAAAACTCATCTCTTACACACATCCTAAAGCTTTTACTTCCTGTGATATAAAGTCCAAAAAGCACAGATGTTTCTCCTTGGATGTGTAGAATTATTTTTCAGAAGATATTTGCTCTCTACTAATGTTAGATTCTGTTTTGGAGATTTATATTAACATTTTATAGGAAAATGTTAGTCATTGAAGTTAGCTATCATGTAATTATCAAAAAGGAAGAGTACTTCAATGTTGATCTTTTTATTTATCTATGCTATGATTTCATACATTGTACCATAAATAAAGGAATAGAAGTAAGGGTTTGGTGGTGTGCTAAGGAACAAAAATAACTCTAAAGGTCATTCTGAATTTCTTTTACTCCTGTATTATCACTGAAAATTTAAACATCTACACCAATCAGCACTACTTTGAAGACAAGTTTTTTGCTTTTTTGTGTTTCTTTTCTCTCTTTGTTTTTTTAACATGCTATTTGGCCTTTTTCAAGACAAAAAGTCAAATTTTACTGTAAGGTGCTTCAAGTTCAAATGCAATATACATTCCTGATAATTATGTAGAACTCACTGAATACTCTGGAATCTCTGGCTTTTTGCTTCTAATTTTCACAATACACTAGTTTATTGTTTTAATTGAGAATAATAGATGGAAAATCTTTTCATCTTATTAATGAAAGGAAGTGTTTGATCCAGCAGACATCAGAGTTCAAATGTGCAGATAAAACAGTAGATTACTGAAGACAAGTTGCTGGGTTATGTATTCAGAGTAAGAAACAACATGAAAAGAATGTAATATCAGTATATCACACATCTGGACTACACAAAGATTGCAAGATATAATGATTTAGCTGCTTATCTATAAATGTAATGGATGTTATTCTTTTATATATAGCACTCCATTGCAGATGTCCAATTTTCAAAAGATATGTCAGAATACATTGTCTCAAAGCTAGGAAGAAATCATATTGGAAAACTGTTAACATAGAACAAATAGTGGGACACATTTGCAACTCCATTTCTGATCCTTTAAGAAGCAATGAGCTAGAGACAGTATAATAAAGCTTGAAATCGTGGTATGTAAAATTATGTTCTCACATTTTCATATGTTTCACATTTGCATATAGCAGCATGCACAGCAGTTTTCATGGTTTGAAAGCAAGTGTCACAGTTGACCAAAGCCAAGCAAGAAAGGCTGACATATCCTTTCAATATAGCTCACCCAGCCAGCCCAGGAAAAGAAATAGCAAAGTCTGGCTCTAGAGAAAACTGGAGCTCTTATGTATTTTATATTTAGATATGTGGTTTTCAAAAGGTACGACAAGGATTCATTAAGGGGTCTCCTTGCTTACTGATCTCTTCTAATGTTGACTCATATTAGAAGACAATTTTTTTTAAGCTGAAATATTCATCTCATCACAGTTCCTTTTACTGGCTACACATTAAAAGCAGCAGCCAACTTTTCATGTTGATATACACAATGAAAAACAAACATAATCCTAAAATAAAATAGGATTCAGTGATTTTTCATACATACATTTTCTGATATGTTTTATTTAATTTAATCCAGAGAAATCTCAGTCCCAGAGATTTTTGTCTCCAACAATATTGTTGCTAGATAATTATAGAAACAGAAAAAATGTCCATTTCCCTATGTAAAATATACTCTATCTTCTGATCATTAAGGCCAGCAAAATATTACCTATAATATCACTTCATAAATGTATTGATATTATGAAGTATAATATCATTGCATAAAGGTACCTATATTTTATAAAATATTATCCCTAGCTTGCCAATATATAATCCAATCATGGATTAACTGTCTTGCGCAGATTTCATATCATGGGTATTCTTTGTGCACTGATGAATTGACATTGCCATATTTCATGACTTTCATGGGTTTAGTTGTATAAGGAGATCACATTAAGAATCTTTATGATTATTCATGCGCCCTCTGAAGGCAGACATTTTAGGACTGTGACAGAAGAATAAGATAGAAGGCGGTAGAATTTTGAAAAAAGGAAAATGAGAGGACGAGGAAGAATGAATAGTTTCCAAAACTACACTATTTACCTGAGCCATTCAGAATATTATTTGGCTTAGAGTTGCTCTTTGTTTTCAAATTTTAACTTCTTTATAATAAAATAGGATAAAGGAACAGAAAGAAAACAAAACTATCTCAATGAACTTCTAAATCTTTTCATTTTGGAACAGAAAATAAAAAAGAAAAAAGGAGTTTTTAAGCTCATTTCCATTAAATCTTTGCTCAGATGTCAACTTCTCAATGAGTGTTACCCTGACTATTCTATTTCAAATTGCAACTCCTAGTACAAACTTTTCCCTGACCACCTCTTTATTTTCTGACATTTATCCCCTTCTAACCTGTTATGTAAATGCCTTAAATTATTGTGTGTGTGTGTGTTGTATTTGTGTTGTTTATTTTCGGTCTCCCTCTCCTAGAATGTAAACTCTGTGAGGGCAGAGATCTTGTCCTTTATGTTAACTTATGTATCAAGTGCTTAGAACTATGCCTAGCACATAGGACATAGTCAGTAAACACTTGCTGAAGGAATTAATAAAACCACATAAAATGCTTTCCTAGCAAATATCTTATTTTCAGTAAGGGCAACATCAACAGCCGCCTGCTGCTTATTTAAGGGTTAAGGTGGTATTACAAAGACAAACCGTTTATAAATGAGCTCTTTTTAAATCTGTCTGTATAACTGATACAATATCTGGCTTTTGGAAAGATATTTCCTGCTTCAAGTGCTTGAAGAGATGGAAGCACAGACCATCTGACTGACACTGAAGATGTGGCTTTTTTCAGCACACCTAATTATTTCTCCATATCTTTTTTTTATTTTCAATATTGTAAACTTTATGAGCTCTGTTGGCTGGATGATACCACTATGCAATAATTCAATTTTTTTTTTGACCAGCTGCTATATGAAAATTCAATTTTGGCAAGTGAAAGATAAGATTTAGTTGTGTCAGCATATAATGGTCATAATATGAAAGTCCATTGTGAAAATGTAGGATTCAGTGACTTGCCTGCCATGTAGTTATGCTACTACTGGATGGCTATTAGTGAGATAAAAATCTATATTTTATGTTGTCTAATTATTTAGTTATTATTCATTGGAGTGTAGTTGATTTACAATGTTGTGTTAGTTTCAGATGTACAGCAAAGTGATTCAGTTATACATATATAACTATATCTATATTTATTCTTTTTTGGATTCTCTTCCCTCATATGTTATTATAAAATATTGAGTATAATTCCCTGTGCTATACAGTACTTGTTGATTATCTATTTTATATACAGTGTGTGTATATGTTAATCCCAAACTTCTATTTTATCCTTCCCCTCTTTCCCTGTTAGTAACCAGAAGTTTGTTTTCTACGTCTGTGGGTCTATCTCTGTTTTATAAATAAGTTCATTTGATTTTTTTTTAGATTCCACATATAAGCAATACCATATAATATTTGTCTTTCTTTGTCTGACTTACTTCACTTAGTATGATAATCTCCAGGTCCATCCATGTTGCTGCAAGTGGCATTATTTCATTCTTCTTTTTGGCTGAGTAGTATTCCACTGTACACACACACACACACACACACACACACACATACACACACACACACAAACACACACACACACACACTACGTCTTCTTTACCCATTCATCTGTCGATGGACATTTATGTTGCTTCCATGTCTTGGCTATTGTACATAGTTTTGTGATGAACATTGGGGTGCATGTATCTTTTCAAATTATGGTTTTTTTGGTGTCATTTTGCTATGATATTTCGTATTTTTATGCATCCCTGGAAAGTATGGAACCCAGAAGTTCCACTGAGGCGAACTTTCCTAAAGAGGCTAAAGTGGCAGTGAGAGAAGAAAAATGACAGTTCCTCAGCTGTCTCATAAAAACAAAGCTCAACAGCTTAAGTTAACTAGAGGGTAGCTCTAAAATAAGACAAAGCAGCACTCAGTCTTATTCTGCAACATGCAGGAAACAATTGTTGGATAGTTACCACATGAGTACTGATACCTTCAAAAACAGTCACGGAAATTTTTCCCCAATTTTTACAATAATGGTATCATTTTCCCCATAGCATAGATGAACAAGTAGAAGCTTAGTTAGAGAATCAGAATTTTGACAGGATCTGGATATTGAATACATGGTATATAGAGGATTTAACTCCACATGGATGTGACTGCAATACCCATGCCCTCTCCCACTGCATTCAGTTATCAAAAACATGCAATAAACATCTACATTAATCTTTCATGCAAGTGGTTAAATACACATAATTATCTTAATATTAGAATTTTATGTATAGAAATACGAACCTAATGTCTTTTAAATTGATGCTATTGATGCAATTTATATTTTTTAATTGTTCAGACATTTTTATTGCTAAATATCTTCTTAAAATATAGCAAGCTGGAATGTATAAAACTGGATAAAACTAACCAAAACAATCTCAGTTATGAATACTAATGGAAAGGAACATTTTATGTAAGCCTTCATGCTTTTTTTGTTTTTTCTCTAAATATATCACAAAGAATAATGAGAGTTTTTCCTTTTGATTCATTTTTTCCCCTGATTATTGAAAGAAGGTCATATACAACAGTCATGTGATTTATCCTGGCCTCGTGTGTTCCACTAGAATACAGTCTTCTGTCCTTCATACATGAGTAAGTTATAACACTCTCTGCATTGCTTCTCCATTCATAACTGAAGTTTGATTTTCTTTGTTTCCTTTTTGGCAGCTCCCCCTAAGTGCCCAAGCGTGTGTGTTCAAGATTCCAGTTTGCGAACATGTGTTTGTCAGCAGAATGAGAATTTTCAGAGATTGCTTTTCAGGAAGACAGATGGCTAATAACCTTATCATATTTTAGGTTACTAATAGGGTGTTATACACCATTTCTTGTGTTTTAATTAAAATATATTAATAAATTAAGTAAACTCAAAATTCATAAAAAGAAGTTATCATCCCCCTAGAACCAGTTAACTAAGGAAATGACTATATACATGCAGCACATTAATTTTAAATCCTATTTAACTTGTCTTCCTAATTCACCCTGATCATATGTATAGCCTTTTATTACAAGATTTTCTTCTGACTCACCTGGAATTCAGATTGCCAGTCAGAAATTCTTCCTGATGTTTTTCCTTAACCTTCAGGCTCTTGGCAACAAAGTCTTTCTGGAATTGTTTATCATACAACAATCAGCCATTACCACCTTAGCAAGGGTGATTCATTTCCATGACTATTTCCCATCTCTTGAAAGCTGTAATTTGTCTTTTCTGGCACTCTGGATCAGCTGTGCCCCAAGAGCTCCGACATCCTTTCATCCCTTCTCCCACAGGGATGAAGAATGGGAGCGAAACTAGACAGGCTTCCCTAAACCACTGGCTTATAGAGTTCCCTGCCCACCATGATTAGAACTCTTGAGTTCTTAACAGTTTCTTGGTCAATATGCTTTTCTAAAAATTCACTTTTTTTAGGAGAAGTGTGATCAGCTTCCTGCTTCCATCAGCTGTAAACTTAATCTCTTATTTAAAAGAAAGTGTAACTACATTATTTTTAACAGAAGTTAAAGTAGCTAATTTACTTTGAAACAGAGTTTTCAGAAGTTTTAAATCCTTGTTAAAGAACAAACATTATAAATAATACATTAAAAAGAAGCATTTAAAAATGTAACAAAAGTGGTTAGTGGCACTTTGCTGTCTAATTACATAAAGAGCTTTTACTTTGAAATTTCACATTAACTGATTTAAATTGAGAGGATCCTCTCTACTTGGGATATATTTGAATATGTCTATTTTAAATTTACCCAAACTATATATTACATGATTCACACTGTGCATACACTTTAATCATGTAACAACATGTATTTATTCTCTCACTTGAGAGAATAATCGCTTTTTAATTTATACTTTAATAAAGAATCAGAAAGTCTGTATAGAAGAGAGTTAGCAGAGGCATCCAGATTAGAAGGACAAACATGGGGGAGGGGACAGGTGTCAAATGCTTTGGCTGCCATGACAATCTATCTACGGGCTCTCCTACATATATGACTTGCAGCCGCAGTTGCTGCCTTATGAGATGCAGAACCCGTTCGGATGGAAGTTGTGATTCTCACAGCTGGTCCTAGTCAATGACCGAGCATGATAGATGTACTAAGATGGACCATTCCTGAGAAACACTCCCCTAAGTAGGGACATTGGCTCAGGACTGCCTGATACCTTTACTAGAATTTTCTTAAAACCATGTTTCACTTCCTTTCTTTCTTCTCTGCTTTAAGAGGTCAGACCTCCATCATCATCCAAAGGTTCTTCCAGACTTGCCTGGTTCCATTCCCTCTTCCCTGAATAAATGTCCCGCACATCTTATTTCCTATCAATACTTACATCTTAGACAATCTAGACTAATACAAGTGACAGATTTTGTGGTTGTGTTAATGTGGCACTTCATCTGAGATTGAGATACTGTCATTTATCTGTGCCAAAATTGGAGAAGCTCGGTGTGGCTCTCCCCACAACCCACCCCTGGCAACTTCAAGGGCATCCTCCATGTAAACAACTGCCTGCCCTTGACCATTTCATTTTCGTTCTCTTGGCTTTTCCAAACCTAACATACCTTTTTTGAAATGTTACACTCATCTGCAGGCAGCATTTCATGTGTGAATTCAGCATAGCCTGTACCTGAATGAGAGGTTATTTTCTCTTTCAAGTACAATATCCTCACTTAAAAGGTATGATTTGACCATACAAACCTTATACTTGTTTGCCTTGACATTTAATTCTTTTGTGAGAACTCTTCGTCTGCCACTGATATAAAAGGCTTTGGAAAGTATATATTGCTCATTAACTGTGATTAGGATTACTTTACCTGTGTGAAAAATAATTCCACCTCATGATACATTTTCTTGATTGCAAAACAGTATTTTAAGATAAAGGAAAATTATTTTTAGATATCTGTAGCTAAATGCTTATGCATCTGAAGTTTTACCTCCATATACGTGGATATGCAGCAAGCTTCATATTTACATACAACTCATGGCCAATATATTTTTAATTATAAGGTAGGAAACACATAACAAACTGATGGAAGCACAAGAGAAATGGCAGCAGCCACATGGCATTTTAGATTTTTCACAGTCCAGATAGCTAAATTTAAGTAATGCTGCACATTGACTGGCACAACAGACATGGAGGTAACTTCCTAACCTAAATACAAAATATGTTTATTTGAAAAATATATCCTTTATTGATTTAAAATTGGAATATCTTTTTTTTAACATTTTTATTGGTGTATAATTGCTTTTCTAACCAAAGCATTAACATTCTTTTAAAAAACAAGTAGGGCATTAAAAAAAACACTCCCTCCAAAATAAATCTCAAATGCTTATAGAAGAAAAAAATGACTAAGATGACTAACTCAAAACATGTTTAATGAAGAATAAGGTGAGCAATTCATATTTAATGAATATTAATTAAAATTTAGATAGCATGTAGATGAAATCAAGAGTAAAGAGAACTTTATCAGCTATTAAAACACATTATCAATTGAGTGAAAACTACAAGGTACTAGGGGAAAAATGGTCATATCAATAGAATAGATCAAAAGCTAGAGAAATAGGGCCAAACATTCCTAGATATTTAATATATGTAGTATATATATAACTCAATTTCAGGAAAAGAAGCTAATTCATAAATAGTGTTAGGATAACAGGTTAGAAATTAAGAGAAAATTATATTTATCCAACACATTTTTAGAAAAAAAATCCAGTGTGGATTTAAATAGACATCTTTTAAAAATGACAGATTTTTAAGCATGACTCCAAAGGCAAAAGGAAACAGACTGAGCTATTTAACAGTATATATTTTAAAATAAAAATTAGAAAGACAAGGAGGGAAGGAGGCAGATAAGATGCTATAAACATATTTCAGGTAATTGGAAAAAAAATAGACTTTCATTTTTGGCAGACAAGAGATTAATAATTTTACAGTTAAAAAAACACACATAACACAAATCAACACACACATGCCAACATGCCAATAGAAAATGAACAAAGAACAGAAATGATGCTTCAAAAAATGTTAACTTAAACAAAATAGTTGAGGATAGTGCCTCTTCTGTTACAGAAATTGTTCTACTTACTGGAGATGAAAATTGAACAAAACAAAATAAACGTTTAACCATTGGATCTTACATTCAAATAAAGGAATCACAAAATATAAAACTGGCCAATAAAACCTAGGCCAAATAATTCAGTCATTCATAATAATAGAAAAAATATTTTGAATGACATTCTATTTATTTCTTATCAGGTGGTAAATGATAAAATTTTTTGATTACAGCTAGTGTTTTTTGTTTTGTAGGGGAACTCATTCTCATGCATTGCTGGTGTGAGTTTTTACTAGAGTTAACTTTCTGCAGAGCAATTCAAAATGCTTACAAAAATGTGTAACATTAAGTCAGGCAATACCATCTACAGGGTCAGGACCTAAGAAAACACTTAAACATGTTCTCCAGGCTATAGTAAAGGAACTATACAGTTTCTGTTTTTAAAGATGCAAAATTACAAACAATCTAAGTGTCCTGAAATATACCCTTAATTTGAAATTGATGCAATAGGTGTATTTTTTAAATTAGGAGATGGTACCAATATAATTTAAGCAAAAAAATAAAAAACAGATTTCAGTACTAAACACATTTTATGTGATCTCACTTTAATATGAACACGTACAAATAGCACAAAATATCTGCATTTTAAAGACTGATGTTGTATTTGGAGTGATTCGATAGCCATTTTTCTTTGTGCACGTCTTTATTGTCTAAGATTCCTATAATTGTCATGCTTTACTTATTTAACAAAATCATAAAGTTTTTCATAAGAATGGAATCTTATGTTGAGGCAATCTAGTAAAACAATCTAGAGATTAGCATTTGGCTTTCATATGGATTATAAAGCAACTGGAAGCTTTACTTTCACAGCAATTTTGCCTTTTGAGAGTTCATGTTCTCACACTGGAAACAGCTAAAAGAATGATCTTTCTCTTAGTATTTATTTTCTTTGTAAACTGCGGCCTTTAAATACTTGCATTTATTTTTTAACTTTGTTGCCCTGTCAATTGCTAAATTATGTGAAGAGAACACCAGTAACTAAGTGCACTAACTACCTTTGTGAATCAGACTTAGTCTCAGCACATTTTACTATACAGCCACTAAACTTCAAGTAGGAATACATTTTAGTCCATTTTAGTAAACACAGTAATTGTCCAACAGTTTTCTCTAAAACATTTCCAAGTTACATATTTTTTAAAAAAATAACTCAAAAAAATTTTTTTGGCTGCAATGGATCTTTGTTGCTGCGCACAGGCTTTCTCTAGTTGCGGCGAGCGGGGGCTACTCTTCATTGTGTTGTGCCGGCTTCTCATTGTGGTGGCTTCTCTTGTTGTGGAGCATGGGCTCTAGGCGTGCGGGCTTCAGTAGTTGCAGCATGTGGGCTCGGTAGCTGTGGCTCGCAGGCTCCAGAGAACAGGCTCAGTAGGAGTGGCGCACAAGCTTAGTTGCTCCGCAGCATGTGGGATCTTCCCAGACCAGGGCCCGAACCTGTGTGCCCTGCATTGGCAGGCGGATTCTTAAGCACTGTGCCACCAGGGAAGCCCCTCAAGATTTTTAAGAACAATCATACTGAGTCTCTCAACAAAATATTTGCAATTTATTCCTGTCACACATTTTCATTGAGTCATCTGTGGGTAAAATGACCCAGTTAAGTATTAATTTTCACTATTTTGTAAAGGTGAAGCGTAGGTAATTATTCATTGCCTTACTTATAGCTTTGAGTGAATATTGTGGGAATATTAAGGAAATCAACTTTCATCCTTTTAAAAAATTAGTCCTATATGTTATGTTGCTGTATCATTCATAAACAATAGTTTAGTATGAATACAATCAATACAAAATTTTCAATTAATGGCATTTAAATTATTATTATTATAATGAGCGACCAGATAAACAACAAAGGATTAAGCAATTAAATGCATAAATCCAGGACTTCCCTGGTGGTCCAGTGGTAAAGAATCTGCTTCCCAATGCAGGGAATGTGGGTTTGATCCCTGGTCAGGGAATTAAGATCCCACATGCTGCAAGGCAACTAAGCCCAGGCGCTACAACTAGTGAGCTCGCGCATCTCAACTAGAGAGGCTGTGTGCCACGAACTACAGAGCCCACAAGCCCTGGAGCCTGCATGCCACAACTAGAGAGAAAACCCAAATTTCACAACTAAAGAGAAGCCCCACGCTGCAATGAAAGATCCTGCATGCCGCAACAAAGATCCCGCGTGCCGTAATGAAGACCCGACGCAGCCAAAATTAAATAAATAATAAATCTTAAAAAAAAAAAAATCCCAAACTACCTATTCTTCCTCCAGCTTAAAAAGATAACAGAGGTTTGTGGCTAAATTGCATCTCTAAAAATAAATTCAAGGTTAATCCTTGATTTAGGAGGATTAAAGGCAGGGCAACCTCTTCATGTTGGCACAGTTTTCTGAACATGTTTGAAGACTTATAACTGGGAATCCTGCTGTAAGTAAACACATTTGATATGTGAACATGGACTCTCAGCTTTGGCGCCTTCCGCTCATCTGTTAGGTTGGCGTCATTCCTACTGACAATTTGGTTGGAATTCTGCCTCAGGGCCTAGGTGCCAAATGGCAAGATTTTTAAATAGGACAGTGCATACAATGCCACCTGCTCTGGGTGGACTACCTCTTATAACCGAATCCAAGTAATAGCATAAAGCCTGGTTTCACCCTTCATCATAACCGTTGGGCATGTGTTCAAGATGACACACGTAGCAGATTAAATATGCAACATCATATTTGTATCTGTTAAGTCTGCCATTTTCAGATGATTGCATTGAAAGTTATATTATTGCCATTGTTATTATTTTAAATTTATATAGCTAAAGCTTCTATATAGACCTGTGCAAAACTTCTTCTTTTTTGTGGTACGCGGGCCTCTCACTGTTGTGGCCTCTCCCATTGTGGCGCACAGGCTCCGTTCGCGCAGGCTCAGAAGCCATGGCTCACGGGCCCAGCCACTCCGCGGCATGTGGGATCTTCCCGGACCGGGGCACGAACCCGTGTCCCCTGCATCGGCAGGCGGACTCTCAACCACTGTGCCACCAGAGAAGCCCACTTTTTTATTTTTTAATTAGGAAATATACAGCAAGAACTGCAAAGATCTCATTTGCTCTTCCACCAATAAGAATTTTAAATCTAAGATACACATTCAAAGACAGAATGCTTTTAAATCATAATAGAGTATTTAAATGTAAATGAATTTATTTTAATACATTAGCACACAATAAAATACTGAGAAACTTTAAGGTTCACATATAGACAAAATATGTATTCAAAGAAGAACTAAAAGTCAGTACTAATAGAAGAGAGTAGTTACCTCAATTTTTAGTTCTGAAACTCTTTTCATCAGTTTAATTTAGATTATAAATTCATCATTCATTCATTCATTCTCTTACAAAACAAATATGTCTAAGTCATTGATGTTACCAATTCAAATGAAGGACTTTAGTATAAAATTGAAGGACTCACTCCACAAGCATTTTGTGCTAGTACAACACAAAAAATGTTAATCTGTATGTCATCAGACTTGGAATCAAAAACAACAAATGTATTTAATTACTAAAGAGCAACTTACAAGAAAGAAGTCATTTTAAATCAAAAGAAGATGGTAAGCAGTGCCATCCTGCAGTAAATATGAGATGGTCACATTTAACATCCTCAACTAGATTACAGGTATCCCTCGCCTTACAAAAGTTCGCTTTATGCCACTTCACTTTTACAAAAGGAAGATCTATGTTAGTACCTGTTTCTGATAACAGAAAGAAATCTGAAGAGAATTTTCACTTTTACTAAAAAAAGGTGAAAAGTGAAAATTGTTTTGCTTTACACCATTTCAGCTTGCGAAAGTTTTCATAGAAGCACTCTAGTTTCAGAGAGCAGGAGAAACCTGTATTGTCATAACCATTTGATAAGATACTAAGCAAACTGTTCATAGATTTCATATAGGTTCTTATTGGAACCATGAGAACAATAAATATATTGAGGATGTCTATCTTAGTAAAAATGTGGCTTAGCTTGGAAATGTTTTGCCTTTCATGTACAGAGAACAGATAACCAAATCACCTTGATTTTATATTAACCTCATAAAACTGGCTACTTGGAAAAGCAAATACATTGATAACAAAGACCTAAATGGGTGTACTTTGGAAAACAAAGACCTAAATGGGTGTATTTTGTTTTTTAATACTGAATCTACATGGCCTAGTTCATTATTAAGCTTACCAGTATATAGCTATCGTTCATCTAACCAAGCCTTTTCAAATAAATATCAGGGAACGTAATTAAGTTAGACAAAAATCATAAACATTTACACTAACTTGAATTGAATGTTCATGTTTGGTCTATAGATGCAATTTCCTTTTCAGAAATATATATATATATATCAATATCTATCTATATATATATCTCAATATTCACTATACTTACAGCAAAACATAAGCATAAGCAAACAGAATACATAGTATGCTGCAGCACAATTTCTAAGTTAAATGGGTTTGGAAACAACAAGAAAGAGCTTTTAGATGAGAAATAATAAGAGGGAAGAGTAATCAAAGATGCTATTGGTACAGTGCCAGGGAAACATCTGAACTAAATATTCAGCTACAGGGGGGAGCTTCAAGATGGCGGAAGAGTAAGACGTGGAGATCACCTTCCTCCCCACAAATACATCAGAAATACATCTACATGTGGAACAACTCCTACAGAACACCTACTGAATGCTGGCAGACGACCTCAGACCTCCCAAAAGGCAAGAAACGCCCCACGTACCTGGGTAGGGCAAAAGAAGAAAGAATAAACAGAGACAAAGGAATAGGGACGGGACCTGCACCAGTGGGAGGGAGCTGTGAATGAGGAAAGGTTTCCACACACTAGGAAGCCCCTTCGTGGGCAGAGACCGCGGGTGGCGGAGGGGGGAAGCTTCGGTGTCACAGAGGAGAGCACAGCAACAGGGGTGCGGAGGGCAAAGCAGAGAGATTCCCGCACAGAGGATCGGTGCCGACCGGCACTCATCAGCCCGAGAGGCGTGTCTGCTCACCTGCTGGGACGGGCGGGGGGCGGGCTGGGAGCTGAGGCTCGGGCTTCGGTCGGAGCGCAGGGAGAGGACTGGGGTTGGCGGCGTGAACATAGCCTGCAGGGGGTTAGTGTACCACGGCTAACCGGGAGGGAGTCCGGGGAAAAGTCTGCACCTGCCGAAGAGGCAAGAGACTTTTTCTTCCCTCTTTGTTTCCTGGTGCGCGAGGAGAGGGGATTAAGAGCGCTGCTTAAAGGAGCTCCAGAGACGGGCGAGAGATGCTAAGGCTGCTGCTGCAGCCACCAAGAAGCCTGTGTGCGAGCACAGGTCACAAATCACACCTGCCCTCCAGGGAGCCTGTGCAGCTCGCCACTGCCGGGGTCCCCTGATCCAGGGACAACTTCCCCGGGAGAACACACAGCACACCTCCGGCTGGTGCAACGTCATGCTGGCCTCTGCCGCCGCAGGCATGCCCCCATCCGCATCCCTCCCTCCCCCACGCCTGAGTGAGTAAGAGCCCCCGAATCAGCGGCTCCTTTAACCCCGTCCTTTCTGAGCGAAGAACACACGCCCTCAGACGACCTACATGCAGAGGTGGGTCCAAATCCAAAGCTGAACCTGGGGAGCTGTGCAAACAAAGAAGAGAAAGGGAAATTTCTCCCAGCAGCCTCAGAAGCAGCAGATTAGATCTCCACAATCAACTTGATGTACCCTGCATCTGTGGAACACCTGAATAGACAACAAATCAACCCAAACTGAGTAGGTGGACTTTGGGATCAAGGATATATATATTTTTTTCCCTTTTTCTCTTTTTCTGAGTGTGTATGCATATGCTTCTGTGTGTGATTTTGTGTGTATAGCACTGCTTTTACCATTTGTCCTAGGGTTCTGTCTGTCCGTTCTTTTTCGTTTTGTTTTGTTTTTAGTATACTTTTCAGCACTTGTTATCATTGTTGAATTTACTTTTTGGTTTGGTACTGCTCTTCCTTCTTTCTTTCATTCTATTTTAATTACTTAATTTTTTTAATAATTATTTTTTGTCTTTTATTTTAATAACATTTAAAAAATTTTTATTTTATCTTTTTCTTTCTTTCTTTCTTTCTTCCTTTCTTCCTTTTCTCCCTTTTATTCTGAGCCGTGTGGATGACAGGCTCTTGGTGCACCAGCCAGGAGTCAGGGCTGTGCCTCTGAGGTCAGAGAGCCAAGTTCAAGACATTTCTCCACCAGAGACCTCCCAGCTCCACATAATATCAAACAGCGAAAATCTCCAAGAGATCTCCATCTCAATGCCAAGACCGAGATCCACTCAATGACCAGCAAGCTACAGTGCTGAATGCTCTATGCCAAAACCAAGCAATACAGGAACACAACCACACCCATTAGCAGAGGGACTGCCTAAAATAATAATAAGATCACAGATACCCCAAAACATACAACCAGACATGGACCTGCCCACCAGAAAGACAAGATACAGCCTCATCGACCAGAACACAGGGACTAGTCCCCTCCACCTGAAAGCCTACACAACCCGCTGAACCAACTTTAGCCACTGGGGGCAGACACCAAACACAATGGGAACTACGAACCTACAGCCTGCGAAAAGGAGACCCCAAACACAGTAACTTAAGCAAAATGAGAAGACAAAGAAACACACAGCTGTTGAAGGAGCAAGATAAAACCCCACCAGACCAAACAAATGAAGAGGAAATAGGCAGTCTAACTGAAAAAGAATTCAGAATAATGATAGCAAAGATGATCCAAAATCTTGGAAACAGAATGGAGAAAATACTAGAAATGTTTAACAGGGACCTAGAAGAACTAAAGAGCATACAAACAGTGATGAACAACACAATAAATGAAATTAAAAATTCTCTAGAAGAAATCAATAGCAGAATAACTGAGGCAGAAGATCAGATAAGTGACCTGGAAGATAAAATGGTGGATATAACTACCGCAGAGCAGAATAAAGAAAAAAGAATGAAAAGAACTGAGGACAGTCTCAGAGACCTCTGGGACAACATTAAACACACCAACATTCGAATTATAGAGATCCCAGAAGAAGAAGAGAAAAAGAAAGGGACTGAGAAAATATTTGAAGAGATTATAGTTGAAAACTTCCCTAATATGGGAAAGGAAATAGTTAATCAAGTCCAGGAAGCACAGAGAGTCCCATATAGGGTAAATCCAAGGAGAAACACGTCAAGACACATATTAATCAAACTATCAAAAATTAAATACAAAGACAAAATTTTAAAAGCAACAAGGGAAAAAAAAACATACAAGGGAATCCCCATAAGGTTAAAAGCTGATCTTTCATCAGAAACTCTGCAAGCAAGAAGGGACTGGCAGGACATATTTAAAGTGATAAAAGGGAAAAACCTACAACCAAGATTACTCTATCCAGCAAGGATCTCATTCGGACTTGATGGAGAAATTAAAACCTTTACAGACAAGCAAAAGCTAAGAGAATTCAGCTTCACCAAAGCAACTTTACAACAAATGCTAAATGAAGTTCTCTAGGCAGGAAACACAAGAGAAGAAAAAGACCTACAATAACAATCCCAAAACTATTAAGAAAATGGTAATAGGAACATACATATCGATAATTACCTTAAATGTAAATGGATTAAATGTTCCAATCAAAAGACACAGACAGCTGAATGGATACAAAAACAAGACCTGTATATACGCTGTCTACAAGAGACCCACTTCAGACCAAGGGACACATACAGACTGAAAGTGAGGGGTGGAAAAAGATATTCCATGCAAATGGAAATCAAAAGAAAGCTGGAGTAGCAATTCTCATATCAGACAAAATAGACTTTAAAACAAAGACTATTACAAGAGACAAAGAAGGACACTACATAATGATCAAGGGATTGATCGAAGAAGAAGATATAACAATTGTAAATATTTATGCACCCAACATAGGAACACTTCAATACATAAGGCAAATACTAACAGCCATAAAAGGGGAAATCGACAGTAACACACTCATAGTAGGGGACTTTAACACCCCACTTTCACCCATGGACAGATCATCCAAAATGAAAATAAATAAGGAAACACAAGCTTTAAATGATACATTAAACAAGATGGACTTAATTGATATTTATAGGACACTCCATCCAAAAACAACAGAATACACATTTTTCTCAAGTGCTCATGGAACGTTCTCCAGGATAGATCATATCTTGGGTCACAAATCAAGCCTTGGTAAATTTAAGAAAATTGAAATTGTATAAGATATCTTTTCCGACCACAATGCTATGAGACTAGATATCAATTACAGGAAAAAATCTGTAAAAAATACAAACACATGGAGGCTAAACAATACACTACTTAATAGCCAAGAGATCACTGAAGAAATCAAAGAGGAATTCAAAAAATACCTAGAAACAAATGACAATGAAAACACGATGACCCAAAACCTATGAGATGCAACAAAAGCAGTTCTAAGAGGGAAGTTTATAGCAATACCATCATACCTCAAGAAACAAGAAACATCTCAAATAAACAACCTAACCTTACACTTAAAGCAATTAGAGAAAGAAGAACAAAAAAAACCCAAAGTTAGCATAAGTAAAGAAATCATAAAGATGAGATCAGAAATAAATGAAAAAGAAATGAAGAAAACTATAGCAAAGATCAATTAAACTAAAAGCTGGCTCTTTGAGAAGATAAACAAAATTGATAGACCATTAGCCAGACTCATCATGAAAAAAAGTGAGAAGACTCAAATCAATAGAATTAGAAATGAAAAAGGAGAAGTAACAACTGACACTGAAGAAATACAAAGAATCATGAGAGATTACTAGAAACAACTATATGCCAATAAAATGGACAACTTGGAAGAAATGGACAACTTGTTAGAAATGCACAACCTTCTGAGACTGAACCAGGAAGAAAGAGAAAACATGAACAGACAAATCACAAGCAGTGAAATGGAAACTGTGATTAAAAACCTTCCAACAAACAAAAGCCCAGGACCAGATGGCTTCACAGGCAAATTCTATCAAACATTTAGAGAAGAGCTAACACCTATCCCTCTCAAACTCTTGAAAAATATAGCAGAAGGAGGAATACTCCCAAACTCATTGTACGAGGCTACCATCACCGTGATACCAAAACCAAACAAAGATGTCACAAAAAAAGAAAACTACAGGCCAATATCACTGATGAATATAAACGCAAAAATCCTCAACAAAACACTAGCAAACAAGATTCAACAGCACATTAAAAGGATCATACTCCATGATCAAGTGGGGTTTATCACAGGAATGCAAGGATTTTTCAATATACGCAAATCAATCAATGTGATACATCATATTAACAAACTGAAGGAGAAAAACCATATGATCATCTCAATAGATGCAGAGAAAGCTTTCAACAAAATTCAACACCCATTTATGATAAAACCCTGCAGAAAGTAGGCATAGAGGGAACTTATCTCAACATCATAAAGGCCATACATGACAAACCCACAGCCAACATTGTCCTCAATGGTGAAAAACTGAAACCATTTCCACTAAGATCAGGAAGAAGACAGGGTTGCCCACTCTTACCACTATTATTCAACATAGTTTTGGAAGTTTTAGCCACAGCAATCAGAGAAGAAAAAGAAATAAAAGGAATCCAAATCGGAAAAGAAGAAGTAAAGCTGTCACTGTTTGCAGATGACATGATACTATATATAGTGTATCCTAAAGATGCTATCAGAATACTACTAGAGCTAATCAATGAACTTGGTTAAGTAGCAGGATACAAAATTAATGCACAGAAATCTTTTGCATTCCTATACACTAATGATGAAAAATCTGAAAGTGAAATTAAGAAAACACTCCCATTTACCAATGCAACATACAGAATAAAATATCTAGGAATAAACCTACCTAAGGAGACAAAAGACCTATATGCAGAAAACTATAAGACACTGATGAAATAAATTAAAGATGATATAAATAGATGGAGAGATATACCACGTTCTTGGATTGGAAGAATCAACCTTGTGAAAATGATTCTACTACCCAAAGCAATCTACAGATTCAATGAAATCCCTATCAAACTACCAATGGCATTTTTCACAGAACTAGAACAAATAATTTCACAATTTGCATGGAAACACATAAGACCCCGAATAGCCAAAGCAATCTTAAGAAAGAAAAACAGAGCTGGAGGAAGCAGGCTCCCTGACTTCAGGCTACACTACAAAGGTACAGTAATCAAGACAGTATGATACTGGCACAAAAACAGAAATACAGATCAATGGAACAGAATAGAAAGTCCAGAGATAAACCCACGCACATATGGTCACCTTACCTTTGATAAAGGAGGCAAGAATATACAATGGAGAAAAGACAGCCTCTCCAATAAGTGGTGTTGGGAAAACTGCACAGCTACATGTAAAAGAGTGAAATTAGAACACTCCCTAACACCATACACAAAAATAAACTCAAAATGGATTAAATACCTAAATGTAAGGCCAGACACTATCAAACTCTTAGAGGAAAACATAGGCAGAACACTATATGACATAAATCATAGCAAGATCCTTTTTGACCCACCTCCTAGAGAACTGGAAATAAAAACAAAAGTAAACAAATGGAACCTAATGAAATTTAAAAGCATTTGCACAGAAAAGGAAACCTTAAATAAGACAAAAAGACAACCCTCAGAATGGGAGAAAATATTTGCTAATAAAGCAACTGACAGAGGATTAATCTTCAAAATTTACAAGCAGGTCATGCAGCTCAATATCAAAAAACAAACAACCCAATCCAAAAATGGACAGAAGACCTAAATAAACATTTCTCCAAAGAAGATATACATGTTGCCAACAAACACATGAAATACTGCTCAACATCATTAATTAGAGAAATGCAAATCAAAACTGCAATGTGATATCATCTCATACAGGTCAGAATGGCCATCATAAAAAAATCTACAAAGAGCAAGTGCTGGAGAGGGTGTGGAGAAAAGGGAACCCTCATACACTGTTGGTGGGAATGTAAATTGATACAGCCACTATGGAGAACAGTATGGAGGTTCCTTAAAAATCTAAAAATAGAACTACCATATTACCCAGAAATCCCACTACTGGGCATATACCCTGAGAAAACCATAATTCAAAAAGAGTCATGTACCACAATGTTCATTGCAGCTCTATTTACAGTAGCAGGATATGGAAGCAACCTAAGTGTCCATCAACAGATGAATGGATAAAGAAGACGTGGCTCATGTATAGAATGGAATATTACTCAGCCATAAAAAGAAATGAAATTGAGTTATTTGTAATAAGCTGGATGGGCCTAGAGTCTGTCATACTCTGTGAAGTAAGTGTAGTGTGAAGTAAGTGTAGTGAAGTAAGTAAGTGTAGTAAGAGTGAAGTTAGTCAGAAAGAGAAAAACAAATACTGTATGCTAGCATATATATACGGAATCTAAAAAAAACCAGAATTGGTTCTGAGGAACCTAGGGGCAGGACAGGAATAACGATGCATATGTAGAGAATGGACTTGAGGACACGGGGATGGGGAAGGGTAAGCTGGGACAAAGTGAGAGAGTGGTAGTGTATATATGAAAATATATACACTACCAAATGTAAAATAGCTAGCTAGTGGGAAGCAGTCGCATAGCACAGGGAGATCAGCTCGGTGATTTGTGACCAGCTAGAAGGGTGGGATAGGGAGGGTGGGAGGGAGGCAGATGCAAGAGAGTAGAGATATGGGGATATATGTATATGTATAACTGATTCACTTTGTTAGAATACAGAAACTAACAGATCATTGTAAAGCAATTATATTCCAATAAAAATGTTAGAAAAAATACTCAGCTACAAAATTATCATCCTTTCTCTCCCTCTTTCTCAATCTTCCCCAAATAGCAAACCTTAATTGTTTCCTTTTCTCTGGCCCTATGATAATAGGTGGCACCAAACTGCATGTGAAAGTTATACACTGAAGATGACTCCATTTATTTCACCTTGGGTTTGGGAGGATGAATACACCATTGGCAAGGAATAAAGAGGGGGAGTATGGATTGGGATAAAAGATAATGAGTTTCTTTTCAGGCATATTGAGTTTGAAGTGTCTGTGGGACAGTCAATAGCAATGCCTGGTAAGAAATTAGAAATATAGATCTGAGGAAGAAACACAGATCTGAAGATACCTTTCCTGGTATCAGCCCTCTCCTGTGGCCCCCCTCCTTCCCAGCCTTCCCTACTTTTGGGTACATTAGTGGTGACAGCTGTCTTTGCCTAAAAGGCCCTTCTTCCTTTGTCTGCCTGCCAAACTCTGACTAACTCAAGACAGATCCCTCTTCATCCTAGTCAGAAATAAACGTTTCCCTTTTTCAGTTTCTGAAGCACTGGTTATGTTACCCTATTCATCACTCTGTGTGGCCATGATTTGTAACATGCTAGTGAACAGGATTGCGTTACTGCTTTGTGACAGCTTCTGTGCCAGGAACTTGAAAAATAATCTCTAATAACATCCTCAGCTAGGCATTACCATTTCCTTTCTGCAGGTAAGGACACTAAGGTTCCAAAGTTATTAAGTAAGTTCACAAAGGTGATACAATTCATATTTGACAGCACTGAGGGCAGGACCCATGTTTCCCAATGTCTTTCAAGATTCCATTCTCTTGTCCTATTCTCCCAAATAAAGAAGTTGAGCCCTGAAGTCAGCAGATATTTATTTATTTATTTAGCACAGGCATACCTCATTTTATTGTGCTTTGCTTTGTTGCTTTTCACAGATATTGATTTTTTTACAAATTGAAGGTCTGTGGCAACCCTGTGTCAAGCAAGTCCATTGGCGCTGTTTTTCCAACAGCATTTGCTTCCTTCATGTCTCTGTGTCACATTTTGGAAATTCTTGCAAGTTTTCAAACATTTTCTATTTTTGTTTGTTATGGTGATCTGTGATCAGTGATCTTTGATGTTATTATTGTAATTGTTTTGGGGCACCCATGAAAAATGGCAAAATTAATCCATGAATCTGTGTTCTGACTGTTCCACTGCCTGGCTTTTCCCTGACTGCCTCCCTCTGCTCAGGCCTCCCTATTCCTTAAAACACAACAATATTGAAATTAAACCAATTAATAACCCTACAATGGCTTCTGAGTGTTCAAGTGAAAGGAAGAGCCACACGTTTCCCACTTTAAATCAAAAGCTAGAAATGATTAAGCTTAGCGAGGAAGGCATGTAGAAATCCAAACTGGGCCCAAAGTTAGGCCTCTTATGCCAAGAAACCAAGTTACGAATGCAAGGGAAATATTCTTGAAGGAAATTAACAATGCTCCTCCAGGGAACGTGCAAATGATAAGAAAGCGAACCAGGCCTATTGCTGAGATGGAGAAAGTTTTGGCGGCCTGAATAGAAGATCAAACCAGCCACAACAGTCCCTAAAGCCAAAGCCTACTCCAGAGCAAGGCCTCAACTCTCTTCAAGTCTATGAAGGCTGAGAGAGGTGAGGAAACTGCGTTAAGAAAAGTTCGAATCTGGCAGAGATTGGTTCCTGAGATTTAAGGAACGAAGCCATCTCCATACATAAAAATGCAAGGTGAAGCAGCACATGCTGACATAAAAGCTGCAGCCAAGTTAACCAGAATATCTATCTAAGATAATTAATGAACATGGCTACACTAAACAACCGATTTTCAATGTCAACAAAACAGCTTTCTATTGGAAGAAAATGTCATCTTGGGCTTTAATAGCTGGAGAGAAGTCAATGCCTGGCTTCAAAGCTTCAAAGAACACGCTGACTTCCTTATTAGGTGTCACTGAAGCTGGTGACTTTATGTTGAAGCCAATTCTCACCCTTCCAAAAAGCCTAGGGCCTTTAAGAATTATGCTAAATCTACTCTTCCTGGTCTCTATAAATGGAACAACAATGCTTGGATGACAGCACATCAGCTTGTAATGTGGTTTAATGACTATTTTAAGCCTACTGTTGAGAGCCACTGCTCAGAAAAAAAGATTCCTTTCAAAGTATTACTGCTCATTGGCAAATCATTTGGGCACTCAAGAGCTCTGGTGGAGATGTTCAGTGAGATTGATGTTTTCGTACCTGCTAACTCATATCTGTTCTGTAACCCATAGATCAAGGAATAATTTTGGCTTTCAAGACTTATTATTTAAGAAATACATTTTGTAAAACAATTAGTGCCATAGAAAGTGATTCCTTGGATGAATCTGGGCAAAGTTAATTGAAAACCTTCTGGAAAGAATTCAAAATTCTACAAACCATTAATAACATTTGCGATTCATGGGAAGAAGTCAAAATATCGACATTAACACGAGTTTGGAAGTTGATTCCAACTCTCTTGGGTGCCTTTGAGGGGTTAAAGACTTCAGTGGAGGAAGTAACTGCAGATGTGGTGGAAAGAGCAAGAGAACTAAAATCAGAAGTGGCTCCTGAAGATGTGACTGAACTGCTACCATCTCTGTTAAAACTTTAACGGATGAGGAAGAGCTTCTCATGGATGAGCAAGGAAAGTGGTTTCTTGAGATGGAATCTACTCCTGGTGAAGATTCTATGAAGACTGTTGAAATGACAGCAGAGGATTTAAAATATTACACTAACTTGGTTGATAAAGTACTGACAATTGAGAGAACTGACGTCAACTTTGAAAGAAGTTCTACGGTGGGTAAAATGCTATCAAAGAGCATAGCGTGCTACAGAGGAATCAGTCGTGAAAGGAAGAGCCAACTGATGCAGCAAACCTCTTTGTTATCTTATACAAATTGCCACAGCTGCTCCAACCTTCAGCACACACCGCCCTGATCATTCAGCAGGCATCAACATTGAGCAAATAAGGCATGGCCCACCACCGGCAAAAAGATTACGACTCACTGAAATCTCAGTTGATGGTTGGCATTTCTTAGGAAGAAAGTTTTTTTTTAAATAAAGGTAGCTACACTGTGTTTTTAGACATAATGCTATTGCATACTTAAGAAACTACAGTATAGTGTAAACATAACTTTTATAGGCACTTGGAAACCAAAAAGGTCGTGTGACTCACTTTATTGAGATATTTGCTTTATTGCAGTGGTCTGGAACCAAATCCCCAATATCTCATCTCCAAGGTATGCCTGTATTTCCTAGAGCAAACAAACTAATCTGTTTGGGGGCCTCAGTAAATAACTGTTGAATTAATTTAATCATATAAATAAAACTAGTAGGAAAGAAAACAAGCACCAAGCATATATGTGTATGTGCATGTGTGTAGGCACACATATAGGTATGCTGAAATAAAAAATAATAATAATTAGACCTAGAAACGTTTCTAGATCATCTGGTACAACTATTTACCTTTAAAGAGAATTAAAAATAGAATAAACCTATTGCATAAGGATACCTACTTTATATATTAGGATATATATTTGAGAGAACTTTTGAGCATGTTTAGTATAAGGAGTATGGACTTAATTTGTGCAGAAATAGAAAATAAAGAGCATTTTTTCCCCTTAAGGGACATAGACTTGAGGGCCTACACATTATAACACGTTTTCAAGTTCTCAAGCCATTGTCTTATAAATACTGAATATTGGACAATGATTGTGTATAGATATTCTATATCTGTATCTATACCATATGCACACCCATTTTGATTTATCCAGATCTTATTCCCATAGTGATTCATGTTTCCTA
This sequence comes from Lagenorhynchus albirostris, assembly GCF_949774975.1. Taxonomy (NCBI): domain Eukaryota; kingdom Metazoa; phylum Chordata; class Mammalia; order Artiodactyla; family Delphinidae; genus Lagenorhynchus; species Lagenorhynchus albirostris. The sequence goes on from NC_083097.1 coordinate 17,078,738, forward strand.
TAATATATATTATGTAACTATTTTTAATGAGAATTTGATAGAGTTTTAAAAATATTAATGGACAAGTAGAATGGAATTGGAGGGAAGTACTGTTATATGAAACCTGAACAGTAAATGTTTGACAAAGAATAAATCAGTAGCTGTTTAATGACCCAAGGATGCTTAAGAATGTTTTCTGAGGATGGACTAGGCAAACATCTGCAGTAACACTGATAATTTTGGTTGTTGCTTAAGATAACTGAATGCCTGATTTCCTGTGGAAAGGTCTATACAATCCAACACTACTGACATGCTTTCAATTATTTAGATATACCACTTATTTTCCTAATTCTAGTTTTAAATATATAAAAGCTATCAGATCTTTGATATATATTAGCTGTCAAAATTAGTATTCCCATGCTTTTCTTATATTTATTATCATCAGTAGTAATTGATTTTCTCTTATAAAATAAGTAAAAATAAATGATCCCTAGAAATTAGGTCAAAATTAATTCCCCTCCCCAGCTTACAAAATTCACAAGCACTTCAGTACTGCTTTCTACAACACCAGACTATAAATCATGCAGGTATTTCTGAATCCTGCCTTGATACTTAACTACAGTCATCAAGCATTTTTTGTTTCATTTTTTTTTTATTTCTCTCTATTACTGAAAATATATTCTGCCTTTCTTTCATCTCATTTATACTTGAGATTCCCTAATCCTAGGCATCGTTTTCGCTTTTCCTCTAGGCCATTTTTCTCAATATGAAGTGTGGGTTGCTCTTTGGTTGCCTGGGTTCTAAGTCACAAGTTACAAAAGATGTTCTCTGAACATCTTTTTTTCTATTTTCCTTTTTCTATAATTTATTAGCCTTCCATAGCTTCACTGGAATATTCAGTTCAAAACTCCAGCCAAAGGAACTTCTTTGATCGTGATGATCAGAGGAAATGTAAATAATATACACAACAACCTGCTTGATTACTCCAATTGAAATGTCACAGTTCTCTCAAATTAATCACATCCAAAAGTAAATTCATGATCTTGCAGACACACACCTCCTTTACCTCCAGTACTCCCTATCTTATTTCACCAGATAGGAAACTGAGAACAGTGATTGATACATCTTTCTTACTTACCTGCCACAAACCCTCAATCACCAAGTCTTTCTGATTCCAGCTCCCTAAGTATCTCTTGAATCTGTCTACTTATTTCCTGTTCCAATGACATATCCTCATCTAAGTCACATTTACTATTGCAATTAAATTCTAACTAGTCTTCTGTCACTAGAGCTCTTAAACAATTCATTGTCCAAAAAGTGTATTTCACTGATGCCTTGAAAAGCAGTGGTGGAGAGTCTGAATCAACAGGGCATCATTGGAAATCAAGCTCTGCCACCTACCTGCCTCATAATCTTTGGCTATAGTGACTTTACCTCTTAATGCCTCAATCTTCTCTAAAACTGGGATAATAATAATCACTCTTTCACAGGGTTGTTGTGAAGAATAATGAACCATTAAACAAAAATACTTAGAATGGCTCCTGACTCATATTAAATACTCAATAAATACTAGCCAACATTGTTTTATTGAGTCCATGTGTTTTAATTGAATGCCTACTATGTAGAGGTTAAACAACCAATGCAGGATGGATCTTTCTTTCCCCAGAATGATTTGGGGCCCCTGGGAATTACAGGACACTTGGAGCATGGTTGCAGGTACTGATTCACCTAAAAGGCCACCCTCGTTATACTTTCTAGACTAGACAATGCATGCCCATAGGCTCTTCCTAAAAATTACCCTATCACACTGAGGTGTGTGTGGTCTGCGTCACCAGGGTGATACTCAGCCATTTATAACCAGTTTCCAGAGTTTCTTGGGATGCTGATGATTAGGCTGACAGCACTCACAAGCTACAAGGGATGGGCTGCTGACATAAGAGGTATCATGCTGTCCTTCAAATGAGAGAAATAGACTGAGTGATGATTAGTGTTACCTCGTTCAAGATTGATCTTGTCCTGGTCAGCCTCCCAGAAAAACAGTTGGCCTTTAGTAAAGTCCTGGGCAAGACTAGCAGTAGCCCTGGGTTTAACACAGTTAATCTTGGCCACATCTCAAGGATTCCAGGCCTTATAACACCAGAGGAGAGACTCAGGCTTCTCCCCATCATGAACAGTGACGTAGCAAATGCTGCCACTGGCTTGTCAGTTCACATAATTGTACCCACAAGGACTGACCCCTCAAGTTTATTTATAACAAAGGAAGGGTTGGTGCTACACCCATCCGCTAATACTGGGCTGCAGGAGAGAGTCAGAGACAAGCTGCCATCATGTCATATTGCTCTTGTGTCATAGCCTTGATCATATCAAAAAGAGGTCTAAACCTACCTAACCATGCAGCATGACAGTCCTACTAACCAGCCAGCCACTCCTTCAGGGTCTGAAATGACTGTTCTAGATCTCTGAGTGGTGCCCTAGAATGGGCAATGGGACCCACACACCTAGATCTGTTGCTCTAAGTTTCCCCATAAATGTTTCCCTAGCAGATCTCAGGTGAGTGCTATTTTCCATTGCCCTTGTTTGCACAATAGGCAGAGAAGGTATTTTATATTCCATTTTTCAGTAGCAAATTCACTCTGTACAGCATATAGGACAATACTCACACTCACACATTCCCTTTCCACATACAAGTAACTCTGATACTCTTAAATACTTTCTATGTTAGTGTTTCTGTGAAAAAATATGTATAAAGGAAATTCAAAGTAAAGTAAAAACAAGAAAATCTGCTGATTCTTTATAGCATCCTTAATTCTCGTCTTGCTAAAAATTAGCAAGTTACTAGAAAGGTAATATACATTCTTTTTATTTTTAGCATCACTGACTTAGGATTCGTCTTTACCTGATTGTACTTCCTCAGTACATCCTTGATTTGCTTCCACAAAGACATAGACTATCCCTTCACATAGAAGAGTGTTCTCAACTCTAGCCACACATTAGAATCAACTTGGGAGCTTTAAAAAGCATGGATGCCTAAGCCCTACTTTGAGATTCTGATTTAATTGATCTGGGTAGGGCCAGGCCAAAGGTACTTTTTAGATTGTTTCTTAGATGATTCTGTGGTGAAAAAAGGGGATGAGAACTGCTGACACAGAGTTTAGGACTTCAGGGATATAACATCTGAGCACTTAATAAGCATTTCTTATTATAGAGAATATTGGAAGTTTCTGTAGTTTTTTTATATTATGGGCATGATGTAGCCAGAAGAGGATATGTAGGAGCTTCATTACTATAACATGAAAAATAATTTTGTGCCCTCTGGACAAAACAGAATAGGGAGGCTGTGGCTTCCAATGGAACAACACTTTTAAAAATTGGCTGGAGGGCTTCCCTGGTGGTGCAGTGGTTAAGAATCCGCCCACCAATGCGAGGGACACAGGTTCAAGCCCTGGTCCGGGAAGATCCCACATGCCACGGAGCAACTAAGCCCTGTGTGCCACAACCACTGAGCCTGCGCTCTAGGGCCCGCAAGCCACAACTACTGAGCACGCGTGCCACAACTACCCAAGCCCGCGTGCCTAGAGCCTGTGCTCCGCAACAAGAGAAGCCACCGCAATGAGAAGCCTGCGCACCGCAACGAAGAGTAGCCCCCGCTCGCCACAACTAGAGAAAGCCCATGCACAGCAATGAAGACCCAGTGCAGCCAAAAAATAAAAATAAAAATAAATAATTGGCTGGAGACTATTTCATTAAATATGGCCACCTTAATTTCTTTGTATTATCATCTATGTTAAATAAGTTCTTAAAATCAAGGGATATCATTAGTGTTCAGGACAGAGAAAATAAATATTTGTCTAAATCTAAAAGCCAGAGCAAATTGACACAAGGCTATACTACCCAACAAAAAACAGAAGTAGACAGAAAAAGCTTTCTAGACTCTTTTTAGATGAGCTCATTAAAAGGGAAATGGTTCAGATCTGAATTTTTTGAGGAGAGTGAATTTGTTCTAATGTGGCAGTTCTACTTTCAAACTGAAGTAAAATATGTACCTCTTTATGCCACGATCATTTGGCTGTGGAGAGGCAGTGCTAAAACTTGATAAATTTTAGCTTCCAAATCTGAGCATCTAACTTTGGCACAAAAAGCAGAATGTGAGCATGCAGTCCTGGCATTAGATCAACAAAGCCCCAATTCTAGTGCCAACAGCAAGTGCACATTTCAAGCCCTATCCTGGGAGCTGGCACATAATTTCATAAATTCATTGCCCTCCATCTGTGTATTGTTGTTCAGCTCCCTAGTCAAGCAAGAGGTAGAGCTTCAATGACACAAATGAGCTTCTATTTTCTCTTATAATTTATTACTCTTTGAATTTTCAGAGCAAAGGTCATATTCAGTACTGACCTATAGAAGTTTGCTTCCTTTTACTTCCCTTTTTCTCATTATACTTGGCTTTTTATTTTATCTTGGGACTCAGCTTTCACTAGAGCTGGAAATAAATCTTTTTTTTTTTTCCTTCTCAGCTTGCCCTTAACTGCTATGGAGACCAAAAAAGAGCCGTAGAAATCCTGGAAAATTGATTTTTTTTTTCCCTTGGATGAAGGCTGGGGTAGTTACTGGAGGTCTTTTAAACCCTAATGTAGGCTCATATGGCTGAAAAAATGGGAAATGTGGCCTCTATTGCATTGAATCTAAATGATTTTGGCCATTATACACAAGGATGAAGCTGACAACACTTGTCTCTCAACGTCAGTATAATTATCCTAGTATAATTGCAACCAGCAAAAAGAAAGAAAGAAAATTTAGAAAGACATGAGATGCTATCTGGATAAAAACGAAGAGGACCACTCACTTGACTTCTTTGCTAAATTTTTGTTCGTTTTTCAGAAAATGCTAGCTTTCAAAGTCATGCACCAGCTTCTTCATTCTTGCACTCACTGTGAAATGTGATGTTAATAAGTCATCTTTTCTGATGGTTAATTTCACAAGCATGCTTCTATTCTGTAGTGAACAGGAGTTCGGTGTGAAGGAATTATTGAGAGAAACAGATAATCAAAGGAAACACTCATTTCTGTTTTGAAAGTATCTTGCCCGGTGCTGCACTTTGTCACTCTGTGCCACGCATAAGTTGCCAAAACTTCTGGCACTGTATGCTTATCTGGTTGTTAATAAAACTTGTGGTCATCTGATTTGGAAATCACTTGATGTTAGAAGCAAGAAATAAACACATAGAGCAATTTATGAAAAAAGAATTATTCTTTTAATATTGAAATTTTAGTTTTTATTAATGCCTTTTATTTCTAGAGGTATAGAGGCTTCATAGAGTCCCCCAGTAAGTAATTAATGCTGTCTTTTTAAAAACAATATTAAAAAAATAAAAAACAACGTGGATAAAAATATTACATCCAGATAAAGTAGTTGATCATTATCATCATCATCACTATTGTATGTAACAAACATACATGATTCTAATGGATTTTTGTCTACTAACACATGTATTTTATAAATCTTGTGCCACAGTTACTATTATTACTTCAGAGATTAGGGAACTGAAGCCCAGAGAATTGAGTTCCCTTGTGGGTAGCATAGCTTGAATTTATGTCTAGCATTCTGGGATCATCACCCATAGTCGTACTTCCATGAGGCAGTAGTATGAAGTAGTGACTGAGAAATAATTGAAATCACTCAGTCATTCACTCACAAAATATCCACTTGTACTAGATGTTGTACTAAGTGTTGAGTATAAAGTATTGTAAAGTCACACAAGAAGCTTATGTGCAGTAAACCACTGTTATGCTAAATATAGAAGAATGATAAACTCAACTGTATATTTTGAGAAGACCACTCTTGCAACTTTGTGGGGAATGTTTTGGGAAGGCTATGAGAGTGGGGAGAGCTAGGAATTGGAAGACGGTGTCATCAGTACGTGAAACAGCTTATGCTGGTCTAGATGAAGGTAGAGGAAGCAGTGGTCAGAAGGGGTTTGTGCTTTGGGGAGTGCAGGTGGGAACGAAACGTTCTGAGAGATGCAGAGGTGGAGGAAGAAGGGTGAGCCATGGTGAGGAAAATAGAATAAAGAATAATGACTGGGACCTTGCTTGAACACTTGTGAATAACTTATGGGGTAAACGATGAAGGTAGATTATGGATGAGCAGTTCTCTTTTGTACCAGGTCAATAAGTTTGAGACATCTTTCTAAGTAGAAATGCCAATTAGACATCTTTTAAGTGAGCAAGGACACCAGACAAAAGGGAAGTCCTGGATACATATTTGCTGGTCTCTAGGTTATTGAAGAATGGCAGACAAGCTCTGAATTTGGCAAGATGGAAAATGACAAGCGTGTGTTTTGGTAAGTGGTGGGTGAAGAAACCTGATCAGAGTGGAACAATATATGACACATTCAAATACATGGAGAATACTAGCAGTTCTTTCTAGAAATGTCCTTGTAATGGGGAACAAAGAAATAAAGTGACTAGGGAATGTCAAGAGTATGTCTTGTCATAAGGGGGATGCTTACATGTCAATGAAAAGAAGATTGAGTAGCGTGAGAGAGAGCTTTAGGAAACAGAGGATTCCTAAAGGAGGGGAGAACAAGAGAGGTGATGGGATCTAGAGGATCAAGTTCGCACATGGCATTTGACAGGAGAAGGGATTCCTTCTCCAGTGTAGGAAAAGAACAATGGGGGAAGAAGTGCTTATAATTGCAGGTTTGAAGCTTTGGTGACAAAAATATGAGAGTGGCTTCTATTTCTTCAACAGCTAGCATTTAATATCCAACATTTAGTGAGTGCTGCCATATCCCAGGCACGTTCTAAAGCACTATACATTACATGAGGTGCTTAAATGAGGCATTAAATGAGGAAGGTGATATTGATACTAGTGAGGAAATAGGCATGGAGAAAATAATTTTTGTGAGATCATAGGACTGGATGTCAGCTGAAAGTGTCTAATTTAAGTCCATGCTGTTATTCATGAAGCTAAAAAACCTCCTGAAACAAAGCTATTAGTGGGGGAGCAAAGATCTGGATTTTGCAAGATGTATTAGGAGATTTAAGAATAAATGAATTGTTTCTAAATGAAATGACCATGCGTATAAAAATCAGGCCTGCTGGAAAATAGCAGGAATTTCAACTGAAAGCAGTTAACAACTTAGTTGTGTTGTGATTACACACACACACATGCATATACATATTCATATATTTTTTCCATATGGAAATACCATTTGTAAGCAAATGAAATAGACTTCTTCCAATTTTATGATATATTCTGAGAAATTACATAGGCTTTTCTTATACTTACTTTCCTCAATTTTTAGTGTTATCTGACAGTATTTAGGCCAGAAACCAATTTTGACTTTGCACACTTTTTTTGTTATTGTTCTTTTTTTGCCCAGAAACCAATTTTGACTTTGTTCACTTTTTTGTTATTGTTCCTTTTTTGCCCTGGAGTAATTTGTCTGAAATTAAATCTGGACTCTAACACCTAGACATTTCCATCTCTAAGAGACTTCAGGCAAGATAATTTACACTTCTTTCCTCAAAGTGGTAGAATAAGAGAACTTCATCACTGGACCATTGTGAGATTTAAATGACAGATATTAAAGACAAGTATAAATGCTAGTATTCTTGTTGATTTTGTTGTTATAATTAGATTATTTTTCTTTCTGCATTGACTTTTGTCATCTTCAATCCATTTTCCTAAAGTCAGCCAAAGTGATATTTTAGAAATTCATATAGATTATATCTCTCCCGTGCTTAAAATAATTTAGTAGTTTCCCATTGTTGTCAAGATAGACATAAAATAAAATAAAATGCACATTAAATACACATTACCTTTCAGACCCTACATCTAGGCCTGGCTTATTTCACAGGCCCTAACTCTGTGCCCTCGCTTAACATGGCACCCTTCTTTAAATCCTCAGATGTGTCATGATCCTTTGCACCCCAGGGCTTTGTCACATGCTATTCCCACAGTTTGAATGGTCTACAAAACTCCAGGTCCCAGCTGTCACCCAAATCACTGTACCAAAAATTCTAACACTACCTTTGTATACTTTATATCTGGCTTGATCTTATCTTCTCAAATTAAATGCTATTCACTCAACAACCATTCTCTGCACCTCAGAGTGAGGTTATATTTCACTTGGTCTATGAATTTTAGCATCTCATCACTTCTAATTTTCAGCATTTTTCATATTTGTAATCGAAGGATTAATTGTGTACTCAATTGTCCAGTCTTGGTCTCCCTTGCAAAAAAAAAAAAAAAAAACTTGCAAGCCCCGTCAGACTAAAAAATGTTCCTGTGTGATCGTCCTTTGCATGTAGTAGGTGCTTGATAAATTTATCATAAATGAATGAATGAATAAATATGGACATTCAGGACTAGCACACTCAATACCCGATTGAACGTTTCAGTGGTAATATTACTGAAGGTCTGTCTTATCTATTTAAAAGCATTTAAGTATCCCTAAATACACACAAAGATATTCTGAGCTCTAAGTAACACTTTTATAAAAATCTCTAAACCAGACAAGCTATACATGAATAACTACTTCCTGAATTCAAGGAATTTAACCAGATTTAACAGATGACATGACAAATATATCAACAGTTGCCTCTGGATGGTACTAACCTAGTCTCTGCCAAGCACAGTTAGTGAGCGCTCACTGTGTGCCATGAGGTAGGCTAAATGCTCACATGCTGGGGTCTAGAAAGGCACATCCTACAGATAAATGACTCTAACACCTAGACATTTCCATCATTTCATTTCCAAAGACTGAATTAAAATTGAGGTCTGTCTGATTTGTAACCTGTGCCCCCTGCATCACTGCCTCGACTCAGGCTCAAATCTGTAGACATCCTTAGAAGAGACAAAGAAAAGTCACTGTTGAATGAGATTTTTCAGAGGTGGCTCTTGAAAGGAGACAAATGTCTATTGAGCGAATAAAATGATTAGTCAGAATTCAGTGAGGCAAACAGTTATTGATCGAGGTCTCTTGCTATCTAAGGTAGGTAGGTCTCTGCAAGTGCAAGTTCTGGATGAGCATAGATTTGAATATATTTTAGGACTGAATTTATTCTAAGGAATTCCCTGGTGTTTTACAAAGAACCACAATGGTTGAAACGTCTCATTTATTCTATGGTGGAGACATTAAAGACACTCCTGAGTCTTTAATTTCTTTCCAACATTCTTTAAACAAAGTCAATATAAACCAGGCTTTTTCAGAACCAAGAATCACCAATCCAGATGATGTCAAACTGAACAAATCAACCTCCAGGGAAAGAGGGAAGTAGATGAAGAATTAACTTCTGAATGTTCCTTCACAAATAATATTAATAATGATAACAATAGTAACAATGTAAATTAACATAAAAATGTATCCAAAGCAAAACTGATGACAATGTGTTACTATGAGTTAAGAATTAAAAAATGGTTCTGAAGAACCTAGGGGCAGGACAGGAATAAAGACACAGACATAGAGAATGGACTTGAGGACCCGGGGAGTGGGAAGGGTAACTGAGAGAAGTGAGAGAGTGGCATGGACATATATACACTACCAAATGTAAAGCAGATAGCTAGTGGGAAGCAGCCTCATAACACAAGGAGATCTGCTGGGTGTTTTGTGACCTAGAGGGGTGGGAGGGAGATGCAAGAGGGAGGAGATATGGGGATATATCTATATGTATAGCTGATTCACTTTGTTATAAAGCAGAAACTAAAAAAAAAATTTAAAAAAAAAACTGAATTCACTTTACACACTGCTTCTTTCATTTCATTAAATGTCCTAAAATGGAGTACACTCAGTAAGTTGCATTAACTTCGAAAAAACTTCTTGGACTAAAAATAATTTAGAATTGCTTTTTTGGTATTAGCATGAAACACTAGCACTATGTTCCTAGCATGACCGAGGAACTGAATTTTTAATTTTACTTAATTAAATTAATTTAAATTTAAGTAGCTGTTTGAAGCTTGTGGCTACCATATTGGACAGTGAAGGTCAGATGTCTCACTTTGTAGTACCATTAATTGCATAGATAGGTATCATTCATATCCTTACCATCTTTCTTAGCTTTTCTGAATTTCCTTTGTCTAAGTTTTTCTGCCTTTACATTCAACACAATTCTCTGTACGCCTGCTATATGAAACTCAGTTATCCTTCCTCTTCTGTAGTTTCCAAACCTATGCACTGGGAACAGTGATGCTTATTGTTAGATCTGCATTCATGTAACTCCTGGGGGATGGTCAGGACTAAGTTTAGGTTGCTTGGCAAGGAGAGGTGAGACGAGACACGCAGTAAAGCTGGACTGAGAGCAGGAAGCTAAGGATTTCCCTACTCTCATCACTTTCCTGGACTAACATTACTTAGCAAGTAAAATAAAAAATTGTTTGTAACACATTAGAGACTATAAAAAGAACAGCAACAGTTTATCACAGAGTTTCCCAGTGCTTTGATCTATGTACTAACATTCTTTATAAACAGAATCACCTTGGCCTCCATTAGAGATCAATTTCCTGAAGCAAAAATTTGTTTGTTAGTTTTTTGTTCCATAGTCCATATTTCCTCCTTGATAAATATAACTTAAGATAATTATTCTTAAATTTTTATTTTTATGTTTTTCTTTTGAACCAGTCTAGACATTTTAAGATTTCAGTGGAGACACACTGCATAAGTAAGGATTCTGTAGTGAGCTGTAGGTCACCCACTCTGTGGTGAAAAAGAGGGCATGATGGTGGTTTTAGTGTAATGTGGAAATAGGTGTTGACCTCTACAACTACATTCATAAATGACTTGTAAAATTCATATATCTTTTTGATTCATTCAACAGATACTATCTAAATATTCACAGATTCAATCATGTGATGGGTCCTAGATATAAAATAGTGAATAAAACAGGCAAGAACTTACAATCTAATCTACTGAGTCAAATAGTAAACACTTTAAAAAAGAATAAATTCACACAGAAAAATTATCTTGAAAATCTTTCTTTCTTTCTCTCTCCCTTCCTTCCCTCATTTCTTTTCTTCTTTCCTTCCCTCTTTCTTTTGCTATGATTTTAGGGTTTTTCTGATTTTTCTTACCTTTCTTTCTATTGAGATGCCTGCAATACTCTGTCTAAAAACCTCCTTTTTCACTTGTTTTCACTTTGGTTTGTAATAAATAAATATGGTCATCACAATTATGTGCAAAATGAGTACACACTTACACTAAGGGCAAAGTTGCCTTTCTACAAATAAATATGGGCATTAGTGAACGCACTTGGTTCTTCTATTTGTCTAGGCATAGTCTCTTTATGAGCTTCCAATTCCTAAGATGTATTTCAAATAGTTTACGTTGCAGAAAAGTTACCAATGAAGAGGTATAAAGAAACCTTATCAAGATTGCTCATTAGTGTATCCCTATATTCATAAATAGAACATGTACATTTAGTTAGGATTGAGAGTCTAAACCTGTAATATAACAAATAGAAAGTATTACCTTGTAAAGATGAAAGTAAGAAGTCTGTATGTGATATGAATAAAGTAATTTATATGTCTAAATCTATTGGTAACTTTACATTAGATAACAGGGAAAAATGTAAACATTAAAGAGAATCACAGCAGTGCATAATATAATTTTCAGGAGTGTTTTTAGTGTTTTAGTGTCAAAAAGGTACTGGGGCTTCCCTGGTGGTGCAGTGGTTGAGCGTCCTCCTGCCGATTCAGGGGACGCGAGTTCGTGCCCTAGTCCGGGAGGATCCCACATGCCGCGGAGCGCCTGGGCCCGTGAGCCATGGCCGCTGAGCCTGCGCATCCGGAGCCTGTGCTCCGTAACGGCAGAGGCTACAACAGTGAGAGGCCCGCGTACCGCAAAAAAAAAAAAAAAAAAAATAGGTACTGTCTTATTTCAGTCTGAGGAACCAGTTATTTCAGGGATGCAGTTTTATGAAAGTTAACAGGTAACTTTAGTTTCAAGAAATTGAATGAAGTTGGGATTTTGGTCCTGAAATGCAAGTGTCTGTTTTCTTGTTTTGGGGTGTACATTATTTGATTTTCTTTTGGCTTAATTAAAAGTGAGGCAAATGAAAATGAACTACCTTTCCCTGATGTTCTAAAATAGCACACATATTGTGTCCTTTAGATGTTAGTTCACATCGTTGTTGGTGTCACTGTGCTTAAAATGTCAGACCATGTAGAAAAAGATACAAAGTCTGGCTCTTTCTAAAGTGGTCAATTCCTTCTTTAGAGTAATAAAGTTTGCTCTACAAGAAAGTAGCAGCTATCTGTCATATTTCAACATTTTGCAATGTTTGTCTGCTAATAGAATTTTGACAGAATACTCAAGAAAACAAACTCAGAATTAAATGTGAAATATTTATCCCCATAATTCACAATAATTCATGTACATGAACATGCAAATTATTTACTTTTGCTCAACTTTTTGTCCAAACTAAGACATTTGAGTATAAATCTGATTTACTTCCCAAGTAAAAATTGGGAAGATATATTTCATACAGTATTTTAATTATGAGGGGTCACTCTGGGTTAATTCTTTTCTTAGTATAGACAAATCTCCTTTATATTAGCTAATTATCAGTTGTCAAAGTAAAAGTTGACTTTTTACTTAGATGCTTCAAATTTTGTTTTTCACATCTGGAAATATAAGAATGTTAAATCGATGCCATCATTGAAACATTTAATAAATGCAGGAAGATAATAGTTACTGCATATTGAACAATCTTGGAAATGCAATATTTGATACTGAAGACCAGCTGAGGCATCTAGCAGTGAGTAAAAAAAAAAAAAAAAAAGTCAAGTTTGAGTTACCAGAGGAAAAATCACAGTGTACATAATTGTGTATCATTTCCACATTTTGCAATATATATAGATGGAGAAAACTAAAATTAAAAAGGAGGACTCAGACTTTATAAATCTGCACTGAATATTTCTAATGAAAAACACAGCTATTGACAAGGATGTGATGACTCAGAGGAATCACAATTTACTACCTTCCAATCTGTTAACTTCTCAATTGTGAATTTACTTCTTTAAACTTATGTTTAGCTTGACACCCACTATTCCTTATACCTTAAGACAGTGAGACTGTGATAAACTTTGTGTCTGAGATCACAGACACTTTTTGTCCTCCTGCAGAAAGTCAAGGCACTCCTCAGTTAATTTGTTAACAGATAACCACCCTTTCCTTGAAGGCACAGCCTCCAAGGAGGAGGCTGAGGGCACCCCTGTGAGGACCAAGCACAGATCTAGGTAGATGCTCTTTAATATATATTACCTTCTTTATCTTTTGTCACAGCAATCTCATCTGTTCTATACCATTTTATAGGTGAGGAAACAAATGTGTACAATGTTCAATTAACTTTTGCAAAGACATAAAAAATACTGGGAATTAAATCCAAGTGTATAATTTCAAAAACTCTTTGACATTAATAATACGAAAACCCAGGGCTTCCCTGGTGGCGCAGTGGTCAAGAATCTGCCTGCTAATGCAGGGGCCCTGGTCTGGGAAGATCCCACATGCCGCGGAGCAACTAGGCCCGTGAGCCACAAGTACTGAGCCTGCGCGTCTGGAGCCTGTGCTCCCCAGCAAGAGAGGTCGCGGTAGTGAGAGGCCCGTGCACCGCGATGAAGAATAGCCCCCACTTGCCACAACTAGAGAAACGCACAGAAACGAAGACCCATCACAGCAAAAATAAATAAATAAATTAATAATAATAATAAAAAAAGAATAAGGTCTTTGAATGCAGAGAATGTGTTTTAAAATAATAATAATAATACGAAAACCCATATGCTATAGAGTCTGATACTAAAGTCTTCATTGCAGTTGAATGGAACTGAAATCCTACAATAATCATTCGGAGTTAGACCTTATCACAGATCTGGGAGTAGGTACCACTCTGTTCGCAGTACTTGGGTGTCTTGTTACCTTAGGCTGGCTGAGTAAAAATTCAGTAATTAAGGGATTGAGGTAATACATGTAATACACACAAAAACAACAGAAAAATTGTCTCAGCTTAATTCTTTTATGGCATCCAGAAATATCAACCTTAGAATATTCCAGGAAAGACTGTGAATACTACAACTTGGCTGAGGGTCAACCATGGTTCATTTAGGCAAATGCATATGCTGGTATATGCCACACTCCACATTTTTGAACATTGAACATAAATTGGTTATTATTAAATACTGTTAGCTCTGGGGGCATCCCTATTGATTTTGTTTAAAAAAACTCAATGTTAACTCCTCGATTAAACTAAAGAACTGCAAAACATAAATCATATCTCAAATGTAGGATGAGAGCAACAACTGTTAGATTTCTTATACTATATAGCTTCTTTTTTTTTTTTTGGTAATTGTCATGTATGGTTTTCTCTTTAATATTGCTAGATCTCATAGCCATAGCTATCCTTTACTTACTGTCTGATAGAAAATATGTTACAGACCCATATTGGGGTTATTTTAAATAGAATCATTCCTAATAGTAACACATATCAACTTCAGTTTCTGCTGAGAAGCTGTTTATATTATCAGCATCAAAAATATGTATATGGTCACCACAGAATATTATGAACACACCTGAAAGCTATAATACCGTTCTCTTATTTCAGGTAATGCTATACAGCTAACACTGAGAGACAAAAATACCCACAGACAACAACAATATACTCAGCACAAGTGTGAGTAAATATATTCAGTTCATATTTAATTGGAAATAAAAACATGACAAATGGCATATATAAAGATGTATTGGAGAGGTTATTTTAAGGTATCTTTAAAATTATTTCTATGCCTGCATGTTGGATTTAATTTTAAAGAACTAATTCAGGATCTAGCCATTAAAGATTAGAGAATAAAACTGTTAAAGGTGGATTATTAGTAGCATTTACAAATGAAAAATATGAAAAACTCAGCATTAAATTATTTCTGACTATTGAAGAATTAGTATGAGAAAGGTAGAGAGAAAAAGAGGGAGGGAACCAGCCAGCCCTAGGTGGTGACCCCAATCACTGAAGCAAAATTGGCCTCCTAGATGGATACTGAAAAAACCAAGGTAACATGATGGTGCAATTGCAAGATGTTCCAATATCTGAATTCCATAAAGTATCTCAAGTGTTTTGTTGTTTTCTTTCTGTGAAAGATGGACTGTGGCTTCTAATGATTGATGGCTAAAGGCACAAAGTGAACATCTTTGCAAAATGAGGGAAGAAATAACACAAAGGAAATAGCTGGATCTAAAATGTAGCATCTTTTAAAAATATATTTGTCAATTTAATAACATTTGGATGGATCAATTGAATGTGTTAGAATTAATCTCTGAACTCATTTTTGCACCAGAGATAAGTACTGAGGCTTTGAAGTAAGGCAAATCTGGGTTTAAATTCATCTCTAAGAATCTAAAGTTATGAGAGTTTGAGGAGGTATTTAAACATCCTAAATTTCACTTTTCCTCCTGTGTAATAACAATACATATCTCACTGGGTTGTTTGATAGATAAATAATACATTTATTTAAAAATAATTATTATGGTTGCTGTGAAGATTAAAAATGTATATTATTGGCTCACCATCTGGTGCACAGTAAACTCTTAATACATGTTAATTCATGTTCTTAATTACAGTGTTTAGCACTTAATTTTATTTAATATGTAGCAATCTTATTTTTAACCAGAGCGTGATAACAACCTTGAAGAGAGAAACTGTGGTTAGTTAATTATACACACACAATACTCAGTCACTAATTAGTTGAGAGGTTAAGGTATTTAAATATATACATATATAAATATTGCTTCTCTTTTGTCTGTATGGTATCATTTCTAGTCCTCCACCCAATTTCTGGTGTTTGGCACAAATCCATCAACTTTCTAAGATAACAGAAATAAATTATTTTTAACAAAACTCAAAATGGAATAAAAAGATATAATATTTTAGCTCAAAATGACACAAGGATTATGCTGATTGCATGTAAATTATTGACTCTGGATAATTATTTACACTAGCCAAGATAAACTCTCTATGGTTGTATGCCAAAGGGGCCTGTTAAAGGCTGCATTGGATCCTTCCAAAATTCACAGGTTGCAACCCTAACCATCAGTAGTACCTCAGTGACTATTTGGATATAGGGCCCTTAAAGAGGAGATTAAGTTAAAATGAGGTCATTAGAATGAGTCCTAACCCCATCTGATTGGTGTCCTTATAAGATGAGAAAATGTAGACACACAAAGAGACACCAGGGATACACAGGTACAGAGGAAAGACCATGTGAGGCCGGTGAGAAGATGACTGTCTATGAGCCAAGGAGAGAGGCCTCAGGAGAAACCAAGCCTACAGACGCCTTTGTCTTATATTTCTGGCCTCCAGAAAAGTGAGAAAAATAAATTTATGTTGTTTAAGTCACCCAGTCTGTGGTGTTTTCTAATGGCACAACCATCCAAATGATACCAACAGATCAGAAGAAGAAAGAGATGAGACCTGGTGGGGCAGAAACTGTATGTGTTGGGAAGATGAGGGATGTGTTGATGTGAGAGGTGAGATTAGAGGGTCTAAGGATGGAAGGGTCACTAAGTCAACCAGTTCAAATTGTACCGCTCCTGCCTGCATGACACTTCCAATCCTCTTCTCTCTGTTATACCTTTTCCATATTATTGATCATCTTCCAACATACTATACATTTATTTTCAACTTAATTGTCTCCCTACTCCAAATAACAGGGAGGGCCTGGGTTCTAGTTTGCTTTCCTATCTAATTTCTTTTCCAACAATATGTCCTCAGCCCCTAGAAAAGTGCCTGGTGCTTAATAGAAGATGAACAAAATAGTGAATAAATGAGTTGGTCGAGAGAGAAGAGACAACTACGTAGGTGGCCCTGAAAGTCAAAAACAATTGAATGAGCTGGAGAGTTTGGAAGAGACCCCTCCCATTCAACCAAGGTAGAATCAATACTGACTAGAGCAGAGTGTGACTTGTCCTGAAATAAAGAATTCTTCTGCCAACTGTTTCTACTGATTAGTTAGCAGAAAGAAAATTTACCTTAATTCTTTCTGATGTTCAGGACTTACAAGGGAGTTTGCCTTAGAATACTTAAAATTACAAGACAGTACATCGATAACGAAGTAAAAAATATATCAATTGAAACATTTCTTATGTTAATTTTGCAAGCCTCTTAATTTTAATATTGAAAACCTAAACTATGCTAAGATGAAATACGAAGTGTTCATGCTCACTCATTTCCAAAATGTAATACAGTTAAGGACACAAAAAATAGCAAACACGAAATTACCAGAGCCTGACCGAAGTAATTAGCCATTTACTAGAGAGTACAGAACTGTTTGCAGGAAATATAAAATTTTAGAGATTGTCTTATCAGAGAAGTGAGACAATACCTTCTGTGTCACCAGAGAGGTGAGAATTAAGTTTTTTCTTTACACTAGCAAAGATGAAGAGGTCCAGGGACAAAGCCATACAGGGTAGAACAGACATGGGTTAAACATAGTAAATTGACTGAAGGGAGGGGTTTTTTTTTAATTGAAGAAGCAGTGGTATAAAATGCTGTAGAGTAACTGGCCAATTTATGAAAGATGCTGGCTTTCACCATAAAGAGTAGGAATCATTGCAGACTTTTATTTAAGGAATGCCAATTATGGTAATTCATGATAGTAAGATCAATATGCTAATGTTGTAGGACCAACAGGAAAAGTAAGTAAAGAAGGAAATATGTAAGAAAATCCTCACTGATAGGAAGGTGATAGGAAGGTGAATGGAAGGAACAGAGTTTAAGGGGTGAGATGAGGAACATCCAGTGAGAAACAATAAGAGCAATGTCCTGAAATATCATCAAGATCAAGAAATAAAGGTAAACCACTTCAAAAAGCACTGGTTTCACTCTGTCTTTTGCAATTCAAATTCAAGTCATGTGTGCATGACTTTGTTGAGGGCTATGCTATAACTATAATCTGGACTGTCCTTCTTCCCTACTAGGAGCAGCACACCGTTTCCTTCACTTCCTGTTCTCCTACAAGTCATTCAGTTCCTTCCCCAGGACTGCTATGGTGACCATTTAATCTGCCATATAAACAGGGATACTTTTATTCATAATTATATTGGGCCAGCAGGTATAAAGTTGACAATCCCATGCAAAGTAGAAGGTGTATTTGTGCTGCCTCTCATTCCAAACACGACCTATCATTTGCCTCCCTCTAAACCCCCCTTGTTAAATATACAGATATGGCTAATTTAATAATATTTCCTTTTCTACATCCAGTTAATTAATCATTCCCTCTATTATAGCCAATATTCTAAAGTGGACTTGAGATTTAAATTATTTTACACCTGTGATATTGTTATGTTTGGATGTTCTGAGTTAGCACTGTTGTGTGCATTCAGAGGACAAAATGTTCAAACCAAAAATCTATCTAAACAGCAGGCATTTAAGCGCTTTAAAAATTAAAGCTTAGCACATTATTTTTAACTGCCTATTTAATGTGGAAACAATCTGAGTGTACCTCAAAAAAACAATTCTTCCAGGAATGCTTTTCAGAGCTTTCAAAGGATGGCAGAATACCTGCTTCACTTGGAAATGCTGAAGAAATCCTCTGGAACTATTGAAATGTGGAATATCTAACACTTGTGTTTTGTTTTGTTTTGTCTCAGTTTTCCAGATGCCTTTAGCATCTGCATGAATGGAGAACAGTTTCTAGTTGATCAACTGACATAAAATGTTTGTTTAATTTACTATTGTGTTGCAATGCTTTTTTGGATAAATTTTTAATTTGCTCTTGTACCAAAATACTCCTTTGGATCTATCTTTTCCTAGAGACCAATGAAAAGTGACAAGTTATTGAAAGTAGGTTGGTAAGCCACATAATTACAGAATGTAATTTGTAAGAACAGATATATACTTGTAAGCATAGTAAATGATATGAAAATGTTTACCTACTGTGTAGAAAGGGTAATGACTTTTCACAATTAGACAGAATAAGAATAATAATATCATTATCAACAGGATTGTTACAGATATTTTTATTGTAAAGATAAATATATATGTGATAGTATCACAATATGGCAAGACTGGTCCATGAGATAACAGATGTTAACATTTAAATGAAATTTAATTGAAAATTTAAATACTATTCTATGAAGGAGAAATTGTTTCATTTAAAATATTGAGCAATCAAGTGTCTGTTTTAATTTAAAAAATGTTCAAAGTTTTTAAAAACCTGTTATGAAGAGAACTGTCAAAGTTGCATACATTTTTATATTACTTATTTGACCATGTTAAATGATGCTGTGCTTTCTTATATATAATGTAATATTTACTCAGTTAAGGCCTTTTATGGACTGTATTTAATCCAGAAGACACCACAGGTCCTATATCATATGCTATTGACATTTATAAAATAGAGAATTTCTACAAATCAGTGTGTTATGGGCAAACGTGACAGAGGTAACAAACACTAAGATCCTTGTGAAAAATCTAAGAGACTATCCTTGGTTGTCTGAATAATCCTGATCTAAGAGTTCTGAGCTCCAGTATCCATCTCTCTCTCCCCTAAGACTGAGGTCGAATACTTTCCAAAGCCTTCATAACAAGCACTGTGCCAGTATGAGGATCCGGCGGCCACTTTGGGCGAAACTGGCAGCCTTTGTAGAATCCTGACGCCAACTAGGATCTTGGGCTTTGCAGAATGAGCAACAAAATTATTTGTGTTTCTGCTCTCTCTGCTAACACAGAGGAGAAAATTCTATGGCTCAATGGGTTTTGCAAACTTTTGGCTTTCTGTCAACCACCTGATCAAACTAGTGGTAACTAAAAAACCAAGAATGGGATATTTTAGGTAAGTGGAAAGAAGAATCCTTTTAATTCTCTCCCTCTCAGTTTCTCTCTGATGTGTGTGTGTGTGTGTGTGTGATAATGAGATGTGCTTGGCTCATGTTCATAACGTTTCAATTATTATTCCAGCACATAAAGAGGGAAAGGTTCAACCCATGTGACAAGGAAAACATTTTTTATTGTATACACTTTTTATTTGACTGTAGAATTTCAATTTTTTGAGTAAATTACTAGAAGAGAAGTGACCAGTAGGTAATTTTCAGAAATTAACTGAATTATATGAAACTTTTTCATATATATGTGTAGCCCTGAGGAGTTCAACTGAGGTAAGTTGGGAAATAGCTAATCAATGTTCTCTTTATATCAATGATTTCTGTCAGATAGAAAGATAATGCAAGCCACTTATGTAATTTTAAATTTTCCAGAAGCCACACTATAAAACAGGTAAAATTAATTGTAATAATATAATTTATTTAAACAATTATATCCACAGCATTATGATGTTAACATATAATCAATAAAAAAATTGTTAACAAAATAGTTTGCATTCCATTTTTCATAGTAAGGATTCAAAATCCATGTACTTTTAAAATTTATAGCATATTTCATTTGGAACACTAAAATTTTAATAGTTAAAGTGAAATGTAAGATGTGAGATATATATATATACACACACACACACACACAAATACACACACACACACACACACACAATGGAATATTACCCATCTATAAAAAAAATAATGAAATAATGCCATTTGCAGCTACATGGATGGACCTAGAGATCATCATATTATGTGAAGTAAGTCAGAAAGAGAAAGGCAAATACCACACGATATCATTTGTATTTGGAATCTAAAATATAACACAAAAGAACCTATCTATGAAACAGAAACAGATTCACAGACATAGTGAACAGACTTGTGGTGGCCAAGGAGGGGGAGGGTGGAGGATGTTTGGATTGTGAGTTTGAGATTAGTGGATGCAAACTATCATATATGGACTGAAAAAACAACAAGGTCCTACTGTACAGCATGTGGAACTATATTCAATACCCTGTGATAAACGATAAAGGATAGAATTTGAAAAAGAATGTATATGTATTATACATACATATGTACAAAAACTGTGTGTGTGTGTGTGTGTGTGTGTGTATATATATATATATATATATATATATATATATATATATATATATATATATATATATATATATGAAACACTTTGCTGTATACCAGAAACAGATACAACGCTGGAGATCAACTATACTTCAATTAAAAAAAAAAGTAAACACAAAAAATAAAAAGTGAAATGTAGTCCTGGTAAAACAATTGGTAAATACAGTTGTATTTAACAGAAAAAAATATTTTACATTACTTCAGTTTATTATGAAAATTTAAATTAATTTAAATAAAATAGAGTTAAAAACCCAGTTTCTCAGTTTCATGAGCCACATTTCAAGTGTTCAACAGACATGTGCCAACTAGACTATGTGCTATCACAGTGGAAAGTGTAGTTCTAAACCAGGTAGGAAATCAGAAAATGTGAGGATATTTCTTGAGTAATTTATTATTTTTAAATGAAATACATCCATGAATATAAAATTTCTATATTCATGAAGTATGTGGTCTTCTACAATGTTTATCACTAAAATGTGTCAATATTACCAGAATGATAAACACATACAGAAGTATAATTACCATTTTTGAAGTAACTAATTTCATTAGCTCTGAAATAAGTTAGTTTAAATTTTATTAATAGAGCATCATTCAGAAATTCAATCTATAAAATAGTCATCTTCAATGAACAAGAGAGCATAATTTCAATATTGCTATGTGACAGAAGCAGAGAACATAACCAAGAGCCTTGCTTTGTGAAACAAGAAGATTAGTAGATTCTCAGAAGGGAAAAGCATGGCAGCAAGCATAAAAAGCAATTAAACAAAACACACCAAACTCACTGATCACAGAATCCTTGTTTCACCAAAATAATATAGCCACCTGATATGAACTCTGCACTTGAAGGGAAAATTAATACAAAGATCAAGGAAACAGAAAATTAAGAATTAAATAAATGAATATTAAAGTATTCTTGTTTGACAATATATTGTTGTTTTTCTGAATTCAATATACCTTCTTGTCAAAGGACATAAACTTGATGACTAAGTATGAAACTAAGTACACATAAAGATAAAAAATACTAGGGAGAGAGAAGTTAGAGATCATAATACAAGACAAAAAGGAATTACTGAGGGACCATAAAGATGGTGGAGGAGTAAGACATGGAGGTCACTTTCCACCCCACAAATACATCAGAAATACATCTATATGTGGAACAACTCCTACAGAACACCCACTAAACGCTGGCAGAAGACCTCAGACCTCCCAAAAGGCAAGAAACTCCCCACGTACCTGGGTAGGGCAAAAGAGAAAAGAATAAACATAGACAAAAGAATAGGGATGGGACCTGCACCAGTGGGAGGGAGCTGTGAAAAGGATCACTAGGAAGGTCCTTTGCGGGTGGAGACTGCGGGTGGCGGAGGGGGAAGCTTCGGAGCCACGGAGGAGAGCACAGTGACAGCGGTGCGGAGGGCAAAGTGGAGAGATTCCCGCACAGAGGATCGGTGCCGAACAGCACTCACCAGTCTGAGAGGCTTGTCTGCTCACCCGCCGGGGTGGGTGGGGGCTGGAAACTGAGGCTCGGGCTTCAGTGGTCAGATCCCAGGGAGAGGACTGGGGTTGGCTGCATGAACACAGCCTGAAGGGGGTTAGTGAGCCATAGCTAGCTGGGAGGGAGTCCGGGGAAAAGTCTGGACCTGCCTAAGAGGCAAGAGACCATTGGTTCGGGGTGCACAAGGTGAGGGGATTCAGAGCACCGCCTAAATGAGCTCCAGAGACGGGCATGAGACACTAAGGTTGCTACTGCCACCACCAAGAAGCCTGTGTGCAAGCACAGGTCACTATCCACACCTCTCCTCCCAGGAGCCTGTGCAGCCCGCCACTGCCAGGGTCCCGTGACGCAGGAACAACTTCCCCAGGAGAACACACGGCGTGCCTCAGGCTGGTGTAATACCATGCCAGCATCTGCCACCACAGGTTCACCCTGCGTTTGGTACCCCTACCTCCCCCTGGCCTGAGTGAGGCAGAGCCCCTGAATGAGCTGCTCCTTTAACCCTGTCCTGTCTGGGTGGGGAACAGACACCCCCAGGCAACCTACATATAGAGGCGGGGCCAATCCAAAGCTGAACCCCAGGAGCTGTGCAAACAAAGAAGAGAAAGGGAAATCTCTCCCAGCAGCCTCAGGAGAAGCGGAGTAAATCTCCACAGTCAACATGATGTACCATGCATCTATGGAATACCTGAATACACAAGGTATCATCCCAAAATTGAGGCAGCGGACTTTGGGAGCAGTTGTAGGCTTGGGGTTTGCTTTCTGCATCTTATTTGTTTCTGCTTTTATATTTATCTTAGTTTAGTATTTAGAACTTATTATCATTGGTAGATTTGTTTATTGATTTGGTTGCTCTCTTCCTTTTTTTAAATATATATATATTTTTTTTTCATTTTTCTCTTTCTGTTAGTGTGTATGTGTATGCTTCTTTGCGTGATTTTGTCTGTATACATTTGCTTTTACCATTTGTCCTAGGGTTCTGTCTGTCCGTTTTTTTTTTGTTTGTTTTTTGTATAGTTTTCAGCACTTGTTATCATTGGTGGATTTGTTGTTTGGTTTGGTGGCTCTCTTCTTTCTTTCTTTTTTTAATTATTTTTAATTTTGTTATTTTTAATAATATTTAATTTTTTATTTAAATAACTTTATTTACTTTACTTTTTTTTTTTTCTTTCTTCCTTTCTGTCTTTTTTTTCTCCCTTTTCTTCTGAGCAATGTGGCTGACAGTGTCTTGGTGCTCTGGCCAGCTGTCAGGCTTGAGCCTCTGACACGGCTGAGCCAAGTTCAGGACAATGGACCACCAGAAACCTCCTAGCCCCATGTAATATCAAACAGCTAAAGCTCTCCCAGAGTTCTCCATCTCAACGTTAACACCCAGATCCACTCAATGACCAGGAAGCTACGGTGCTGGACACCCTATGCCACATAAGTAGCAAGAGAGGAACACAACCACACCCATTAGCAGAAAGGCTGCCTAAAATCATAATAAGTTCTCAGACACCCCAAAACACACCACCGGACGCAGTCCTGCCCACCAGAAAGACAAGCTCCAGCCTCATCCACCAGAACACAGGCACCATTCCCTCCACCAGGAAGCCTACACAACCGACTGAACCAACCTTACCAACAGGGGGCAGACACCAAAAACAATGGTAACTATGAACCTGCAGCTTGTGAAAAGCAGGCCCCAAACACAGTAACTTAAGCAAAATGAGAAGACAGAGAAATATGAAGCAAATGAAGGAGAAAGGTTAAAACCCACCAGACCGAATAAATGAAGAGGAAATAGGCAGTCTACCTGAAAAAGAATTGAGTAATGATAGTAAAGATGATCCAAAATCTTGGAAACAGAATGGAGAAAATACAAGAAACAATTAACAAGGACCTAGAAGAACTAAAGAACAAACAAACAAAGATTAAACAACACAATACACGAAACTAAAAATTCTCTAGAAGAAATCAAAAGCAGGAACTCTGAGGCAGAAGAATGGATAAGTGACCTGGAAGATAAAACAGTGGCAATAACTACCACAGAGCTGAATAAAGAAAAAAGAATGAAAAGAAGTGAGAACAGTCTCAGAGACCTCCGGGACAACATTTAACACTCCAACGTTCGAATTATAGGGGTCCCAGAGGAAGAGAAAAGGAAAGGGACTGAGAAAATATTTTAAGAGATTATAGTTGAAAACTTCCCTAATATGAGAAAGGAATGAGTCAATCAAGTCCAGGAAATGCAGAGAGTCCCATACAGGATAAAACCAAGGAGAAACACACCAAGACACATATTAATCAAACTAACAAAAATTAAAAACAAAGAAAAAAATATTGAAAGCAGCAAGGGAAAAGCAACAAAAAACATACAAGGGAACCCCCATAAGGTTAACAGCTGATCTTTCAGCAGAAACTCTGCAAGCCAGAAGTCAGTGGCAGGACATACTTAAAGTGATGAAAGGGATAAACCTACAACCAAGATTACTCTACCCAGCAAGGATCTCATTCAGATTTGACAGAGAAATTAAAAACTTTACAGACAAGCAAAAGCTAACAGAATTCAGCACCACCAAACCAGCTTTACAACACATGCTAAAGGAACTTCTCTAGGAAGGAAACACAAGAGAAGGAAAACACCTACAATAACAAACCCAAAACAATTAAGAAAATGGTAATAGGAACATACATATCAATAACCACCATAAATGTAAATGAATTAAATGCTCTAAAGAAAAGACAGAGACTAGCTGAATGGATACAAAAACAAAACCCATATATATGCTGTCTACAAGAGACCCACTTCAGAGTTAAGGACATATACAGACTGAAAGTGATGGAATAGAAAAAGATATTCCATGCAAATGGAAATCAAAAGAAAGCTGGAGTAGCAATTACCATATCAGACAAAGTAGACTTTAAAATAAAGACTATTATAAGACACAAAGAAGGACACTACATAATGGTCAAGGGATGAATCCTAAAAGAAGATATAACAATTGTAAATATTTATGCACCCAACATAGGAGCACCTCAATACATAAGGCAAATGCTAACAGCCATAAAAGGGGAAATTGACAGGAACGCAATCATAGTAGGAGACTTTAACACCCACTTTCACCAATGGACAGATCATCCAAAATGAAAATAAATAAGGAAACAAGCATAAATGACACATTAAACAAGATGGACTTAACTGCTATTTATAGGACATTCCATCCAAAAACCACAGAATACACTTTCTTCTCAAGTGCTCATGGAACAGTCTCCAGGATATATCATATCTTGGGTAACAAAACAAGCCTTGTTAAATTTAAGAGAATTGAAATTGTATCAAGTATCTCTTCCAACCACCCTATGAGACTGGATATCAATTAAGGAAAAAATCTATAAAAAATACAAACACATGGAGGCTAAACAATACACTACTTAATAACTCTGAGATCACTGAAGAAATCAAAGAGGAATTCAAAAAATACCTAGAAACAAATGACAATGAAAACACGATGACCCAAAACCTATGAGATGCAGCAAAAGCAGTTCTAAGGGGGAGTTTATAGCAATAAAATCCTACCTCAAGAAACAAGAAACATCTCAAATAAACAACCTAACCTTACACCTAAAGCAATTAGAGAAAGAAGAACAAAAAAACCCCAAAGTTAGCAGAAGTAAAGAAATCATAAAGATGAGATCAGAAATAAATGAAAAAGAAATGAAGGAAATGATAGCAAAGATCAATAAAACTAAAAGCTGGTTCTTTGAGAAGTTAAACAAAAAAACAAAATTGATAAAGCATTAACCAGACTCATCAAGAAAACAAGAGAGAAGACGTAAATAAATAGAATTAGAAATGGAAAAAGGAGAAGTAACAGCTGACACGGCAGAAATACAAAGGATCATGAGAGATTACTATATGCAACTATATGCCCATAAAATGTACAACCTGGAAGAAATGGACAAATCTTCGAAAAGCAGAACCTTCCGAGATGGAACCAGGAAGAAACAGCAAATATGAACATGCCAAACACAAGCACTAAAATTGAAACTGTGATTAAAAATATTCGAACAAACAAAAGCCCAGGACCAGATGGCTTCACAGGCGAATTCTATCAAACATTTAGAGAAGACCTAACACCTATCCTTCTAAAACTCTTCCAAAATACAGCAGAGGGAGGAACACTCCCAAACTCATTCTACAAGGCCACCATCACCCTGATACCAAAACCAGACAAAGATATCACAAAAAATGGAACTTACAGGCCAATATCACTGATGAACATATATGCAAAAATCCTCAACAAAATACTAGCAAACAGAATCCAACAGCACATTAAAAGATCATACACCATGATCAAGTGGGGTTTATCCCAGGAATGAAAGGATTCTTCAATATATGCAAATCAATCAATGTGATACACCATATTAACAAACTGAAGGATAAAAACCATATGATCATCTCAATAGATGCAGAAAAAGCTTTTGACAAACTTCAATAGCCATTTATGATAAAAACCCTCCAGAAAGTAGGCATAGAGGGAACTTACCTCATCATCATAAAGGCCATATATGACAAACCCACAGCCAACATCATTCTCAATTTTGAAAAACTGAAACCATTTCCTCTAAAATCAGGAACAATACAAGGATGCCCACTCTCACCACTACTATTCAACATAGTTTTTGAAGTTTTAGCCACAGTAATCAGAGAAGAAAAAGAAATAAAAGGATTCCATATTGGAAAAGAAGAAATAAAACTCCACTGTTTGCACATGACATGATACTGTACATAGAGAAACCTAAAGATGCTACCAGGAAACTACTAGAGCTAATCAATGAATCTGGTAAAGTAGCAGGATACAAAATTAATTATTGCACAGAAATCTCTTGCATTCCTTTACACTAATGATGAAAAATCTGAAAGAGAAATTAATGAAACTCTCCCATTTATCACTGCAACAAAAAGAGGAATAAACATACCTAAGAAGACAAAGACCTGTATGCAGCAAACTATAAGACATTGATGAAATAAATTAATGATGATACAAACAGATGGAGAGACATACCACGTTCTTGGATTCAAAGAATCAAAATTGTAAAAATGACTATATGACCCAAAGCAATCTACAGACGCAATGCAATCCCTATCAAACTACCAATGGCAGTTTTCACAGAACTAGCACAAAAAATTTCACAATTTGTATGGGAACACAGAAGACCCTAAATAGCCAAACCAATCTTAAGAAAGAAAAACAGAGCTGGAGGAATCAGGCTCCTATACTACAAAGCTACAGTAATCAAGACAGTATGGTAACAGCACAAAAACAAAATTTTTATCAATGGAACAGGAAAGAAAGCCCAGAGATAAACACATGGACATATGGTCACCTTATCTTTGATAAAGGAGGCAAGAATATACAAGGGAGAAAAGACAGCCTCTTCAGTAAGAGGTGTTGGGAAAACTGGACAGTTACATATAAAATAATGAAATTGGAACACTTCCTAACACCATACACAAAACTAAACCCAAAATGGATTAAAGACCTAAATGTAAGGCCAGACACTATAAATCTCTTAGAGGAAAACATAGGCAGAGAACTCTTTGACATAAATCACAGCAACATCTTTTATGACACACCTCCTAGAGTAATAAAAATTTAAAAAAAAAATGGGACCTAATGAACCTGCACAGCAAAGGAAACCATAAACAAGACGAAAAGACAACCCTCAGAATGGAAGAAAACATTTGCAAACGAAGCAAGTGACAAAGGATTAATCTCCAAAATATACAAGCAGCTCATGCAGCTCAATATCAAAAAAACAAACAATCTAATCCAAAAATGGGCAGAAGACTTAAATAGACATTTCTCCAAAGAAGATATACAGATTTCCAACAAACACATGAAGGGATGCTCAACATCACTAATCATTAGAGAAATGCAAATCAAAACTACAATGAGGTATCACCTCGCACTGGTCAGAATGACCGCCATCAAAAAATCTACAAACAATAAATGCTGGAGAGGCTGTGGAGAAAAGGGAACCCACTTGCACTGTTAGTGGGAATGTAAATTGATATAGCCACTATGGAGAACAGTATGGAGGTTCCTTAAAATCTAAAAGTAGAACTACCGTATGACCCAGCAATCCCACTATTGGGCATATACCTGAGAAAACCGTAATTCAAAAAGAGTCATGTACCACAATGTTCATTGTAGCTCTATTTACAATAGCCAGGACATAGAAGCAACCTAAGTGTCCATCAACCGATGAATGGTTATAGAAGATGTGGCACATATATACAATGGAATGTTACTCAGCCATAAAAAGAAATGAAATTGAGTTATTTGTAGTGAGGTGGATGGACCTAGAGTCTGTTATACAGAGTGAAGTAAGTCCGAAAGAGAAAAACAAATACTGTATGCTAGCACATATATATGGAATCTAAAAAAAACCCAAAAATGGTTCTGAGGAACCTAGGGGCAGGACAGGAATAACGACGCAGACATAGAGAATGGACTTGAGGACACAGGGAGGGGAAGGGTATGCTGGGATGAAGTGAGAGAGTGGCATCGACTTATATACACTACCAAATGTAAAATAGATAGCTAGTGGGAAGCAGCCGCATAGCACAGGTAGATCAGCTCGATGCTTTGTGACGACCTAGATGGGTGGGATAGGGAGAGTGGGAGGGAGATGCAAGAGGGAGGAGATATGGGGATATATGTATATGTATAGCTGCTTCACTTTGTTATACAGCAGAAACTAACACACCATTCTAAAGCAATTATACTCCAATAAAGATGTTAAAAAAAAAAAGGAATTACTGGAGGAAGTAGTGGAATGGTAACTCAAGCCTGAGTTAGACTTAATAAAAATGTGAAAGTATATATACAGATATCCTACTTTCAGGAAACTAAATTACATGGAGGAATGAACAATTCTGTGGTTCAAATCAAAGTTTTAATATAGCCATTGAAAGTCACTCCAACTCTCTCTACCTTAATTTCTCCTTCTGTAAAATGGGGTTGATTGAAGGTTAGGATGTTAGGAACAGAAATAATATAGGGTCAATCATTCATAGATATTCAATAAATCATAGGTTTAATAATAACAATAGTTACCAATAATTGGGCTCTGACTACACATCCTTAAGTATATACTTACTGTGTGTTCTTATGTCTTTCAAATAGCTCATGAGATTGAAATTACTTTCCACATTTAAGACATGGATATCTACCCTTAGAGATATTAAATATTAAGCAAAATTACCTAACTAGTATGTTGTAGAGCTGGGGTTCAAACACAGGTAGTCCAGAAACTCTCCTCTGAAATGCTTTAACTTAATGCAAACTCATACTCATACATCAGAAGGGATGTTTACTTTCATATTTTAATGATTAAATCTTCCTAGCCATAGACTAAAATTAATTTGATATAGAAACCCTGCTAAGGGGTAACTGATTAAAATGGAAGACTGGTTGTTACCATTTTTGATATTGTAATAATATTCACTCATCTACATATTTGTGTAGCTCAGTGTAGGTTTTACATCTATGAGGTAAAATTATAATGCCAGTATAAGTGTTATTTGCCAGATCAATTCTGTATATATTAACATCAATTTTGTGAAAGAGATGTATTACATTTGTGTAAGTTTCTTATAAATGTAAGTAGCATATTTTTCCTTACAGAACATTCATAATCAAATTATTTGTATTCATGGTGAAACTCCTGAATTGCAGTGGCTCATACTAGAAAACGCAGTTTCTAAAAATAGAGATCTTACCAAGAATAGTCAATAAGGCTAATTTTTATTTATTAGGTTATAAAGACAGAAATGAATGTAAAAGTACAGTTACTCAACTTGCTTTCTGTAAGCTTCTACTAGCTTCCAATCTTTTGAATTTAGTATCAGTGATATCCTACAAATTTTATATTTTAAGAAATTGCAAAAATGTGGCAAGAGTGGAGGTACTGAAAAAAAGTAGATGTAAAAGTTATTGGAGTATAGAGAGTCAAAGAATGGAAGCTGATTATTGCATCATTTTATATGAACATTTAAATTTCATTCATTTCTTCATTCAACTAACTTAGCAGTTATTTTTCAAACCAATTCTACCTGACGGGCACTGTGATAGATTTGCTGCATTGCACTAGTCAGATAGGGTCACCTCCTGGAAACAGATTTGTTTCTTGTTCTAAGGGGTCATGGGACAGGGGAACGACCACTGTCCATTTCATAGATGAAATGACAACATGTGGAGAGGCTAAGGGGAAGAGGAATCAAAAATGGAGAACAGTTTGTATTAGACAAGCCTGGGAAGATATGTTGACAACAAGTAAGTATAGTATAGTGTACAGCAAGTGATTATTTTTTTTATTTGTATTGACTGAAGAATCTAAGAATTGTGTATGAAATAAAATATCATCAAGTTTTTAAATAAATTATTTAAATATGTTCATTTTGAGATTCCCAGGATGGATTTTTTCTGGAAGGTGATGGAGGGAACCTGAATTTCAACATATAATACAGCCAAGATTTACTTAACACTCAACAATTCTGGGTAATTAATCTCAAATCTAGATCTACCTATTCTACCAGGTCTCTTGTCTCACATCTCCAACTGCCTCTAGAATATTTCCTCCTAGATGCCTCATAGCCAACATGTCCAAAACTAATCTCTTTATCTTCTTACTGTCCAAATCCAGCTTCTTTACAAACCTCTATTTTTGTCAAAAAAAAAAAAAAAAAAACACTTCAGGGCTTCCCCGGTGGTGCAGTGGTTGAGAGTCCGCCTGCCGGTGCAGGGGACACGGGTTCGTGCCCCAATCCGGGAAGATCCCACATGCTGCGGAGCGGCTGGGCCCGCGAGCCATGGCCGCTGAGCCTGCGTGTCCGGAGCCTGTGCTCCGCAGTGGGAGAGGCCACAACAGTGAGAGGCCTGCATAAAGCAAAAAAATAAATAAATAAATTGAAGTTTTAAGATTCTTTCCACTTTTCAATCACCATACCCATCCAGACAGTACTTCTTACTTATTCTTCATTCATACAGATTTTTGTATTATGTCCCTCTTGAATTTATTTAAATCTCCCAACAAAAAGTCATGATAGAATTATGAGAAAAAAAATGGGAGAAATTATACAAGACGTTTCTTCAGCATTTATTAATTGCCATATATCCATGACAATGTCATTTACAACTGTTGACTTAAAATAGTATTTCTGAAGATGTTGAAAGAAGACCAATTTTTTATGCTAAATATTTTCTTGAACTTCTAATTTAGGATATATTTACACTTACTCTTTATTGGTCAAAAAAATTAAACTACAATTAATTTGATGCATACCAGGTACACGATACACACATTTCTACTGTATTTAACAAATTTATAAGAAACGCATATATATTGCAGTCAAAGAATGTATAGCTTGCAGAATTTGAACAAACTGCCCAAGATTATATAACTGATACATTTCAAACTAAGCTTTTCCTTATATCAAAACCTGTGCTTTCTATATACAGTCGCGTGAATGTCAGGGTGGTTAAACAGGTGTCTACTGCTGGCTCTGTATTAACAGAATGTCTAAATGTTTATGGGCCAAGTGAAAACTCTCATTTCCCATGTCTTCAAAACGTGCTCCTCTTTCAATCTTCCTCATATGAGGAAGCTACACAGACATGTACCCAGCTGATCAAATTATATAATTAGGAAAATTTGTCCTGATCAATCTATCTATGAAGTCTCCAAATTACCTACTTCTTTCCTCACTCTTAAATAATGGGAGTTTGGCTTCATGTCTTATCAACTGGACAAATTTACTGCCCTCCTAACTGATCTCCAAACATTGTCATTCACCAACAAAATTCATTTGCTCCTATTGGCCAGAGTGATATTTAAATTTATAAATTATATCACATTACTCCTTTACCTAAAACCCTGTGTGGCCTGACACTGTACTGAGTGAGATGCTCACATCTCCCTTTGATCTAGTAAACGTTCTGATCCCATTCTGCCTAGTTTCCCCATCCTCACCTGGTACTGCTCTTTTTAGCACCTCAGATGCTCTATTCTCACATGCTTTCTGGTCTTAGAAATTGACAAGTTCTGCCTTAACCTCATTACATTTACACTTGCTTTTCATAGGTCTGGAAAATTACTTCCCTAACTTGCTGTATACAGGTTCTCCCTTAACTTTCAGCTCTCCATACTACTTTGTCATCTTCTCAGAAAGGATTAGCCAGTCTGGCCTTACTAATCATCCCAGAGTTCCACCTGGTTCCTTCCAAGAATATACCTCAATGTGAAATGATCCCTTTGTGTATTTGTTCACTGTCTTCCCTCCTGACTGAATATGAACCCTAGGTTCAATTCTTAATCACTGGCTCTTGGAGCAGGACCTGACACAAAGTCAGTTATCTATCAGTACTTGTGAATGTATGGATGAAAAGTAAATTTCGTTAGAGAATAAGATCTTTTCTACATAGGAAAACACATATATCCAAAAATATATATACTTACAGAAGTACTGCTACAAATGGAAGCATATATTTTAATTATAACAGTACTGATTTACTGTTATATAATATTTTCAAATACAATAACAGACTCATAAATAACTTACAGTAATGAATTATCTAGTTTACCATGTGAAACTTTGTGTGTAATGTTATATTTGAAATCAATATTCCATCTATTAGCCAAGCAAGTAACTTAAACTTGTAAAGTTTGGACAAGGGCATATGAAAGTAACAAATGCTTGGCAGTTGTGAGCATTTTAAGTTACTTAACATTCACACAGAGTTTTCTGCTATGTGAGTCACACCACAGTAATTCCAATGAAATATACCTTCTAAATCTACTCTTAAGAGAAAGAGTCATTTATTTGATTTTTCTAAACCTCACCCAATATCTTTCAATGGTTCCTAGAGGATTCACAAACTAATATTTTATCATAGGCATACTTTACAATGCCACACAATGACACAGCATAAGGAAAGAGGAATAAAGTCAAAAATTAATCTCAAAGACACAAAGTACCCAAAATGTAGTAAAGAAAAAATGAGAACAAGAAATGATGTTGAAAAGTCATCATCTATCCAGGAACTACTGTAAAACTGCCTCTCACTGGATGTGTTTTTTGCATTTGTATTCATGTTTTTAATTTCTGAAGTAATAGTAATTACTACTAATGATACACTATAATTTTCTTGAAAAGACTGACTTGAAATTAAAAAAATTCAGCACTTTCTAAACACACACACACACATGCATGCACACACACACACACACACCCCCTGTGTATAGTGATCTGAAATTCAGTATATCTTTTTATTGGCATTTGGAGACTTTGTCTAATAAAACTGCTATTATGGACCTGCTTTAAAAGTTCCCAGTCAACCTAGATAATTGTTTTATTTTTTATGGCTCCTAAAATAAAATATCTATTAGTTACAAGGCTTCTTCCACCCATTCATGGTTATTATATAGCCTGATGTAATATAAAGACTTAAAAAGAGATAAATAAGAAGTTTCAAGGAGAGTTGCTTTGTAAATAACAGAACATTTTAAAAGGAAAACTACGTTATCAAAGAATAATGAAATATTAATTCATATAAAGAAGAAACAATCAACCAACAACCCCCCCCCCAGGGAATCCAATGAAATTAATCATCATAAATTCTAGAACAAGAATCAAGGAGATTCGGGCTTCCCTGGTGGCGCAGTGGTTGAGAGTCCACCTGCTGATGCAGGGGACGCGGGTTTGTGCCCCGGTCCGGGAGGATCCCGCGTGTTACAGAGCGGCTGGGCCCGTGAGCCGTGGCCGCTGGGCCTGCGCATCCGGAGCCTGTGCTCCGCAACAGGAGAGGCCACAACAGTGAGAGGCCCGTGTAACGCAAAAAAAAAAAAAAAAAAATGGAATCAAGGAAATTCGATCCCCCATTTATTGAAGTTGTCAGAAATGAGAGATGCCACAGTAGTAATTCGAAATTTCTTTTTAAATGATTATTCTGCCAAGTATTTCCTTAAAACTGCTGTGAAAATCAGCAGAGAAAAATCTTTTAATGAAGAAGTCAAATGGTCAAGGAGAAAAAGTAAAACAATGCAACTGGTTGTTTAAAAAATATCAATAATAAGAACTATCAAGAATTGGATGAAGTTAAAAAGGGAGCACTGTTATGGATAAAGCTTCATATACATGTATTGAAGTGTCTTAGGAAGGATTAATGTTATGTCAATGTTTATGGAAAAGCAAGATGGACTTGAGCTTCTTAGAGTGAATAGTTACTTCTATAAGAAACTAAGTCATTTCATCATAAAAGTGAAAAAAGTGAATTTACAAATACATAAATGAATCTGAGTTTTTAATCAGATTTGGTGAAAAACAAGTTGGTCTGATCCATCTCTATGTACAGAGATGAGTTTGTCAGACAATGAAAACATTATATAACTTCACCTTTCTTTTAAGAAATCTTAAGATTCTGCAGTTTCAAAAATATAATGAAGACACATGTTGTAAGAGCAAATTGAAGGGACCACGTGTAAAATTAATACAAAGTTCCGATATTCAGAAAGGTCACACCACATATGAAAATCAATCTGAGAGAAAGAAAGGGAGATTAGGATTTCATTTAGGTTATATGCATAAATAGAATAAAACTAAATAGTCACAAACTTTGGTAGTTTATTTAGTCACTAAATTATGTACAAAGAAAAAGCCTGTTGCAAATGAAAATACAACCCCGCAAAATGCACGGGCAACAGCAGAACACATGGTGTCAATATTCATGTATCAAAGGGTTTTTAAAAAATTTACTCAGATTCTTGTTAGAAAGTAGTATGATAACAAGGCTCATAGCATGAAAAAAACTTAAAGATAATATAGAGGTATGCCCTGAAATATAAATAAATAATTCTAGGGCTAGCTAAAGGGATTCAGGTATTTAGTATAGAGGGAGAGGGCACAAAATAGACTGATATTTTTCAATAATGGACACACTATAGTAAAAGGTACACCTGAGAAAAGCACTGTAGAAGAGAAGAGACATATTCAATGTTATTTGTTAGCTTCCAGGTCACACCTTAAATGAGTTACTCAGAAGTGTGTGGATACGAACCATTTATTTTCAATATTCAAGGCATAAATTTATAAACAGCTTGCCTAAAAATAGAGAAATGTATTGAAGAATTATTGTTAGAAACTTTCCTTCCATGCTGTAATTTGCTGATAGTCTGTAAGCCACGATGTACATTTAATAATTTAGCTGTTTT
Organism: Lagenorhynchus albirostris; assembly: GCF_949774975.1. Classification (NCBI taxonomy): domain Eukaryota; kingdom Metazoa; phylum Chordata; class Mammalia; order Artiodactyla; family Delphinidae; genus Lagenorhynchus; species Lagenorhynchus albirostris. The sequence goes on from NC_083097.1 coordinate 17,114,455, forward strand.
TGCTCCAAAATATATATTATAAATACAACAGGAGGGTTACAGACTCAAATTTTCTTGGCAACAAAGGTCATATTATTTCCCATATATTTATTTCTCTGGAATTATTTATTAATTCCTTTTTACTCATTATTAATAGCAAATCTTTGGAAGATAATAAGTTTAGTTCAGCAAATATAGGATATATGGCCCATATAAGTATATATATATAAACACAGATATATGATTCCCAACCAACCATTTCTATCATTTAAAACCTGAATTAGTTAGAATTTATTCCAGAATTAAATAAATGAGGTAAGAACTCATTTTGTTCTTCAGGTCTGACAAACAGAGGAAGGTACTGCTTTAATAAATAAACTTCAGAATGTGCAGATTATTTCTTTTATGAAAAAACCTTTCTGGTCGAAAAAGTTGAAGCTAGAGGCAACAGCAGTAAGCACTGCTTCCTTTATGTCCCAAAGTCACACAGAATTAGGGTGCACTGTTGTGTCACCAAACTTATTATATTCCTCAAGATGAGAAAGAAGGGGCGATGCTGAACTCTAATAATCAAAGGACAAGGTAGGGGTATCCAACTTAGAGACAGCTACCAAAGCTATCCCAGATAATAATAATTCTAGAATAACACTAATTATAATAATTACTCCCAGATAATAATAATTATAGAATTATAGTAATTATAGAATAATAGTAATTATTACTATTTAATAATCAAAGGACAAGGTAGGGGTATCCAACTTAGAGACAGCTACCAAAGCTCTCCCAGATAACAATAATTATAGAATAATAGTAATTATAATAATAATTATAGAATAATAGTAATCCCAGTGACTTTTAGTAGTTCTGACAACATGCCAGACTCTGTTCTAAGCATTTTTCATGTATGAACACATTCAACCTGATCAACAACCTTATGAGGAGGGTTATCTCATTAGAAGCATTTTATAGAATGAGAGACACAGGGATGTTAAGAATTTTCCATAGATGATGCAGCTAGTGTTCAGTTTCAACCCAAAGAGTTTGACTTAGCCCCTGGGTTATATCACCTCTTCCTATGTATCTCCTCCTGGGGAGATTCTGTTAAACACATGCACGTGTGCATGTCCACACAAATGTGGAGAGCTACATTTTCCTCTAAATGCACTGGGATAAAGTTATATTTTTTATAGAGAAACTCTGAGTAAAACATTTAGGTAAGTTTTTACTTGGTATTTTTATTCTTATTTAGTCTATAAAAACACAAGAAATATATTCAGAATAAATGAAGATATCAATAATATATTGTATATTTAATAATAGCTCATTGTAAAATGACTTAAGCTTAACTATGTGTACATATATGTGTGCATGCAAATGTACCATATATGTGTTCTCATGGCCTATCCACTTCCATGACATATATTTTAAATTCACAATTTTAACTGCTTTTATTGTTATTTATATACTGATTTTTCAGAAAAAAGGTAAGACTCTCTTTTTGAAAAGAGATAATTAAATAAGAACTTTTTTGTGGAACATATGGTTTCATTTTACTCAAAAGCAGCAATTACTTTCTCTATTCACTTAGTTTCTTGTGATTTTTGAGTACTCAGAGTAATACTGAACATTAACCAGTATTACATTAAGACAAAAGATTAATACATTAATTATTAACATTAAGACAGAAGATTATATCAACCTGGAGATACTCACCCCCAATGGCTGCAATTTGTTTAGTTAATCCTAGAACAGTGATGGTGGCAATAAAATCAGTGACTGTCATGTGACTTCTCTGAAGATGGGTTTAGACTGCTTTGGTTGTCAATACACCAAACCTGCTGCCCGCCACACTCCCTCCAACGAGAAGCAAATGGTCAGTAGCATCTCAAAACCTTTTTTACACACTTTTGGTACTTGCTTTTTTTAAAGGCTAAACCCAACTACTAGACATGACAAGAGTTAAGGACTTATTCTGTATAAAATATCTATAGTTAATTCAAAAATAAGCAATAATCCAGCCAGTGGAAAAATCAATGTACTCCATCTTTTATATATATATATATATATATATATATATATATATATATATATAAAATTGATACTTAGATGTTAAAGTAGTAAAGAGAAGACAACTTAACCTTTTGTTTATTCCCTCAGGACACTTTATTGTAAAAACTAGACTGTTTACTGATTAATACTTTCAAAACAGGTATCAAATAAAATGATTCTTCAATAAAATCTATTACTTATAGTAATACAGTTTCACAAAACAGAAATAGGATCTTTTGTATTTTGTCCCAGTCTTAGTCATAAACTAAAACCAAAATTACTTTAAATCTCTTTTCTTATGTCATTTAAACAGTCTATAAGAAACTCTTGAATCTTTTCATAGAAATCTTAGACAACTTTACTGTCTCTTTCTAATTTAGTGTACATTCATTTAGAACTATGATAAGTTATTTTAACATTTTATCTAACAGTAGTCAGTTAAGAAAAATTACCTTTCTTTCTCTACCTAATACATCAATAATTCTGCATGTACCAACTGCTTTTCATGAAAAATTATTTAACCCCTGACATTTATCCTATTAATACTTTCCTAGCAATTCATTGTTTTTTGTGTGTGCATGTTTTTAATGAGGCATGACTGCTCTTTCTTTTAAGATGTATTTGCCGGCCAGTACCAGAAAATCCATCAATACTGTCTTCTAAAACACTGATTTTTTTTTCCCTGCATAACAAGGAAGCTGGCAGTGTTTAACATATTATCAAGGAGTCAGACCCTTCTCAGTGATGTGCTGTAGCCACCTCAGGGTCTTCACTTTTGATCCATGCACTGTCATCTGACGGGCACAAGACTGCAGGTATAGCTTCATGCAGCATAGTTATCAAGGAAGAGGAACAGCTGAAAGGCTCTTTCACTTCTGCTATTAGACAAGGAACTGCTTTCCCAGAAGCCTCCAACAAAGTCCTCATTGGTCTTAATGGGAACACATATCCACCTTTAACTGAAATGGAGGCGGAGAAAGCAATCCCTTGGTTTTATATTTCACATACTTAAGGTGAAAGGAAGCATGGGGAAAGAGATTGAGATATGACTTCTAGATGTCAGCCCTATCACCTACAGTACGATCGTTCCCATAAGAACTATTTAAGACTAAATGCTGAAACAAGTGTGAAATACAGAGCACTCTTAGATATTGGATGAAGTTCCGTAAAAGACTATCCTGAGATTTATATCTTTTATTAAAATCTTTTTAAAGTATTACTTTTTAAAGATTAAATATTTAAAAGGGACTAAGAGAGAGTTTTGGACATTCTAATTGAAAAAAATTGCATAATCATGTGTTACCACAAGGGATCTCACAGATAAGTATACTGGTTGAACATAAAAGTAAAATGTGAACATGTTTTATTAAATCAAACTGAAGTTCAAGCACTAGAATAATCTAAAATAATGAAATAGGGTGAATACAACAAAATAGTGTAGATGCATACATAATATATGTAATTGTATATATATTTATCAAACACAACAAAAAACATTGTACTGATATTATTTCAGGCCATTTGCTTTATGCCTAACCCCATATATTTAAAAACTTATGTTATCTGTTTTCTATGATCAAAAATTATCAGCTCTATTTTTGTGGACAAGTTCATCATGAAGACATTCTCATGGTAATGATTTATCACTCTACTAGTTTTCCTGTAAAAGATAATCTAATTTTCAAATGTGTGTGGTATTAAAATACTAGAATAAACATAATTCACTGTTTTGTTGGACAATAAAATTTTGTTGTTTCAAATTTATTTACAAATTCCAATTATAGCAACATTAATTCACAGAAATGCCCATTAATTATATTTATAGCATAACTAGGGAGGAAATAAACATGAATTATTATGCCCAAATATTTCAGGCACACAGATGCCTTAATCTCTCAGGAATTAAAAATGTATTTAGTTATTTTTGTGTGGTATGTAATAAAATAATTATTTCAAACAAAATATGCTTTTAAAATATGTTTAATATATGCTTTAAAAATTCTTTTATAGATTATTTAATAATATTCATCTTTACAGCCAACTTTAATTTTATACATATTTAAGAGACACATGGGCTAATTTATATTAAATTAATAGTGTAAGAAAAATATGAGTTTTCTATAAAAGATTTTTTAAATTACACATAAAGTTTAGCTTTGAAACCAAATTGATAGCTTTAACATGAGAATAAACAGTCCCCTTTTCTTTGTACTCCCCTTAAAATAAGTCAAAAATGAGAAACCTATACTCCATTTTAATGAAAATAGGAGACATTCATAACCCCAGTAACATCATATAATGCCTGAGTGCCCTCAGTCATAATATATAATGTCTGAGAGCAGATGGTGAAATAAAAAGTAATGCACCCAACCAAATGGAGGAAAGTTAAACTTAAGTTCCTGTAGAGGGAGATGTTGAGAGAAACCACCAATTTATTATACTCAGAACCTTTAGAAAGCTCAAGAATCAGGTACCCTCTGAAGCAGAAGTCAGGAGGTTGGTGGGAAGAGTATGTAAGTCTAAAACAAGGCATTGGTTTGAAAGTTACATTATGAAGCAGTTAGACCTCAAATCCTCACTAGCACTGCTACCCTTCCCTTATCCTGTCTCTAGAAGAGGACAAAGTTATCCAGAAGATGGAGAATTGAATGAGAAAAACGTTGGACTTGGAAACATCAAGCACAGATAAAGGGAGCAGTGATATTCTAAATGAAAACAGAGAGACTGAATGGAAGTCTATATAATGAATAATGGAACCCTAGCCCCTTTCTCCAGTTTGGCACTGGAAGTCCTATAAGCAGACTTCTACCTACCAAGCCGGCCATTGAATGATCCTTTAATATAGAAGCTAAAACACCTGTGAGGAAAGGTCACCGATAGTGAAAACTGGGGGTTTCCAACAAAAAGCACAGCTTGCCACCTGGTCACTCTATAGGATATTCCACCAATTTACTACCCTTCCTTACTCCCAATAATATCCATATACATCCAGGTACACACTCACACATATACACAACATCAGAGCTTGTAATAAGAATTTTAGGAAGTCTAAATCAAAATACACAAATATCACCAGATATTTTTGGAAAATTTCCATCATGAAAGACAAAAACCAAAATAAACACAAATTACAATGCAGAAACAATACCAACAATACTGAGAATAGACGAATCAAAAAAATTATAAATACTACACTCAAAGATATGTGCAAGGATATCACAATCATAAAATAAATGTAGTAAGGTGTAGAAAACACAGGAACAAAAATTGTCTTAAAATTTTAAAATAATAACAGAAATATGAAAATCAGTAAAGGAATTGGAAGATGACATTAGAGGAAAAAAATGAAGATTATAATAAGCAAGAGATTTTGAAGATCAACCCAGGAGGACTGCAAAAAGGACCAAATAATAAGAGTTGTAGTGAGAAAGAAAAGATGAAACACAGTTTTAAAAACTATATATTTTTTTAGAATTGAAGATTAAAAATCCCCTGCCTAGTCTTATTACTCTGAAATTTCAGAACTTTATTGACAAAAAGGAAGATTCCGAAAGGCAATTCTGAGAAAAAAAAATATTAGTTCTCATCCAGAAAATCTGGAATAGGAAGTCATATGCTTTTCCATCAGCCACTCTGATGTAAATGTGAAAGAAAGAACAAAGACATTTCAGAGCTAGCTACAGAGTTTCAAATAATCTCTTTGCTCATTTACTAAGAAAAATATTATAAGTTCTGCTCCATCGAAATAAGGAAGTATATCACACATGAGTTCCAGACACTAGAAAAAGCATTAAGAAAGAAGCCAAGGGAGGGCTTCCCTGGTTGCGCAGTGGTTGAGCATCCGCCTGCCGATGCAGGGGACACGGGTTCGTGCCTGGGTCCAGGAAGATCCCACATGCCACAGAGCGGCTGTGCCCGTGAGCCATGGCTTCTGAGCCTGCGTGTCTGGAGCCTGTGCTCTGCAGCGGGAGAGGCCACAGTGGTGAGAGGTCCACGTACCGGAAAAAAAAAAAAAAAAAAAAAAAGAAGCCGAGGGATTATCAGCAAATCAGGACCCCAGGACTATAACATGTAGTGGGCAGTTTCATAAATCTGTCCTGGTCCTGGATGGAGGAGGAAGTAAAAGAGCATGGGAAAGAGTGTCACGTGACACACAGACTTGAGAACTAGACAATGCAGATCATCTGAGAAATTCAACTGTCTAGAGAATTCTTTTGACATGTCCCTTAGTAACTGGAGAGTATGAAAGACTTAGCCTTAGGATAAAAAAAACGTAGATTAAAAACAAAATATAAGGCAAATATTAACTCCAGAAAAAAAATGAAATTAAAAAAAATGTCTAAAAAAAATGATAAAGTATACTACAATCTCAACAGTGAAAACATTTCTATAATCATCTAAATTAAAATCTTGAATAATGATTTAACCAAAAATGTATAAGGAGTATATGGGAGCCAGAGATATATATGCTAAGGTAGCTAACATCTCCATTTAACACAAGAGGTTGATAAGTAAAACTGACAAGTCAATGGATAGATCTGATAAATCAATATATAGAATAAATGGTTAAAAGAATTTAAAATAGTTGTTTTTGGTGTGTAGCAATCTGGAGATGGAGTATAAAACTGATATTTGCTATTGCAATTTAATTCTTACATCTTAGCTGTTACATGTTACACGATACATTACTATAGTACATTGATAAAAAGAAAAATTGATGCAGTCCCTCATATTTAGCTTGAAATTTAGCTGTAAGTACAAATATTTTGAACTCTGGTATTTTACATTGTAAAGAAATAATTGGCTTATTTTTATATTTGTTTTTAAATAGTTTGATAAAACAGATGGTTTTAGGCTGCTATTTACAAGCATTCTCCTCCAAATAACACATTTTGCTGTGGATAGACTTTATGCCAAATAGCTGAAAACCCAAATTGGATACAATCATAATTATAATAGTTCTCTTTTTTTGTATTGATTTTTGAAAAACCTACCCATGTGCTACCCAATAATTTTAATCAAATATTAGACAATACATCATGGTGGTGACAAGCTTTGTTTGCTCTGAATTCAGACCATGTTTGTTCAAATTCCAGCTCCCTCCTTCTCTGTGTGACCTTGGCCAAGTTTACATGGCCTCTTTGTGCCTCACTTCTCCCATATTTAATAACATAAAATTAATAGACCAGAATCATAATGTTTGTGGGAATTAAATTAGATAATTCACAGTAATAATTTAGAACTGTACTTGGCAGTAGTAAGAGCTTTATAATTATTAGCCATGTTACCATTCTCAGGACAAGGTGTTATGAATCTGGTGAAGAACAACTTGAGAACATTTGAAAAATCATTAGATGTTTTATCCTTTTTGCTTTCTTCCTATATTTTGTCATTCCATCTTTATTTCATTCATCCATTCATTCGTAAGTACGTTAGTATTATTTTTGTTAACAAAATAAAAGTTTTAAAGAGAAACAAGTGTTTTCTTGCATTTCAATCTTTTCATCAACTGTATCACAATATACTAATGATCCACATATACACACGCACCACACACATGCACATACACACACTCACACTTATAAATAAATAAGATTCATTGTAACTTAAAACCATAAAACTCAAAACCATCCCAATTGTAGGTCACTCTGAAGGATTAATTAGCCAATCAACTGAGTCCTAAGTACATTCCCAGAAAATCTACCAACTGTTTTCTGTATTTGCTCCCTAACTCCTGATAGCATCTTCATCATTTCTGTTTTAAAGCAATATATAGAAATTTTATTGTAACATTTTCAAACAAAACTAAAATAAATACCAATATGACTTTTAATGTTGTGGATTCCCCAACTCTATAGAATAAGCTGGAAACATTTTTTCAGAGCTTCTAAGAGTGTGGGTTCTTATGAAAATTCTCCTAAGTCTGTGTTCTCATTGAGTTATTCAGTTCTTTTAAACCTCTTCTTCCTGATTCAGACAACGGAGATTCTTACCATAAATTCTATCTCAACAAATTGGTAAAGTAATTAAATGAGATAGTGCTTGAAATGCTTAAACTAGAGCTCAGAAAAAAACTAGTTATTAATTGGTAGATTAAATTATAGCAAAACTACAGCAATGAAAACACTTGGTAGGCTTTTATTTTCATGTAATATTCAAGTTTATATTCAGCCAGAAAAAGAAGTTAAATGTCATTACAAATGTTTTGGTACATTCACTAAAAATGATCTTGAACTTGTTATATTTACACTGAATTCAGCAGAGTTACCTAAGGATTTAGAATAATTACACAGTAGAGAAAAAAGTATCTTAGAAAGTATCCAATTTCCTCATTTTACAAGGAAAAAATCTCTGCAGACAGCCAGGGCAGATAGAATAAACATAGTACATCATATTGCAAAATCTATTTTACTTTAAGAAATATTTGGGAACTGGAGAGGAATGTATTGTTTTATTAAAACATATATGATACATTATGTTAAACCTAGAGTTCAAGAAAACTTCCAAATATAATAAGAATGCTATGACTTTGTGTCTTCACCAGAGTCCTACACATATTCACTCTGTGATGACTAATACTTGGTTGGTGAAGTCTTTTGAAAAGAACTGATACGAGTAGTTGGTAAAATTGGTTACACATTAGAAGTAGAATGACATCACTTAAAATTCCAATTCTGCCTATTTTCTCCACAGGTGCATTTCCACTTTATTCCTTCTACTGAGTTCTATGCCTAAGTGAGAATAATTATGCCTTTTTCTTAGGTAAGCACATGTTGAGAACAGGACAAAATTTGAACATAGTCCTTCTGCGTTGCTACTGCAAATGCAACTGATAATAGAAGAGAAACTGAGCTTAAGAATTGATTTTAAAAATTAAATTATTAAAATTAATCTATGGAACCAACTAAGGAACCTTAGACTTGGCATTGAGCCTAAGAAGCCAAAGTATATGAGTTGCCATCTAGGCTTAGAGGATGTTCCCGATTAATCTGTGGTAGCAAATTCCTAGAAACAACTTCAAGTAAATCAAATTAAAACATCGTAACAATAAAATTTATTATATACTTATACTTTGATGCATATTACCATTCTGGCCTGTTTGAGCAAACTTATGAATACGAAGCTGACAGTATAATACAAAGCATACTGTGATAAGTATAAATAATGTACAAAGAGATTATTGAGAAACTAAAGATTAATTCTGACTAATTTCACTTGAACAGTATTCAGAGAATAAAATTATGATGAGGCTTGAAGTATTCATAAACTTCAATATGGAATTATGATGGAGAAAGATATCTTAAGCAAGAATAAAGATGCGATAATTAGAAAAATATAGTGTGTATGTCAGGAAGAGTAAATAGTCTACCAACTAAAGAATGTTGCTGGCCATCTGGTTCTACAAAAATGAAGTCACTAGTCCTGCAGTCACTGACCTTCAACACACCCTGAAAGAAGTCCAGGGCGGAGATTAGGAAAGAGGCACTCTGTACTCTGGGAAAAACTGGCAAAACTGGCCTCCAGATAGTTAGATATTTTTAGGACAAAATTTGATGAAGCCAATTTCTTGCATCTTCTCATACCTAGAAATGCACTAAAATCATTAACGGAGACATCTGCTCCTCGTGACCAGCAGCAGCCTTCTATGGAGATGTGGGCTTGACTGCACGTTCTCCCTTCACCAAAATCACAAAGGTGCTGACCTCCCCCTACCTCTTTGTACCAGTTCCTCAGAGCTCTCTGAGACGCTGTCTCCCTGGCTACAGTCCTCAGTAAACCCCAAATAAAACTGAACTCACAGCTCTCATGTTGTGTTGTTGTTTTTTTCTCCCCCCCAGTTGACAAGTCCTCTATTTACTGTAAAACATCTAACCTATATTGAAAAGTAGTTTATGGAGATGAAACTGAAATGTTTAAAGCAGAATACAAAGAGTCTTGAATGAATGGTGTTATTTCATTTTGTACTAAAACTAATAATTCCACATTTTAATTGTGACAGAAGAAACGTACCTTGAGGAAAAAGGGTACTTTTAGCACACGTGTTCACTCATCATGGGGATCAGATCAACCAGTTTTAGGAATTTACCAGCTGATCTTTTTCCTGGTGTTGATTTCTTTTTGTACACAGAAAAATATAAAGGAAAAAATTGGAAAAGAGTATCACTAAAACAAATGGCTATAGTGGGCCTGAGATTTTTGATTTTGAATTTCTCTTTAATTTTCATACAATAATTCAGCAAGAAACTGTTTTGTTAAAAAAAAATCATAGCATATCACTTGGCAAAACTATTCCTCAGTTCCATGCATTTTCTCTTCCATTTCCTTTTGATTTTCTCAAATCGTGTAAGTTAAAGAAAAATGTACTAGAATCAAAACTTCAAAAAATTGTTCAGTGTTGTCCTATGCAATGTAATCCTCACCTTTGAACATCTACAGAACAACAGACACACATTTTCAAAGGACGATTTTCATAAAAAAATAAGTTTAAATACCTTTATGAATATTAAACAGATGTTCTAGTATTCTTATTTTTCCTTGTTTGTAAATTTCTCAAGAAGGCCCCATCTAACTTTAAAATCATAAAATTTTGACCATGTTCCACCACAAATGGTCAAATAACACAATTTCCATTAAAAGAAAAGTAGGCTTATTTTGTCTAATATTTTATAACATTGTAAAATCCTTACATGTTTGTTTTTGGCTATCTCCACTTTAAGAAAATAACCAATACACAACATTTCTTGTAAATTTAAACATATGAAGTTATCTTCCTTCCCTCCCCTGTTTATCTAAAATAAAATGCCTTGCTCATCATTAGATTGCCAAATGATACTATGACTCAATATAGTTTTATTTATTTATTTTTTGCGGGGGGGTGGGTACACGGGCCTCTCACTGTTGTGGCCTCTCCCATTGTGGAGCACAGGCTCCGGACGCGCAGGCTTAGCGGCCATGGCTCACAGGCCCGGCCGCTCCGTGGCATGTGGGATCTTCCCGGACTGGGGCACGAACCCGTGTCCCCTGCATTGGCAGGCGGACTCTCAACCACTGCGCCACCAGGGAAGCCCATCAATATGGTTTTAATTAGTAATCCAAGATCTAGACCTTTGCCAGTTAGCTCTTTTCTATTTCCCTCCTCTTGTTTCTTTTACTGTTGTTCCTCCCACACTTACTATCACTGCCCCATTATTTTTAGGAAGTATATGAATAATATTTGTTAATTCTTCAGAAGTGCTTAGAATTGGCTGTACAAGGTCATGACACAAATCTATTGCCGCTATTTAACCAATCCTATTCTTTCAGGAATAAAAATGTCAGTATGCAGTAACACAATATTTAGTATTTCTTTAGAGGTGCAAATTCATTCATTGAAAGTTGCCACTTTTCTAATTAGAAGACTATCAAATTGTTTTTTACCCAATGTTCTGTGATGCAGAACTTTTATAAGCATAATGGACCACAGATAAAATATATTATTTGGTACTTTTTTTGTTGCCTTACTTTTGATTGTTTTTCTCAGATGTCGGGGGGGAAAAGCAAGGAAAGTAATAAGAGAATTTCCTTGAAAAGTGCAAGCATTAGTAATTTTCCCACCATCTAGCTGGTAACAAGCAATCCCTCAAAGGGAGCTACACACATTTTTACTTAGTGGAGATAGAATCTTCTATCATTTCCCAAGGGAGAAGCTTATAAAATATTGATGTTCTGGAGGGAGCATAAAATAACACAAATGCTCTTCCATTGCTTCGCTGACAGCTCTGCTTCCTTTCTCTGAATGTGTTCTTATCCGATCTCTCTCCTCAAGGGAGACTGTGATATTCTCCTTTGCAGTCTCTGACCCACCCCAGTTTTGATTCAATGTTCCTGTGGAAGCCTACCTCTCTGAAAGGCAGAAAAGCCACACTTTTGCTTCCCAGCACCTCTCCTACCCAGAGGGTAACAATTTAAGGAGAAGGTGGATCAAATAAATTATCACACCCTTTAAATTACTATTTAAGAAAAGAGATGAGTAGAGACAGAGGGAAGAATAACAGCATTCCCTCATTTTAGAGGGATGAACCCACTATGTATTCTGTTTTCACAGGTTGTAAGAGAAGCACTTATTTCCAGAATCATTAATTTGATATACTTATTTAGTTCAACCACAGAAATTTCTAAGATAAATGATTAATAATTATTGCCAGCCAAGTCTAAGCTGAATGACTTTTGGTATTTTGTTTGCCCTTTTTCTTCCCTGGTTGTGAAATGTCTTATGAATTTCATAACTACAAGTGGGAGACAAAAGGAGATGTAGCTTTTATGTTTTTCTACCAGAGTGATATGCTGAAGAAAGACTAAGCTACTTGGACTGCATTTTGAGTAAACTTTAACATAATGGGGTATTTCTGCAGTAACTGTAATATTTATCCAAATATTAAAGTAAAGGAAATGGTACCATTAGATAACCCTAGATGAGTGTCATTGTATAACAAATGTTTTACTATAATTTTAAATAAAAGCTAATGTGTGAAATGTTTATGCCGATACTAGTATCAATTGATTCAGCAGTCATTTAGTAATAGATCTCATTCCAAATGAACCCCTATTTTACAAATATTTTTGATATGAATGTTTCTTATTAAAAACTCAATATTTGTATCATTTATTTCTCACACAATTTTACTGAAAAATCAATGACTTCAAATATTTAGAATCCCTATGTGGAGGGGCAAAAATAACTAGGGAGGCAAAAATGCTGTAAGAATTTTTTTCCCCCCACCTTCACTATTTTATTCATTTATTTTTAACATCTTTATTGGAGCACAATTGCGCCACAATGGTGTGTTAGTTTCTGCTCTACAACAAAGTGAATCAGCTATACATATATATATATATATATATATATATATATCCCCATATCTCCTTCCTCCCATGTCTCCCTCCCAACCTCCCTATCCCACCCCTCCACGTGATCACAAAGCACCAAGCTGATCTCCCTGCGCCACGAGGCTGCCCTCCACCAGCCATCTACCTTACATTTGGTAGTGTATATATGTCCATGCCACTCTCTCACCTCGTCCCAGCCCACCCCTCCCCCTCCCTGTGTCCACAAGTCCATTCTCTGCGTCTGCAAATGAGCCAGGACAGGAATAAAGTTGCAGACGTAGAGAATGCAAGACTTTTTAAAAACACTTTTGCTTGTTTTAGTAAACAAAGGCTGCACAGAATCTATGCAACAAATCAGTTGTAAAATCAAAAGATCAGGTGTTTTAAAAACGTAATTTTGCTGAAAATTGAACAAATATTACTTGTGCTCTATGGAGAAAAATAGTACTTAATCCCTGGCATGTTATAGAAGACAGTGTATTAGGCACTTCTTCTGTGGCAGCTGTAACATTAAACACATTATACACATTGACTCATACACAGTTTTTGTAGCGTGAGGTGTGCAACATTGCTATTTCCACATGGGTAAACAAACTGACATTCACATGACTTAAGTGGATAAGCTGTGGTCATACAACTCTGGGGTCTTTGATTCTAGATTCTAACCCACAGCTGCCATCTCCAAACACCGGTTTCTAAACAAGAGTGCATCACGCTAAGACTCTGAGGCTGAGGAAACATTACTCATGTGTCTTGGCAAGTTTCACCTTTACCCATTCTATGACCTTGTGTAGTTGATTACTGCTGATATACTTTGAGCTCCTCAGGTATAAATATATCACTCGATCACCCTATTTAATTCATATCACATACCTATGAAGAAGCAAGACACTATTTAATTCTTAATATAACTGGAATGAAAAATCTTTGATTTTTGTTTTATCATTCAGGGTATTAAAAACCAAAGTGAAACAGATGGAGAGCCAGAAGTGAATATAAAATTAACAAATAGAATCAACACCCAAAATATAAATGGAGACCCTCTAGGGATTAAACTCTACTAAGGCAGTCATGTTGAGTAATTATTTTTTTCTATCTTGGTTTCTAACTATTTTAATGTACATTTAAAATTTTTCTATTTTATAATAACTCAGTGCTTTCAACTAAAAGAAATATAGTAAGTCTATATTTATAAATAATATATGGAGAAATACTAAGTGTTGTAAAACTGTTTTTTCAATGTCAATAAATTTATTTATATATATTTCTCCTGGTATGTTCATAGTAATGAATTAAAACTGTTTTAAGGCTTTCTATGTATGTGAGGTACTTCTTCACTTTTATTTTATAGTGAAATCTACTTTCTAACAATTCTTATTGAGTAATGTTTAAAACCAGTTTGGTACAATTTAGTGAGAAAAGGGTGCCTACAGGACAGTTTCCCACACAACAGGCATTGTGCTAGAAACTTCCAATGACCTGTTTTATTTAATCCTATTACCAACCCTGTGAAGTAATGAATTTTTTCTCATATTTTGAAAAAGAAAATAGATGCTTTCAAAGGCTAACTAAATTGCTCTCAAACTTGTAACCATTAAGTGATAGAGGCTAACAATAAACTAGGTGCAGTGGCTCAAAAATCTTTCTGTGACACCACAGAATTTTGGGGAATACGTTCTCATTTCATTGTGCATGCATGAGTGTTAGAGTGTTTACGGAACCATGTTGAAAAAGAATCAGATGGATGGTTATACAGGTAATTAGTTAAGGTGTGAACCCCTTAATTACTAACACTTAATCTTCCTAAACTACAAATTATTTCTCAGTGTTTGACCTCATTCAGAACCTAATACTAATTTGACATGGAGACCAGGAGATAATTTGATAATCAGATAGGAGAGTTAGGGTAGTTGATGATGGATAATTTGATAATCAGATAGGAGAGTTAGGGTAGTTGATGATGGACTTGGGGTGGAGCAGAGGAAAAGCTAGTTAGTACAGAATGGATTTAGGTTAACTTTAATTAATATTTGTTGAACTCCTATAAGTGAATGCCACAGTATTAGTTTGCTAGGGCTGTCATAACAAATATCACCGACTGGGTAGCTTAACAGAAATGTATTTTCTCACAGTTCTGGAGGCTGGAAGCCAGAGGTCAAAGTGTTTGCAGGTTTCCTTCTGAGGCCTCGCTCCTGGAGTTGCAGACAGCTCCCTCCTCCCTTTCTCTTCACATGGTCTTTCCTCACTGTTATCTGTGTCCTTGTTGCCTCTTCTTATGAGGACACCAACCATATTGGATGATGGCCCACACTAAAAGCCCTATTTTAACTTAATTACCTCCTTTAAAGCCTAATCTCCAAGTACAGTTAGATTCTGAGGTATTGGGGCCTAGGGCTTCAACATATCAGTTTTGGGGGGGTACATAATTCAGCTCATAACTGTTATTATGCTAAGTTCCATGTTAGAAACAAAGATAAAAATGAAGAAAAAATTGCCTTCAAAAAATTCCCAGGCTAGTAGGAGAATAATTGTGTCTTGAACTAGTGTCTTATTCTTAAACCAGCTCATCCTATAGATACCACAAAATTTTTTTTCTACAGCACAAATTAATGATGCTTCTTCTTCCCTGAAATATCTTTAGTATGCTTCTAACATTTAGAGATGAATTTCACACTCCTCAGCATAATGATTAAAGTCCTGGTTCACTAGTCCGTCTTCTCTCAGTACAGTAACATCTTCTCCTGTGGTACCTTCTCAGTTCCTGAAACTCTCAATCAGCAACCACCCATTAACATTCTAACAACACTGACCATGCTCTCATTTCCCTCCTGTGCTATAATTTCTGCTTTCATTTGAACACATTTTTTTCTACCTTGGAATGCCTCTTTCCATTTCCATCGTAGGGTAGGCTGCTAAGCTGGTATTTACAATTGTAAATCTTTTTTTTTTTTTTGAGACTGTATTGCCCAGATTTTCTTGCAATTATATGTAGACACATTCCCGAATCTAGTCAAGGAAATGAGAGCACAGATGATAAGGGACATTTCTGTATCAAGACTTTTTGAGGAAATGGTTTGTCTTCTTCTGTCACTCAGATTCAGATAGTATAGACCTCAGGGATGGGCCTGAGTCTCTGAATTACCCAGGGAGAAGTGTCACCTATCCACTTGGATAGCACACAACTATAGCATGATTGAGAAAAATAGTTCCATAGTGGTTGAAACATTATATATCCAGGTCTACATGTTCATTCATTCTAGCCTACCCAAGCAATATATCTAACTACTGAATTCTTTTGTATTTCAAAAACCAGCTCAAACATTGTTTTCTATCTAATATTTTCTTCCAATTTTCCCCCTTCTGGACCACAAACCCTGTAGATCTAGAAGGGAGTAGCAAATATAAGACATTGTAAAGAAAGCGTCATCAGGATTTAATGATGAATTAGATGGTCTGAGAGGATGAAGAGTAGATGGTGTAGGAATGGAAAAGAAGGTTGGAACATAATTCTAAGTTTAGAGAATAAAGGAGCTATTTGAGGAGCAGAGCTAATAACTTCAAGCTTCGATATGTTAGGTTTCAGATGGAACATGAAATTAGATACATCTAACCACTATTTATAAATATAGAAAGGCTGGAAATAAATATATATTTATGATTGATCCTCTAAAAATTTTTTGGCAAGTGTATCTGAGATGAAGTATGCAAGGGAGAAGTGTGGAGGAAAAGGCAAAATAACTGAGATAGAATCCTGAAGATTCTGAACTTTAGAAAGACCAACCTGGAGGTCCCAAGGTAGTACTCTGCTATTACAACAGAATAAATAAAAAGACAATTTAGAAAGGAGGAGTCATGTAAAAGTTGAGCAAAAACATGAGAAAAGTTGTAAAAATTCATGGAAGATTAATTTAAATCATTGCGTTGCACAATCATTCGTATGAGGATGTAAGCTCTCTGAGAGCAGGATTTTTTTCTTTCTCATTTTTTTTTTTGTACTTTCATATTCTCAGTACCTAGAATAGTGCCTGACACTTAAGAAATGGTCAATAAATAAGGTTAAATCAGTGGATTGAAACCTTTGAAGAGAACAGTCTTATTGAATTATTGAACTATTAAAGACAGATACATACTAGATTATAGGACCTTAGACGAAAAAATTCAGATCAAGTTAAGGTGGGAGTCTGAGCATCCGTGAATAGAGAAGGTTTGAAAAAGAGGAGAACATCTTGAAAATAAATTCCCTGTTGGAGGCCTTAACAAGTAATAAGTGAAATCACGACTGAATGGACTTCAACAGCAAATTGAATACAACATCTTATGATATATGAGTATCATGGTAATGTGGAGGGTACACTTGGTAATAAAGCTAGTAGCTAGCAGATTACCTGGAACATAGAGGACATTTAATAAATGATCACTGATTTATGTCATAAGTTAATGGAGTGGTGGAAGAACCATCAATATATTTTATACGCAGTGACTTAAGTCTTCTCTGGTTACTGGGAATAAGCAGATTACCTAGTGACTCCTAAGCAGACCCACTGGCTTGAGACTTTAAGCCAGAGAAGAACCCTATGAATAAAGATAATTTTCATGAAATAAATATACTAGGAAGGGTATCAGTATGTCAGAGCAGCCTCCATCATTCAGGAGAAGCAAGAATAAAAGTCCCTGTAGAGCATCTATGTACCCATTCCTTACTGAGAAGGACAGGTGTGGGGCTGGAAGAAGTTGGATCCTGTAGGAGGCAGTCCAGAGGGAGGGCCCCCATTGGTCCTGCTGAAGAGCCTCTGCAGGTTGTCTCTGGTTCTCCCGGGGATTCTCCAAACAAGCTAAGGCCTTTTAAGAAAGTCATTTTTTTGCTTAAGCCAACTAAAATGGATTCTGTTGTATGCAACTAAGAGTATATTGGCAGTTCAAATAAAAATGCCATTTTTGCCTATTATATTGACATTCATAGTGGCTGAACGTTGACATATCAGTGCCTGTTTCTTTCAACTGCTCTCCTTTGTATCTCCAAGGCTAAGAACAGTATGTATGCGATATATAAAAAGCAGTTAGTAAATGCATGCTACATGAGTGAAGGAGTTAATGAGTGAATACTTCCAAAACTCATGTCCATCAGGGACATTCTGGCAGAATTAGTTTAATAAAGGAATGTGACTTTTACTGGTTCCCTACCTTCAAGCCTGAAAACCGCTAGTTACCCTGTGTGAACTAGCAAACTCAAGCATGGCTCAGGAAGAACCTACATCTGATATTGTTGCAAAGACTAACAAGTCAGAACCACTCTTTTTTTTTTTTTAAAGAAGACGTTGAGGGTAGGAGTTTATTAATTAATTAATTTATTTTTGCTGTGTTGGGTCTTCGTTTCTGTGTGAGGGCTTTCTCTAGTTGTGGCAAGCAGGGGCCACTCTTCATCGCGGTGCGCAGGCCTCTCACTGTCACGGCCTCTCTTGTTGTGGAGCACAAGCTCCAGATGTGCAGGCTCAGTAGTTGTGGCTCACGGGCCTAGTTGCTCCGTGGCATGTGGGATCCTCCCAGACCAGGGCTCGAACCAGTGTCCCCTGCATTAGCAGGCAGATTCTCAACCACTGTACCACCAGGGAAGCCCCAGAACCACTCTTACAAACAGGCCAACCACATGGATATTCCAGCTGGGAGAATGTTGATAGAACGCTTGGGTATAGCCATGCTCCATGGTGTACCCTTACACAGGGTCATTAGAAGAAGACAGACTCAGCCTGCCACCCCACTCCCATAAATGCAAATTAAATATCAAGAGTGGGAATCCAGAGAAGAAAAATAAGAAAGACACTTTCTATGGTAATGAAGTATCACAAATATCTATAAATACAATTTTTATATGTGGTAAAAAAATTGGTCAAAGACAACATCAGATAGCATATTTATTTGGGAATCACTTATTTATATAAGTGATAATTTTTGTGAACTATTTTTATCATCATCATTATCATCATTGTTAATACTGCCTTTTAGTTAGGTTTCGCCTAAATACCACTATATTTTCAAAGATTCTAGATGAACTATTATGTGTAGAAGCATGTGATCTACAATAGACCAAACAGCTTTTAGTCTCATAACCCAAATATCCGATGTTATCTGTTTATGGTGCTTAAATCATCATTCCCCATCTTTGATGTACTATTATATACTATTTTATATACATAAATAACTGTAGGCCAGAGAAAGAGGAAGAAATAGGTCCATGACTTTCCACTTCCAGTAAATGAAGTAACATTTCAAACTGCCAGAAACACTTGTTAATTGCTTCCACTGATTATTCCATTCTGTTGTGGGAATCCAGCTTGCCTTCCCATCTCCTCTGCATTGTAAAGTGAGGTATTATTTGATTTGTGAATTCTTAAATTGAAACTGAAACAAAACTTCCCACTATTACACCCCTGTGTATATCCAAAAGCTTACCTCTCCTTACCCTATCTTTATTCAGCTTCTTTCCACTGTTTCAATTCAAAGAAATGTGGCTATTATCTTTAAACATAACTGGTTGGTAAAACTGACAGGACACACTGTAGATCTTTCATTATATTCTTTTTGATCCTGAACACAAATGCCCAAAGTAAAATAAACTGATATTTAATACAGGTATTCCTTTAAAAATATATATGTATATGTGTGTGAATATTATTATATACTGAGTATACATGTACATATATTGATATATATACATATATATTTATTTTTGACACAAACTTGCTTGGATTTTTTTCTTCTAATTTTTTTATGACTTTAAAATGTAAACAGATTTTTTTCCTTTGTTTGTTTCTAAGAATGTAATGCCAAGGAACAGAGGAGCAACATAATCTCCAAAATATGTCACTAAGGAAGGTGACTATACCCTTATAGGAATGTAAAATACTATATTATTCCATAAGTAATACTTAGTTTTGAATTAAAATAATTTTTGAATTCTAACACAATGATAATGATTTAAACAGGAAATAAACGTAAACACAGAGTAGCAAAAAAAAATAGACAAAGAAAATTAAATACTTTCTGCTGATACAAAATCTATCTTTAGTCCATTGGTAATAAATTCCTAGATAAACGAAGAGGGTTACTTGTTTATATGTGTGCTACACCAAGACATCGGAACATTCTAGTAGAAAATCATGTATACAAATAAAAGACTCAACGTTAAATAGTTGAACTAAAGGGGACATGACAATGAAGATATTTCTATGTAATATAAAGACTAGATTTTCTTGCATTAGATACCTTTTTGTAATCCCATATCTTCCTGCTCACAGCCTTAAAGAATTAGTTCTTAATTAGTATATATGACTTAATACAGTAAAATAATCTTTTTCTCTTAAAAAATTTATCACATAATATAGAAAAATATTAATAATAACATTCCTTTTGTACTACAGAGAAATTGTTTCATGTTCTAAGAGGGAAAGTTGCTAAATAAATAATTTATGTCTAGAGCAATTAATGTTTTTATGTATGGGTAGGGTGACTTCGTACTTCAGAAAAGATGGAATAATAGAGTTTCTTCCCTGTGTTCTCTATGAGTGGTTCCCTGGTTATAATGGAAACTGATATTGCCAATTTCATAAGACTAAACTAACTTTAAAATGTAGTCATTTGAATCCAATGTTCTGTAACTTAATAAGCTTAAAATAAATGAATGCTTTGCCAAAAGCAATGAAATTCAAAGCTTGTCTTCTATGTACATAAAAATAACTTTACTAATTTGTTTTTTTGAATAAAGATGAGTTTTATTCATGATCCATGAAAAAGGATTAATAGAATAGAGAAAATGATAGTCTCACAGGAAAACATATCAATTACTCACAGGTAAAACTGACATATATTTGAAAAATTCCTGTGTACATAATAAATACATTCACCCAATGAAATGTTCTTATTCTGCTGCAGTGTCAAGCTGCTTAAAGATAATATACTATAAAAATTTTAAGAGATGCTAAGGTGAAAGGCAAATATAAATCTCACTTGAAATATAAGTAGGTTTAAAAGGTATTTCTTGACATTATAAAATGAATATAAACATTTATCTGCAGTGACATTTAAAATTGCTGTTAATTCCATTGTCACGGTATTGACACATTAACAAGTCAAATAGGCTAAAAGTGCATGTTGGTATATAGTCCTTGTACATGAATCAAGTACTTTCCTTTTTCACATGGATCAAGGAATAAATTTTATTATCAGATTTTCATAGGCTGAAAAAAACACCATGCCTGTGTTCTTTTGTATCTATGGAACATGAACCACTCTTTGAAAATGGAAGAAATGAGTAGCAGATTTAGATAGGAAATAATTCATCAAGTGCCTACACATCCACAAGAAACTTCTTTGGAGATTGATACCTAATATTCTTCTCAAGTAGGGCTAGTTATTGTAGTGTGTTTTTAAACTGGTATAAATTGTGGGATCCATTCATGAATTCAACATCGCTCTACCTTAAACCCTCTTTTAGACCTGGGCAAGATGATAATAATAAATCCATACTTATGTAAATATATCACATGCCAACAAGGAGGGGTTAAGGAAACTAATTAACCAGTAAAGAATTGGAGAGTTGAAACAAGGTGGGAGTCAATGTAATGTCAATACAAGAGATGAGAAGAGTATAGCTCAAGTTTCATTTTTTAATAATTGTCCTGAATTCCGGTCAGAGACTGACATGAGTAGTAAGCTGTTACAGTATATCTTCTATTGCTCTAGTCTGATTCTCTTCTGCCTATTTAGCAGTGCTTTTTATCCAAGTCTATTTCTTTTTCTGCTACTAGCATTGTCTTTCTAGAGCAACCTGATTCCTTCAATCAGATTTACAGAACCTCCTCTGTGTTAAGGGTTGTATGTGTGGAAGTACTGGAAAACAAAATATACAAAAAGATTTGTAAAATGAAAGTAATGAAATACACTTCAGTTTCCTTTCTCATTTAAAAATATTCAATTTTCCAAAATTAATTAATAGTATTCAATTAATGGTGATAAAACATCAAAACTCTTGGTTACATATGTTTCTGTTTTTTCCAGTTAATGAACCACAGCACTCAATCTTCTTTTTAGTATGTGCCTCCTAAATTTTAGCAATACATACATACTTGATCAAAACGGGACTTAGGTAAATTATTGATAGGTCGATATAACCTATTAGCACTATCACATCGAATTAAATACCTGTAATATTTGTTGGTAGTCAACAACTTCACATCAACAAATCTCATCTTCCTGATAGGAAAGCAAAGGCATGCTGTGGGAAAGCATGTGTTTTGGAAGATTCTTGCAAACTACTTAATAACAACATATCATTCATAAATTCTGGACTCCTGTTTTGAAAGGATTTTAGAGCCCCTCTGAATCAAGAGTCTTCAGACTCGTTTGCTCAGAAACCACAGTAAAATTGAGATGTATAGCGCACACACACACACTCAGAACAAAACTTCATAATGTAATATGCAATGCACTGTTATTTTAAGTTTACTTCTTGTCATTACTAGTTTATTAAAACTGCATTAGTGTAAAGTCATTAAATTGATTTTATAGGCTTAATCAATTGAAGTCAACAATCTGAAAATATTGTAATAGATCCAACTCCATTTTATGTTTGATTTAAATTTGCATCAACAATTGTGACACTGTTAAGATGGTATTGCTAAAATATCATCTGAGGTACAATGTACACTTTTAAAATAATGTGATTCCTAAACTAATCCATCTACATATCTTACTTACTCTACTCTGAATATTTGCAATGTTCAAGATTCAACACGTTATACCCAGCCTTGCATATAATTAAAAATAACATGGGAAATTATACTTGAAAATTAGCATAAGCCTTCTGAAATATTTCCAAAATTAGGGCACTGTCTACTGAAAAAGGAATAGAGTAAATACTGTCAAAATTTTCAAAGGTGTTGTATCTACTCAGTAGTGCTCTTATATTGCTAAAATACATATAAGATTTTGTTTCTGTTTCATATTCCTCATTAATTATATTCCATTAGAAAAAATGAATTTCTAAATACATAATATGAAAAGAAATCAATCATCCATATTCATATTCTCGAATTCAATTATTCATTCATTAAAAAGGACTGTAGGATATTCATTCAAAAAATGTGTTTAGAGAATTCGGTCAGAATTCAGTACTGAATCAGACACAGCATTAGATGCTAGGGGGTGTAAGATTAATGTGACATGATCTGAGCTTGAGAGTTTCAACTTTGGGGAAAGAGAGTGGAAAAAGTTGTTAGAATCTGATCTAATAGAGAGTCCATCTGGAGTATGTAGAATGTACAACAGCTAAGACAGGGACTATATGGTAAAAGGTAAGCGGTATGTGTTGAGTGATCAGCACATCCGGGATCATGTCTTAAGAGAGTTAGTTAGAATGTTTACCTGTGAGGGACAAGATACATTTCAGAGGTTCTGACTAAAATGGATGTGATATCTCCTTCCTATGATGAAACATAAAAAGGAAAGCAAAGACGGATCTAATGAGAATCATTACCAGGCAGACATTCTACAGGATCTTTCTCTGGCTTGGCAGAACTGAGGAATGAATCTTCAGGCTGGAGTCAACAACAGGCTAGCCCAACCTATCTATAAACCTATGGCTGAGAACTACTAATTTTCAATAATACTCTGATGTTTTCCAATGTAT
Organism: Lagenorhynchus albirostris; assembly: GCF_949774975.1. NCBI lineage: Eukaryota > Metazoa > Chordata > Mammalia > Artiodactyla > Delphinidae > Lagenorhynchus > Lagenorhynchus albirostris. Next base: position 17,138,030 of record NC_083097.1, read on the forward strand.
TGGCCTCCAAAATTTGGGAGAAGCAAGCATACTGTTTTCTGAAAAATCAGGTATTTCTGTTTACAGATTTCATGAGGTCTTGTTTAGTTAAAACTTCATTTGAGTAGACATCAGCCTGGCTAAATGTGTGTGCCTTCCATGCGTGTGCAGAGAAAACATAACTTCAGAGTCACATGGTTTTAGGAAGTCATGCAGAGAATAGCAGCTAAAATGAAATTAAGGCCTGAGAAAGAAAGTCTAGGCAAAGAACACAAATGTGCAAGGACACAGAGTCCTGAAAGAGTTTGGTATATCTGAGGCATCTCCAGAGTGTCCTTTTGCAGGAAATGGAGAGGGAAGCAGACTGGAAAGTTAGACAGAGCATATCAAAAAATATCACCCATGCCAAGCCTCTGAGTCTTAACAATGGAGATCCCCTAAAAGACAAAAATAGGGGTCTGACAAGGCTAGACTTTCTTTCCTTTCTTTTTTGTTTTTTACAAATTTCTCTGTGTAAATTTATAGACAAGAATGTACCACATTCTTAATTTACAAAGCCAAAAGAAACTTTTGATAACTTTAAAAGTAGGTACAGTCATTTGTGTGGAAAATAGTTGATGAAATTAACATTGAAATAGCGACAAAGCCACAACTAATTGATTTCACACTCATATTGACTTAAGAAGCACCAGAACCAGTATCTAAATTAAAGTGTCACTATCATTGTGTGTCTGCATGCTGTGTGCTTTCTTTGCTTTCTTGTATGTGTAAAATGGCATACGGATCATGCCATTAATGCCTAAGGTGTTTGCATCTGTATTTGTGTGCATGTGTATTTAGTTCCAAAGATGGCATTAGTTATAAACTGAGAAAGCAATCAAAATAAATCATCTCATCTTGATATGAAAGAGCACAATATACCTTTCATATGAAAAAAAAAGCTAAATCGTTACACACTGATTCCAAATTGATAGTTATTGATTCTAAACTCATAACCTGTATAATAGAGTCCAGGTAATTCTCTAAGAGTACTGAATTCTCTTTTTTCAGTTTCAAAATATCAAGGACTATTTTTACCATTACTATTTTGATTTCAGGGAATCACAAATTGCAAATCAGAAAACTAAAGATAAAAGGATTATTTAGATCAATAGCAAATCCAGAATTGCAAGTATTTTAGATTTCCAAACTTAAATTATCATCAGTACTATTCAATCAGGTGATGTTTTTCTGGGGCTTTCTAAATGTACAACATCAATAAAAATGATTAGGTGTAATAAATAAGGTTTTCACATCCAGAGGAATAGAAACAGTCGATGCAAAATCTTAGCGGAGCTGAATATTAGCTCCATGAATGTAGAAACTGTATCTATCTTGTTCATTGCTATGCTGCCAATACCTAGAATAGTGACTGCATCATAGGGCTCCATGGTACTTGTTGAATGAAAGAGTATATGCAGTAGCCCAGGAAACATGGTTGGTTCATCACTGCAAAACATTGTTATGGCATCCTAGAAACCAATATCACGGATACACAGGAGAGGAACCTAGCCATAAACTAGCTTGACTATTTAGCACCAATAATTTTGTACTACAGAATTGAAACTTTTAAACATAGAATCAAATGAGGTGTATATATTGACATATGTTGATACTAAGTGCAAGCAGATAGTATTAACAGGAAATAGCTCTCTAATACCTTATCTAATATAAGAATCATAGAAATTATATTCTCTTAGATGGAAGATACTGGAAATCTGAAGCTCAAATAGAGAATTATTTGTGGACATAAGTTACTCTTGTATCCAGTGCCACATTAAATGGCATAATCTGACGGCAGATGGTCCTGGGAGGCTCAATTATGCTGAAAGGCAAGTTATGTCATAAAAATAACTGTCACCTCCTCTGAAAATGTCATTTCTCATAAACTGCTGAATAAGAGAAAAACAAAACAAGCACAACTAAACTAAGCAAAATGCACTTGCTGCCCACCTAGATTTAATTGGCCTAGCCCTTATTGACTGTTGCCGGAAAGAAGCCTCCAACCAACAGCTTGCTGCACTTCTGACAATGCAAGTCATAGGAGAAATAATGATGATGCCAAATAAAAGTGCCAGCAATTGATGAACCGGCAGATGAGTGTGGACAAATATTCAGATTCAACGGATCAAATATTCAGACACCGCCGAAAGGTAACTTAGGGGTTCTTTTTATAAGTTACCTTCAAAATGAGTGTTAATCCAAATGTATATATGTTTTTTGCAAATAAGAGTGTCTAAGGAACTAAGGGGAAAAAGGTCAGTTAAAAATATTTTAGGTCCCTGTTTTAAGAGGAACAACTATCATAAATGGTAGAACTATATTTTTGGTATCCCCAAATTACATTTAACAGGATACAACAACAATTTAAACCATCAGTGATGTTTAGTCATGACATACTCCTTGGCCGCAGATTGTATAAAGCCTCTACTTGACCTCACTGTAACACGTCCTAGGATCACTTCAAGGATGTTTGCTTATTGTTTGTTTATTTATTTATTTATCTAAGATTCCAAGGGTATTTAACTGAGAATGAATGACAAACGTCTATGGATTGTTTTCCTTGGGACAGTGGTTGGTGTCAATATTTGCATAGGCACACATTAGCCTGCTGTGTAGAAACCACTAATAGCAGAAATTCAGAATAATCCATCTAAAATTATGGGTCTCGTCTTTCAGCTTAATTCTTTCTTTTTTTTTTTTTTTTCCTGCGGTACGGTACGCAGGCCTCTCACTGCTGTGGCCTCTCCCGTTGCGGAGCACAGGCTCCGGACGTGCAGGCTCAGCGGCCATGGCTCACGGGTCCAGCTGCTCCACGGCATGGGGGATCTTCCCGGACCAGGGCACGAACCCATGTCCCCTGCATCGGCAGGCAGACTCTCAACCACTGTGCCACCAGGGAAGTCCTCAGCTTAATCCTTAAATATTACCTCCTCCATATCATTCTGTGCTTTTATACTATCTGTCTGTTTCCCTCATGTTTTAGGTAATTGTGTATTCATTTCTCTATCTCTAGTTGGTAGATACATTTTAATCAGGAAATTCTATTGTTGATCTTGAGGTCCTGAAGCATTCTCAAAAAACATTAGAATCAGATAGTCTTTCTCTGTCTGTCTCTGTCTCTGTCTGTCTCTGTCTGTCTCTGTCTCTGTCTCTTTTGTTCTGTATCCCTCTCTCTCTCCCATAAATGTAAATGCTTGAATCATATGTTGAATTGCGAGAAGGATGGGATTTTTAACTCCCAACCTAAGCACTAAATGAGACTAACTTTCTACAAAATGAAAAATATATTTGGGAGTGGGGAGAATTCAATTCTATTCTTGTTTCTTTCTCCAATTAATCTCTCTAATCATCAATTTTCTTATCTGCAACAGGAGAGATTTGGATTATAATTTATATAAAACCCTTTCTAATTCTAATAACCTAGTATTCTTCCTTTATTGCTAGGCCTTATAAATAAGGAAAGAACTTCTAATTGTATAATAGACATTTGAGGAGTTCCTATCCAGTATTACATTTGACCATGTCTATTGGTGATGTGGGTAATAACACTGAATATGTTAGTATTGGGAACAAGTCCTGTTATAATCTCAAATATATTTTAAGAATCTCATGAATTACTTTAGCTGCTTAATATAAACCATCTATTTGTTCAGAAACCAAATTTTGAAAGGTGTGAAGAATCTTTGTCAGGAAATCATGTAGTGTTTGTTTAAGTAAGTGAGTGGCATGGCTTTTCTTGTGTGTACTATTCAATAGGGAACCTTAAATGAACTGCTTAAACACACATCTAACACAAAATGCTTCAAGGATTTTTGAAATCCTTCATAATCAGTTTACATGTTTTGCTTTTATCTTCTTGAATAGAAATGAGACACAAATCTCAAAAAGACTAATATCCTTATCTGTGATGGTTAAGAGATAAAGAAAAATGGGTTAAAAATTTTGGAACTTAAATACATCTTAAGTTAAACATTAAATAATACTATGTTTTGCAAGGAGCCTACATGTAGTAGATTTAAATATTTTCTTCATTTAATTAAAAAGACCAAGAAAATACTGATCTGTGTTGCCACAGTGCTTGTGTACAGCACTTTGTTTTGTTGTTACAAGGGCTTCCAAATTGTGTAACATGCAGGAAACAAATTCTCAGGATTCAGTTTGAATCAGAGATTTAAGCAAAATCTGCACCTGGGAGCAATCACATAATTAATTTCAATAAAAAGGAAAAGGCATACATGATCGGAGGTTTAAGATAGGATGAAACTTTTCGATACAAGGGTAAGATCCTTTGGGAGAAAAAAACAAGATACAAACAGCCTTAAGAAAAGGATTCAAATAGCATTAAATGTCTCTTTAAGGGACCACATCTAAAACAGTAGATATGAAAATCTTCCTCCATTCATAAGGTCCTTCAACTTAAAGAAAGTTGGTAGACATTTACAAGTACCAATAAATTCATTTCAAGTGCTGTACTGAAAGGCTTGAGCGCAGATGAATAAATAAAGCTGGTGGAGTAGAACTGCATAGCAACGATCAAACTCAATTCCTGTAAGAGTATTAATCTAATTAAGCATAAATGAAGCAGTGTCATATTTTTATTTTTTATTAAGCTCATATTTTCAATTTGGAGATATACATTTGAGAAGGCCTTCATTCCTTAAGAATAAAACAGGATTATTTTCAAATAAAACACAGTCATCATCTCTTCATTTACTAAGACTGGGAACCTCACTAGGTATAATTGAGCTAGTGTTCATTTCAATCTTTTTTTCTAGTTGACTGAGGTACTATAATTTACCTTATTCATTCCTGCAGAGTGCCTAGCACTTACCAGGCATGTATAAATGTATGTGAATAAATAAATCAATAAATAGAAGTTTATTCTCTGATTAGAGGGTTTAAGAAACATTAGAGTTGGGTGAAATATCACCTCATTTCTACTGCACACATTTATACCTTCTAACAAGATTCCCTCTAAGTTATATCTGAAATAAGTGGTGAGATTCAAAACTCATCTAAGGTTGGCAGTGAGGTAACATGGAATCCACTGGAATTTTCTTCCTCACCATCAACAGTAAAGTCTATGGTTGGCTCATCTGAATCAGATATGGCCATTTAAGCCTTTTTTGGCCATTGCTTTATTTGATATGAAAAAAAAAATCCCAAAGTAGAGATTCAGCCAGTCTGGCAGTCAAATAAAACCTGAACTTTTCATTTGTTTGTTAACAAATACATCAGCAAAAACTAGTATTGTTGTAAAAGATGTATTATTCATTTATGTATAATTGTCATTTGCAGACAGAGCCACAAATATTAAGGTTTGTTGAACATCTAAGATTTCTCTCCAAGGTAAATCAAACCGGTGTAATCCTCGTGTTTTTATATACTGCTTTTAATATAGTAACATTTTCTTCATTCACATTAGTGCTTTCTGCTGTTCCTGACTTTTAAACAGTCTCAAATTAAAAATAATGGAGAAAATGACTTCTGGGTTACAGAAATCACTGTTACAAGGACTAAATGGTAGAACATCATTTAGAGTTTATTTCTTTACTTAACTACTTTGATTATCTGGTTTCTTAAACACTACAGATTAGAAAAAGAAAATTAAAAGGAAGGAGGCTATAAGGAACATGCAGAGCCAGTTCCCTAGAACTAGCTCTGCAGAGAAACAGTATACGTGACAGATACAAATGGACACTAAATAATATTTGGTCTTCATAATGATTTGGAGTGTAGAAGGAAAATTATCCTTCCATTTGTTAAAAATGTCAAGGAAGACTTTATTAAAGACTATTTTAATGGAGCTCAAGACTACTGAAATAGGGAGAGAGATTGAACTCACCTACAAATACAGCAAGGACAGCTGGGGATTGACAGCCAACAAACAGAGTAAGAGGGTAGATAGAAAATTACTAAAAGCAACTTGGTTAGTATGAAGGATGGGGGGAAGGGGAGTGTGGCTGGATATCAAGGGTGGGAGGATTCTGGTGGGACTAATCCTGGTTTAGCAGGATTCTTTGCCAGAATTGGACAAGGTCATGGGGCTAAGACAAGGGAGGTGGGGCAAGAATGAGGCTTAGTAGAAAAGTGGGCTCAGGGGAACCTGAAAATAGAGTTTGGTCAAGGAGGGAGTTTTTGTCCATAGTCACCAAGAAAAGGTTCATTTAGGCTTTGTACTTTAAAAGAAGTTGGAGAATCCCATGCAGCCTTTGAGAAAAATGTTTAATAAAAATGCTTATTTTCCCCCAGATATTCCAATTCAATAGCAGTCTCCCACTATGTACAAAATGCACTAATCCAGAGCACTTCAGTTCCTAGCAATGCTTTTCATATTGATTAATACATTAGACAAAATAACTGTCTTTGACTTTTCCAAAATTTAAAAAGGCACATGAAAGAAGGATTAAAATGTCTGGGTGAATTGTGCAACAACGGTTATCTGCCCTTCTATGAACAAGGTCACCAATATTTTATGATGGTTTAAGTGTGATGAGCAGTAAATTAACAAGAAGGAGGTAAATTAACATTTGCCTACAATGCAACCTTTTATGTATCACCTTAAGAAAACAGAAGAAATTCCCTGCCTGTAACTGAAGATTTTTAAAAGTTCTACAACTTGTTTTATAGCGATGGCTTAATCTCCTAGTTGAAAATAGGCCAATAGGTTGATATTTGGAAGTTCCTTCTAGCTTTTAACTTTGTTATCCTGAAATGCTTTTCCTTCTAATCCTTTTTCTTCTTTCATTTTCTTTCTATTAATTTACACTTTTTTCCCTCCTTTTAAAATTCCTTCCTTCCTCCTCCATCCCTTCGTTCCTTGCATGTTTGTTTTGATGCCCTGATTTTTTTTGTCTCCATTTAACGTATAAATATTTTAATGGTGATTCTTTCTCCCACATCCCAACCTCACTCATTCCTTAGGACTTGCCTCTATCTTGAACTGACTCCCTTTCAATTTAATATACAAATACCCTTTAAAAGATGCATTAACTTTATTTTAAGGTATGCCACTCATCTCTAATTTGACGCATCTATGCTCTACTTTATGTGGTCAGAATTCTGAAAACTCTATTTCTCATTCTTTCACATGGTTGCCAGTTAAGCTCCACCAATATGGAGTACTAGATTAAAGCTGGAAGGCAAGGAAGAGCAAGTTGAAAAAGCTTGTTCCTTCCTGTTGGCATGTTCTTCCTCTCAGCATCACTCCATTCTCTCTCCAGCAGTGATCTTCCACCAAGCAGCAGCAGTTATCCCCAGTTTCCAGCAGCTTTGGTTCCCCAGGAACAAACATCACTGTCTCCCTTCAGAGGTTCTAGCACTCGCTGGGGGACGGCCCATTCCTAGAGGTCTGGACCCAAACTCTTTGGGGTCCAACCTGTGATCTCCTGAGGTACTAAGAGTAGCCAAGCAGTGCCTCCTCTTCAAAGTCTGGAGCCTAGCTCTGAAAACCCCCATCTCTAAGCTCCTGTGCTATTAGCTGCATCTGCATGACACCCACTTCTTAGAGATCTGAGTCTCAACTCTCTAGGGCATCTTCTCTAAGTTTCCATATTCTGAAAGCTCCATGATCTTCCCTTTGTGCCTTAAGCCTTAGGGGTGTAACTCTGTTGTACCTTAGTGTTCTCTTTTGATCTTTCTATGTTCCAACACCTCTTTATCCAATTCAATGTACGAAATTATTTCTGTTGCCATATATAGGATGATTTATCTTTTCTTAACTGGATGCTGAGTTTGATACTATATTGGTACCAAGTATATTCCCAGGGAAAAAACCTCATAAATGAGATTCATGAATTGGTTAGTTGTATCCTCGACCTCAAAAAATGCTGAGCTCCTTATCAATGGGAAATAAGAAATCAGTAAATTTTGGCATTCCATGCATCATGATTAATTAAATTGTCACCTGTGATCAAATGTCTAAAGACACTGTGGAACCGAGTACCTGCTGTTGATGCATATGGGCTAGGATATCTTCTTACTGTACTGAGAGCAGGAAGAAAACAAATGACAAGCTCAAGGCTTTACAATCTTAGCTCCACTGACAGATAAAGAACAAGAGATTTTCTACATGTCTCTAGAAGAATTTCTTATTTCACTGAAAATAAAAATTCAATTGTGTATGTTGTAGAAACAGAGACAAAGTCAAATTGACAAATTCCCAGGGCTGGACAACCCAAGGAAAGCAGTATTATAGCATGCCTAGAGGTCATCTTATTTCTTTAGTTTTAATACTCCTGTATCTGCTACTCACAAAATATCATGATAAGCAGAAGTGAACAATATAATGATCCTATTGTACTTTCTAGAAAGGTGATATTTCCTTGGAGTCTATACATAGAGATGGTAGAAGACACAATGGACATGGTTACAACTGTTCAGGATGAGTTGACTAAATGAGAAGAGATCTTCCAGCAGCTCTAGGAAGCTGACAATAAATTCATTTGACCTGAGAAAATAATTAGAAAAACTTGTGAAGGGAACTGATAGGCCTTTGAAGAGTGGGACAGGTAGATGGTTGTACTGCAGATTATGGCCCTGTAAGTAGTTCCTACTTGATTTTCTTTTGTTGGGTCTCTTCACTGGAATTGGCTCGCTGATCCGAGGAGGGTCCAGTATGCATTGTTCATCAATGTCTTCTTTTACTTATTCTTTCTTCATTCAACAAAGTTATCAACACAACTCTCCCCACCAACACTGTTGGTACTCCAGGACCTTTTATTTTATTCTGTTTTTATCAAATTTAATTTCCCTGAAAAAACATGACTAAAAGAACAAAAAGTATTGTACAATACCATTTAAAAATGTTTTCCTTCTATTCATTCACACGTTATTTTGAAAGTAAACATGAGTGTTTGAGGGTTTTTTCAAGTCTACTTTAAGCTTTATGTTTGAAATATCTTACTTTAAAATATCTATATATCAAAGAAAATGTACCAAATATAAAGTTGTACATACAATTGTACTGTCCTTTAAGCATGCTTAAAGGACAAATATGCTTTCTTTGATTTATGCAAACATTTGGAAAGTTAATTTCCTTTAATTTTATTTTATTTTTTAATTATCTTTATTGGAATATAATTGCTTTACAATGTTGTTAGTTTCTGTTGTACAACAAAGTGAATCAGATATATGTACACATGTATCCCCACAAACCCTCCCTCTTGAGCTTCCCTCCTAACCTCCCTATCCCACCCCTCTAGGTCGTCACAAAGCACAGAGTTGATCTCCATGTGCGATGCAGCAGCTTCCCACTAGCCATCCATTTTACATTTGGTAGTGTATATATGTCAACGCTACTCTCTCACTTCGTCTCAGCTTCCCCTTCCCCCCATGTCCTCAAGTCCATCCTCTACATCTGTATCTCTATTCCTGCCCTGCCAGTAGGTCCATCAGTACTATTTTTTTTTAGGTTCCATATGTGTGCATTAGCTTACGGTATTTGTTTTTCTCTTTCTGACTTACTTCACTCTGTATGACAGACTCTAGGTCCATCCACCTCATAACAAATAATTCAATTTGTTTCTTTTTTATGGCTGAGTAATATTCCATTGTATATATGTGCCACATCTTCTTAATCCATTCATCTGTCGATGGACACTTAGGTTGGTTCTATGTCCTGGCAATTGTAAATAGTGCTGCAATGAACACTGTGGTACATGTATCTTTTTGAATTATGTTGTTCTCAGGGTATATGCCCAGTAGTGGGATTGCTGGGTCATATGGTAGTTCTATTTTTAGTTTTTTAAGGAACCTCCATGCTGTTCTCCATAGTGGCTGCATCAATTTACATTCCCACCAACAGTGCAGGAGCGTTCCCTTTTCTCCACACCATCTCCAGCATTTATTGTTTCTACATTTTTTGATGATGCTCATTCTGACTGGTGTGAGGTGATACCACATTGTGGTTTTGATTTGCATTTCTATAATGTTTACTGATGTTGAGCACCTTTTCATGTGTTTGTTGGCAATCTGTATGTCTTCTTTGGAGAAATGTCTATTTAGGTCTTCCACCCATTTTTGAATTGGGTTTTTTTTTGATATTGAGCTGAATGAGCTGTTTGTATATTTTGGAGATTAATCCTTGTCAGTTGCTTCATTTGCAAATATTTTCTCCCATTCTGAGGGTTGTCTTTCATTTTGTTTATGGTTTCCTTTGCTATGCAAAAGCTTTTAAGTTTCATTAGGTCCCATCTGTTTATTTTTTATTTTATTTCCATTTCTCTAGGAGGTGGGTCAAAAAAGATCTTGCTCTGATTTATGTCAAAGAGTGTTCTGCCTAGATTTTCCTCTAAGAGTTTTATAGTGTCTGGCCTTACATTTAGGCCTTTAATAATATATTTTTAATTTATTTTTGTGTATGGTGTTAGGCAGTGATCTAATTTCATTATTTTACATGTAGCTGTCCAGTTTTCCCAGCTTCACTTATTGAAGAGGCTGTCTTCTCCACTGCATATCCTTGTCTACTTTGTCAAAGATAAGGTGACCATATGTGTGTGGGTTTATCTCTGGGCTTTCTATCCTATAGTTCCATTGATCTATATTTCTATTTTTGTGCCAGTACCATACTGTCTTGATTACTGTAGCTTTGTAGTGTAGTCTGAAGTCAGGGAGCCTGATTCCTCCAGCTCCATTTTACTTTCCCAAGATTGCTTTGGCTATTCGGGGTCTTCTGTGTTTCCATACAAATTGTGATTTTTTTTGTTCTAGTTCTGTGGAAAATGCCATTGATAATTTGATAGGGACTGCATTGAATCTGTAGATTGCTTTGGGTAGTATAGTCATTTTCACAATGTTGATTCTTTGAATCCAAGAACATGGTACATGTTTCCATCTGTTTTTATCATCTTTTATTTCTTTCATCAGTGTCTTATGGTTTTCTGCATACAGGTCTTTTGTCTCCTTAGGTAGGTTTATTCCTAGGTATTTCATTCTTTTTATTGCAATGGTAAGTGGAAGCATTTCCTTGATTTCTCTGTCTGATTTTTCTTTGTTAGTATACAGGAATGAAAGAGATTTCTATGCATTAATCTTGTATCCTGCTACTTTACCAGATTCATTGATTAGCTCTAGTAGATTTCTGGTGGCATCTTTAGGATTTTCTATATATACTATCATGTCATCTTCAAACAGTGACAGTTTTACTAATTCTTTTCCACTTTGGATTCATTTTATTTCTTTTTCTTCTCTGATTGCTATGGCTAAAACTTCCAAAACTATGCTGAAAAATAGTGGTGAGAGTGGGCAGACTTGTCTTGTTCCTGATGTTAGAGGAAACATTTTCTCTTTTTCACCATTGAGAATGATGTTGGCTGTGGGTTTGTCATATATGGCTTTTATTATGTTGAGGTAAGTTCCCTCTATGCCTACTTTCTGGAAAGTTTTTTATCATAAATGGGTGTTGATATTTTCAAAAGCTTTTTCTTCATCTTTTGAGATGATCATATCGTTTTTATCCTTCAATTTGTTAATATGGTGTATCACATTGATTGATTTGTGTATATTGAAGAATCCTTGCTGGGATAAACCCCATTTGATCATGGTGCATGATCCTTTTAATGTGCTGTTCGATTCTGTTTGCTAGTATTTTCTTGAGGATTTTTGCATCTATGTTCATCAGTGATAATGGCCTGTAGTTTTCCTTCTTTGTGACATCTTTGTCTGGTTTTGGTATGAGGGTGATTGTGGCCTCGTAAAATGAGTTTAGGAGTGTTCCTCTCTCTGCTATATTTTGGAAGAGTTTGTTAGCTCTTCTCTAAATGTCTGACAGAATTCACCTGTGAAGCCATCTTGCCCTTGGCTATTGTTTGTTGGAAGATTTTTTAATCACAGTTTCAATTTCAGTGCTTGTGATTGGTCTGTTTATATTTTCTATTTCTTCCTGGTTCCATTTGGAAGGTCGTGCTTTTCTAATTTGTCCATTGCTTCCAGGTTGTCCATTTATTGGCCTATAGTTGCTTGTATTAGTCTCTCATGATCCTTTGTATTTCTGTGGTGTCAGTTGTTACTTCTCCTTTTTCATTTCTAGTTCTGTTGACTTGAGTGTTCTCCCTTTTTTTTCCTGATGAGTCTGGCTAATGGTTTACCTATTTTGTTTATCTTCTCAAAGAACCAGCTTTTAGTTTTATTGATCTTTGCTATCATTTTTTTCATTTCTTTTTCATTTATTTCTTATCTGATCTTTATGATTTCTTTCCTTCTGCTAACTTTGGGGTTTTTTTTGTTCTTCTTTCTCTACTTGCTATATGTGTAAGATTAGGTTGTTTATATTTGTTGTTTCTTGAGGTAGAATTTTATTGCTATAAACTCCCCCTTAGAACTGCTTTTGCTGCATCACATAGGTTTTGGGTCATCATGTTTTCATTGTCATTTGTTTCTAGGTATTTTTTTTTATTTCCTTTTTGATTTCTTCAGTGATCTCTTGGTTGTTTAGTAGTGTACTGTTTAGCCTCCATGTGTTTCTGTTTTTTACAGTTTTTTTTTCCTATAATTGATATATGGTCTCATAGTATTGTGGTCAGAAAAGATGCTTGATACGATTTCAATTTTTTAAACTTACCGAGGCTTGAGATGTGATCTATCCTGGAGAATGTTCTGTGTGCCCTTGAGAAGAAAGTGTATTCTGTTGTTTTTCAATGGAATGTACTATGAATATCAATTAAGTCCATCTGGTCTAATGTGTCACTTAAAGCTTGTGTTTCCTTATCTATTTTCTGTTTGGCTGATCTTTCCATTGGTGTAATTGGGGTGTTAAAGTCCCCTACTGTTATTGTGTTACTGTCGATTTCCCCTTTTATGGCTGTAAGCATTTGCCTTATGTATTGAGGTGTTTCTGTGTTGGGTGCATAAATATTTACAATTTTTATATCTTCTTCTTGGATTGATCCCTTGATCATTCCATAGTGTCCTTCCTTGTCTCTTGTAATAGTCTTTATTTTAAAGTCTATTTTGTCTGATATGAATTTTCTTTAATTTTACAAAAAGTTATTAGCTACAGCCAAGGAAATTATTTTGCTTAAAAGAAGAATGAATAGTGGGTGAAACCCATCTTTACCCAGAGAGTTATGCATCTCAGGTCATAAAACAAATTTTTAAAATGTTTACCCCAAAATATTTCTGTTGGGATCCTGCCTGATACTTATCAGACTCTGGTTATACCCAAACATTTGCTCCTCTCCTTCCTCCCTGATGCTGGGAAGACAAATACACTACTTACTTTTATAGACTCCTTAATAGCTAGAAAAGGCATGTATCCATTTCTAGAGAGTATAAGCAGAAATTTGCAAGGGATAGAAGGGAGAGAGTCACAGGGGAGAACTTATGAAAAGCTTTTACTTTTCTAATTAATCAAAACAGCAATCACAATAATGAAAAATGAACAGATGCAACCAGCAAAGCCCTTCCTATTTATTTCCCTACACTTAGATCTGATATCTGGCACTGCGACAGCTCTCTTGAACACATGAATAACAAGCATGTGGGAAAGGCCAAGGAGAGTTTCTTGTTACATGGAGCTAAAAGAATACCTAACGTTTGCTGAGAGAAATTATGGATGATTTTCAGGTCACTACTTCATGGGCTAGAGTAGACTGGAGTAAATTTATGATACCATGAATTCTTTTGCATATTAAAATCTTGATAAAGCATACCTTCTTTTGTTTACTTGATTTATTAATTTAGTTGCTAACTTATGTCTCATGCCTGGCTTATATATCCTCCCTGCAATAAAAATCTAATTTCTATCATTAGCAGCATCTCATTTTATACAGTACCTGTTTTTTTTTTCTGCAAGCAAGTATCAGGTAGAACTTTTTCCTTGGAAACAGAGTATTTTTAGAATCTGGGAAAGAATTCTTGAGCTATTGGACACAAAACTTAATAACTAAAATTTGTAATAGACAATAAAATTATTTTAGACGTGTAAAATTTCAAATTGAGATAACAGATAAAAACATTTTAGGAAACTTCATAGTTTCTGAGTATTGATCAGCAAATGTTCTATACATTGGTCATGAAGATTTTGTCATTGTCCTTTTTATGTTTTGGTAAGAATGTGGTCTAAAGAAAGGTTAAAAGAAATGCTAAAACAACTTCTCAAATGATATTTTTAAAAGGCATTTTCAGCTTGCAAATATTTGAATAAGTCCATACACACTTAAAGACTGGAGTTTAGGGCAGTGACATCATCAAAATAGCAGTATAGGCATTTCCTACCATATTCCCCACAAAGGACACAAATTTTGACAATCATCCATGGATGAGTGGGTTGTTGTGGAAGTTTGGGAGTTCAGCAGAGAAGTTCTAGCACATCGCTGGAGCAAATAGATCCAGACTGGATGCATTGAAGAGGGTAAGTGGAACAGTTTCAATTTTCCTGTGTCACCCCTCCCCCAAGGTGACACCACCCAGCACCAGGAGAGAGAGTCTCAGCCTGCGATTTTCTCCACTAGAGTAAACGAGAGTGTGTAGGTGAGCACCCAGTTTCCCCAGCTACACAGCATGCTGCCTTAGAGACCCACTGCTTTCTCGCTTCATCCAGAATTCTGAGTTCTGAACTACGCAACTGGTGTGAGGTGAGTGACTGGGAGAAGAGCAGCCAGGGCTCAGAACAGAATGTATCAAAGGGAGTGAATCAAATCATGATGTCCTGGCCTCCAATAGGAAGCCTGCTCACAAGCTGCTCAGAACACCTTGACTGTGGATCCACCTCACTGGTCCACAGGCATCCTAAACACACCCCCACTCTGTGGACGGCCCTGACAGCAGGGAGGGAAAGCATTTACAGATGGCTAATGAACACATTCATAAAGCCTGAACCACCTCGTAGGGTTAGGAGAAATAGCACTAACTTGGGCAGTCAGCACTGCCCTGGGGAAAACAAATAAGAAACTATCAGTACTTTACCTGCTTTTGCAGGCATACAATCTTAAGAATTAATGGGAATGGATGTTAATTATTAGAGAAATGCAAATCAAAACTACAATGAGGTACCACCTCACACCGGTCAGAACAGCCATCTTCAAAAAGTCTACAAATAACAAATGCTGGAGAGGGTGTGGAGAAAAGGGAACCCTCTTACACTGTTGGTGGGAATGTAAATTGGTGCAGCCACAATGGAAAACAGTATGGGGGTTCCTTAAAGAACTAAAAATAGAGTGCCATATGATCCAGCAACCCCACTCCTGGGCATATATCCAGAGAAAACTCTAATTCAAAAAGATACATGCACCCCTATGTTCATAGCAGCTCCATTCACAATAGCAAAGACATGGAAGAAACCTAAATATCCATTGACAGACGAATGGATAAAGAAGATGTGATACATATATACAATGGAATACTACTCAGCCATAAAAAATGAAATAATGCCGTTAGCAATATGGATGGACCTAGAAATTATCATACTAAGTGAAGTAAGTCAGAAAGAAAAAGACAAATACCAGACAATATCACTTATATGTGGAATCTAAAATACGATACAAATGAACTTATCTATGAAACAGAAGCAGACTCACAGGCATAGAGAACAGACAGTGGTTGCCAAGGGGTGGGGGAGGGATGGATTGGAAGTTTGGGATTAGCAGATGCAAACTATTATATATAGCATGGATTAACAACAAGGTCCTACTGCATAGCACAGGGGACTATATTCAATATCCTGTGATAAACCATAATGGAAAAGAATATGAAAAAGAATATGTATATATAATTGAATAACTTTGTTGTACAGCAGAAATTAACATAACATTGTAAATCAACTATACCTCAATAAAATAAATTTTTAAAAAAAGAATGAACGGAAATGTAAATTGGTGCATCCACTATAGAAAGCAGTATGGAGATTCTTTTCTTTTCTTTTCTTTTCTTTTTTCTTTGCGGTACGCGGGCCTCTCACTGGTGTGGCCTCTCCCGTTGTGGAGCACAGGCTCCGGAGCCGCAGGCTCAGCGGCCATGGCTCACGGGCCCAGCCGCTCTGCGGCATGTGGGATCTTCCCGGACCGGGGCAAGAAACCGGGTCCCTTGCACCGGCAGGCAGACTCTCAACCACTGCGCCACCAGGGAAGCCAGAGTTTCTTCAAAATATTAAAAATAGAACTACCAAATGATCAAAAACGCCCACTTCTAGGTATTTATCCAAAGGAAATAAAAGCTCAAAAAGACACGCACCTCCATGCTCATTGCTGCATTGTTTTCAATAGCCAAGACATGCAAATAACCTAAGTGTTTATTGATGAATGTAGGGATGAAGAAAATGTGGCATATATACACACACACATATACAGTGGAATATTATTCAGCCATAAGAAGGAAAGCCTACCATTTGGGACAACATGGATGGGCCTTGAGTCATTATGCAAACTGTAATAAGTCAGACAGAGAAAGACAAATACTCTAAGATCTTAATTATATGTGAAATATTAAAAAAAGTTGAACTCATAGAAACAGAGAGTACAATGGTAGTTTCCAGGGACTGGGGGTAGGGTGGGTAAATGGAAAGATATTAGTTAAAGTGTACACACTTCCAGTTTTAAGATCTAGGGCTCTAGTATACAGGATGGTGACTATAATTAACAATACTGTATTATATACTTGAAAGTTGCTAAATGAGTAGCTCTTAAAATTCTCACCACATACACACATATACACACACATGCACAGACACACACAGGATTAATTATGTGAGTTGATGGATATATTAACTAACTTTATTTTGGTAGTCATTTTGCAATATATACATGTAGCAAATCATCATGTACACTTTAAGGTTATATATGCCAATTATATCTCAATTAAGCTGTGAAAAATAAAAATTTTAATTTACTGTATCTCAAAGTATATGAATTCAAGTTTAAATTTGCCCTTTTATTTTCAATTCATTTCAAACTGAACTCATTATAAGGTAAGTTAATATCACTGCAAATTGGGTCAATGAAGATGAACATTTTATAACACACAGAATAAATTATAGCTATGAAAATCTATAATGCCAGAAAAACATAATTGATTAGAAGAGCTACTGTGCTTCCAATTTATTTCTATACATAGTCCCCTAAGAAACCTATAGAAAGAAATGTATCAGCTCTATTTCATTAATATTCAATTTGTAGTGCTTTCAAAGACAAAGACTTAATTGTGTGGATAGCTAGAAATCATCTGGAAATCCCTGAAGAGAGATATTTCACAGAGTTTGAGACAGCAGGTGTACTTTAAAACATGTAAAAATATATATAATTAACATATAAATGTTTCCAAAAATAATGGATATTATCATGGGATTATTCTTGTTAAAAATGTGAGGCATGTTAGACAGGGTTGTAATATGCATTTTCTGTATTATTTTGGAATATTCAATTCTTCTATAGAGAAAAGGCAACAAACAGGTGGGATAAGACTCAAAAGAAAAGTTAAACGTATACAGAAATTAATCTAGTAGTTTACAAGAGACAGTCAAAATGCATCAGGTATGTTAACTGTATAAAATGTCTAAGCAAGGAGCTTGTGAAACTTGGGTGGTATTTATATGACTTATTAAATTTATATAGTAAGTTAGTATAGTAATAGTAATCTGTAAAATACACTGAAGATTTGGTGAAAAGACTTATAGTGTAATGAAGGATATGACTGGAAATATCAAGTCATGATGATGCCACAGCTGGGCTGATAGCTGTGTTATCCTAAGTCAGCCACCCATTTGATGAAACAAGCTGTGGTTGGGTGTACTTGCGTCTATATCTTACCATTAAGGCAAGTGTGTGTCATTGGTTGCCCTTACTTTGCTTACAGTCATAAGCACACTGTCAGTGTGGAAGGCTGATGCGGTACAGTGAAGCAGGATGCATCAGCATCGTGTAGCCCAGACTCAGGTAGTGTTGCCTTTCTACTCACACCCTGTCCTAAGTACCTTAACCTACCCCACCTCTTCTTTCCAACTGTGTTTGAAATTGATGTGATCTGAGCATCATAATTTGATCTGTGAGCCTTCTGTTCTATGATCTTTGGGATGGCTTGTTGCCTTGTGGTATCTTTAGAGGCTATAAATCCGTCAAAGTAATTCAAGATCTACTTTAATTTTTCACCTTCATTTCCCATTTAAGAAACGTTGAAAATTTTTCATACAGCAAATAAACTAGAAGGAGATTATCTCATGCTTTGGTTAGTTTTAGTGCAGAAGAAAATAAAAGTGCATATTAGGCTTACTTGTGATCAGCATTTCAACTAGAAAAACCCTTTTTTTTGTTTGCTTTATGTTTCTGTTTCTTGGGGTTTTTTCCCCCCACAATATAAGGAACAGAGAAACTAAGTTGTGTGGTTAGGTACTCTGATCCTGAAGCTTGCCCGTGTTCAAGTCCCAGCTCTTTTGTCACCAGGTTCTGTCTCCTTGGTCAAATTAATATTCTCTTTGAACCTCAATTTCCTCATTTAAAAAGTAGAGGTAATAATAGATCCTACTTTCATAGCAATTGTAAAGATTTAATGAGAAAATATTTGTAAAATGCTTCGAAAACAGCCTGATACACGGAAGCATCCAATAACAGTTGTTATCTAAGGGAGAAAAAAATTAATACTTTTTAAATGTGGCAAATAATTCAGACAACTATCATAGAAAGTACCATGTTCTTTTGAAGCAGAATAAATATGAGAATTAATAAATAAGATAAAATGTGTCAGGCAGTTAACTGGGCCTGTAAAAAATGAATGTGTCCTTTGGCTTCTAAAACTGCAGCTCTCATATGTACCCAGTCCATGGGCAATTTTACTTTTTATTAGAGTTTCTGTTTTTGATTTGTCTTCAGTCGGGTAAGGATGGTGGACAATAACAAGCTTATTTCAGGCTGCTGCCTTATCAATAGGTTTAACTTTGTTTTAAATTAGTAGTCTACTTTTTATTTACTTATTGTCATTCTCATAAAGATAGAACTGGGTTGCATTCACATTACTTTCATTGGGGGGAAAATTTTATATAAAATAAAGATTATAGAAGTAATTAAGTATCCTACAGGTAATCTATAATATTCATATTTTTAAAGATTGTTGTATAGAATATGGCTCAGAAACAGATATCAAAAATTACTTATGTATTGTCAAATAAGTTTCAGAAATAAGCTCTGGGTATACTGTTTTATTCCAAGCAAAGGAAGAACACAAGAATAAAGAGGAAATAACTCTCAAGAGCTGTGCAGGGCTTGGGACTTCATGTTTCTTACTAGCTAATAATCTACCCACTAGTGTTTTACACGTGTTGGCAGAAAACATGAGACTCCTGGATCAGAGACAACGTACTTCATTGCAGGCAGCAAACGCTGTAGCCAGAGATTCCAGTACATATATGCTCTTTTTCCCTTGTGCCCATGGGAGTAAAGCAGGGCCTATGATAGAGGATTGTTACCTTCATCAGTTTGAGCTGCTATAACAAAATGCCATAGACTGGGTGGCTTAAACAAGACGTTTATTTTCTCACAGTTCTGCAGGCTGAGAAGTGCACAATCAAGGTGCCTGCAGACTTGCCTCTTGGCGAGGGCTCTCTTCCTGACTTGTAGATAACCCCCCTCTCAGTGTGTGTTCATATGCCTTTCCTCGGTGCAGAGTGAAAATTTTCTGGTGTCTCTTCCTCTTCTTAAAAGCCACCAATTCTATCACGGGGTTCTATTCTCATGACCTCATGTAACCTAATTAATTACCTCCCAAAGGCTCCACCTCCAAATACCAACACACTGGAGATTAGGACTTCAACATAGGAACTTCGAGAAGACACACACATTCAGTTCATGACAATAGTACATCCACTGGGTTGTGTTACTGAAGAGAAACTTGAGCTTAGGGAATTCACTGCTACTAGAGCAAACAGAAGCAAGACTATATTTTGTCAAGGGGAAGCATTTCCATCATCCTTCATGTTTGCTTCCTGCAAGCATGCCCTGATAAATGACCCAGGTAAAGAGCAGTCAGAGTAATGCATTCTTATTTTACCCACAAAGAACATGCAGGGACGCTGGTGGCCCATTGTGAACTGACTCTCCTAATACTAGTGAAAACTTAGAGCTTGAAGAAAACCATAAGCAGAAAAAAAAGTCGTATACTCCTCTGTTTCATCAGAAACGATGACTGGCACATAGTGAGCTCAATAAATATTGACTACTATAGCTGAATAATTGACGAAAGCCATTGGACTTTGCCTTTTGAGCAACAGGAGGGGATTACATATGGCCACCTACGCCCTTTTAGGGAGTGTGAACTTAGTTGAGAAATCACTGAAGTTTATAATAAGGAAGGGGCATGGTCAGATTTACATTTTGGAGCAATCACTTTGACCTCCGTAGAATGATGGATTTAAGGAGAGCAAGACGAACACAGGGAGACAAATTAAGGAGCTATTGCAATAGAAGGAAAAGATGGTGATAAGGGTCTAAATTAGAGAATCACTGCGCAGGACAACACTGAGAGTGATTTTAACAATATTTAAAGAACAATCAGGAAGACTTAATGCTTGATAGAATGAGAGGAGAGGGGTAGAGACCGAGAAGATGCCTCGTATCCTCACTTGACTCTGGGGGAATGTGCCTTAAGCAGGAATCAGGATTTCAGAAGGAGTAGTGGAGCTTCTTCAAAAGAAACTATTTGATAAAACAATTTCTATTTTAGTTTTCTGATAGATTTCAAATGTATGTAATTTTCCACATCCATATACATACATACAAAATTAAAAATTTAAATATTATCATTATAAATGTCTTTTTAGATAGGAATATTTACATTTTTTTAGACCATCTAAATACATAATTAAAAGTGAATTCTCTTTTCTAAACAGATACTTTCTTTTCTCATCTGTTTCATGCCCCACACAAATTTCCATGATCATATAGGTAAAGATACTGTTCATCTATATGACTTACCTTTTAAAAGGTTTACAATTTAATCTTTTGTGATTATATGCCTGGTAACCTTGGTTTTGATGAATTACTTTTTGGATTATATTTCTTAAGCCAGCAACTTTCTTATATTTGGTTAAAAAGACAAATCGAATTTCACCAATAGCTATAAATAAAGCCATTGATTTGAACTAGGAAGCTCAGTAGCCTCCTTCACCAAAACTTGGTAAAATTGTAGCATAAAAAATGGCATTTAGGGCTTCCCTGGTGGCGCAGTGGTTGAGAATCCACCTGCCGATGCAGGGGACACGGGTTTGTGCCCCGGTCCAGGAGGACCGCGGCTGGGCTCATGAGCCATGGCTGCTGAGCCTGCACGTCCGGAGCCTGTGCTCCGCAACAGGAGAGGCCACAACAGTGAGAGTCCCGCGTACCGCCAAAAAAAAAAAAAAAAACAACCCGGCATTTAAATGGAAAAGTATGTATGTATGTAGAAAACATAAATATTTGCATGATTCTGAACTTTTAATAAATGGACTTTCCATATATTTTTAAATGTGTGAAGAAATTAATGTGTCCCATTTTACACACCTCACTATATTCTAACATTAATCCAAGTAAGTATATATAATGGAATTAACCTCCCCATATTTGTAGTGGTTTAAAAGAAAATCATACTGATTTGTTATTCTATACAAAGTTATTTATTTTATTGTAAAAGAATTGTCCTATTTATTTTTAGCAAAGCAGGGAAAGGATTGGCTAGGGAGGTAGGGTTCTGGTTTCAATTTAATCCTCTCAGTATTTCTTAAAACCCTGAACGGAAGATATTATGATTCTCATTTTAGGCTCCACTGGGTAAAATATCTTACTAAAGCCATATAACAGTTTGTGGCTAAACTGAGAGGCAAGTCTTAAGATTTAAACCTAAGTTTTTCTACCATCTGACCATCAATTGAAAGCAAATCATCTTTCCAAATTATATATTTTTAAAATATAGGATTAACTATGGCAATATGTATACCTTTATTAAACCCTTGTTCTGAAATGAATTTTAACTGAGAAATTCTGAGTCAGGGGAAGTGAATTCTAACCAGATTTAAATAATAATGGATTTTGTTAGGTGAGGAATAGTGGATCAACAGGATCTCAAACTTATAATTGAATTAATATAATTCCTTGGCTCTGTGTAAACATCTAAACTGGTTTGTTTTTGTTTTGAACAAACACTGTGGACTGACTGTAAACATCCGTCAAACTTTTTTTTTTTTTTTTGAGAAATTCTGAGTCAGGGGAAGTGAATTTTAACTAGATTTAAATATTAATGGATTTTATTAGGTTGGGGGAGAGAAGTTTAATTTAGAAATAAGCTTTGGAAAGCCTCCTGATCAGAAGGTAGTCTAAGGGCTTACCCACCCCACCCACCCTTGGAGAGAAAGGCCATTATGATGGGTAAGGCCCCTGAAGGGGAGGGGACCGCATGGGACTTGGTGCAGGAGCTCCATGAAGCTGGTCCTGGGCTCAGCAGGTACTGATCTGAGAGCCCAGTGCAGAGAGCAGGTCTGAGGACATTGCTGGTGCTGCCCAATCAAACCTCTTGCATAAAGACAAGTCCATATTCCTAGAAACCCAAACTCTTATTCTCAATGCAGACAGAACCACTTAGACTCACCATATAATGGTTTTAGATAATAGTTTATGTTTTGCAAGACGAAATCTAAAAAAACAAATATTCCCATTTGATAGCACTATGGAGACCTGAAACCACCTTCAGTCACAGTGTTTCATATCTGCATTAGGAAGACTTTACCATTCAACATGACCTTACTCTGCCTGATAATTATTCTCCAGGATGAGGAAGAAAAGACATTTTAAAACAAGATGCTTCTTAATAATGCTGCTTTCTAAAAAGAAATCTTTTAAAATGTATTTAGTTTTCTTTTTATGGACATAATGGACATTTGTTGTAAGGCATCTGAAGAATATACAATAACTTTAAGAAAAGCATAAAAACCACCTAGTAAGTCACATGTACTTGCCAATAATATTTTGCTTAACATTCTACATTATATGCATAAAAATATTTGCTAAGAGGGAATTTCTGATTTTTCTGCCCAGAACTCCTAGAATAAACTTAATCCTATTTTCCCCTGAGATATATGCCCACTCATCACAAAAAGGAAAAGAAAAAGAGATGCACATCATATACACATACTATGTGTGTACAAAGTACAGTCACATAGTACAAAATCCAAAACATTTCTGCTGAGCGGGGGGTGGGGATAGTGGGTAGCAGCTCCTTGAAAGCACTGTTAGGAATCCCCGTTCTTCCAAGGAGAATCGGTGCATACAAAAACAAATACCTATATCTATCTCAATGATTCTCAAACTTGGCTGTATGTTACAGTCATTAGAGTAGATTTTAAAAAATATATATCGATGTCTGGGCCCCATCCTCAAAGATTCCAATTTAATTAATCTTGGATGTAACTGGGATATTGTAATTTAAAAGCTCTCTAGGTAATGCTTTTGTGTAAAGTTGAGAAACCCCCGTCTATGCTATAACGTAATTTGCCACATATTATTTAAAAAAGGACATTTGAGATCTTTCCAAATTTCCATTTTTTAAGACCATTTATTGAGGTATGGGTGACATACAAAAAGCTGTATATATTTAACATACAACAATTTAATGAGTTTAGAGATAATTATACACCCCTGAAACCATCACCAAAATCAATGCCATAAACATATCCATCACCTTGAAAAGTTTCTTCTAGCAAAATTTTAAGTATACAATACATTATTGTTAACTATATAGGCACTATATAGCACATCTCTAGGAATTACTCATCGTTCATAACTGAAACTTTGTAACCTATGACCACTGGTAACCACCATTCTACTCTCTGTTTCTGTAAGTTTGACTATTTTAGAGTCTTCGTGTAAGTGGGATCATATAGTATTTGTTCTTCCCTGTGTTAGTAATGTTCTCCAGGTTCACCTATGCTGTCACAAATGGCAGAATTTTCTTCTTTTTTAAGGTTGAATAATATTTCACTGCATATTAATACCTCATTTTCTTTATCCACTCATCCTCCGATGGAGATTTAGGCTGCTTTTATGTCTTGAGTATGTGGTAATGCAACAATGAACATGGGAATGCAGATATCTCTTTGAGATCCTGATTTTAATTCTTTGGATATATACTCAGAAGTTAGATTGCCAGACTGTATGTTTTGATCATATGATTCTATTTTTAATATTTTAGAAATCTCCATACCATTTTCCATAGTGGCTGGCACCAATCTGTATTACCACCAACAGTGTACAAGGGCTCCCTTTTCTCCCTTGCTGATACTTTTTATCTTTTGTTTTTTACTTTATAATAGCCATCCAGTTTTCCAAAAATAATACATAATTCTCCATTGTTTGGATGTACCATAATTTGTTCAACCAGTGTCCTAGATTAGGGCACTTTATTTTATTTAATATTTTTTTTTAAATTTCATAGTGTTGTTTTGGAACATATTGTTTGATATATGGAAAATATTACTAGAAGATATATTCTTAGAACCATAATATCTTCATCAAATTGCATGAGAATTAGTTAATTCTGTGAATATTCTGAAATTGCCTTTTAAAATTTGCCCTACCACTTATTATAGAATAATGCCTGTTTTCCCACAATCTACCAAGGTTCCTCAAGCTCTAATTTGCACATGAATCACCAGGAGATCTTGTTCAAATGCAGATTATGTAAGTCCAGAATGGGTCCTGAGATTCTGCATTTTGAATATTTCTTCATTTTATAGTTACTTAAGGTGGCATATTGGGATGTTACTTGAGATTTTTCTTCTTCTTCCTACAGGTATTAATATCTGCAAATTTCTTTCTAAAAACCTTTCTAACTGTATCGCATAAATTGTGTTTCTTCTTTATTCATCTTGATGTATTTCATTACCTTGTGATTTCTTCTTTGGTCATTGGTTATTGAAAGGTATCTAATTTGTGAATTTCCCAATAACTGATTTCTTATTTATCTCCATTTTTGTTAGAGAACATACTTTGCTGATGTATGATTTCATTTTTTTTTAAATTTATTGCTTATTTTATGTTCTAACATATGGTCTTTCCTGGACAGTGTTCCATGTATGCTTGAGAAGAACATGCATTCTATTATTGCTGGCTTTGGCCTTCTACAGGTGTCATTCTACTTGGTTTCGTAAGTATATAGCATTGTTCAAGTCTATTTTCTTTTTGATCCTCTCCCTTAGGTGTTCCATCAATTACTGGCAGAGGAATCCTAACTATTATAATCGAATCGCCCATTTCCACTTCAATTATTTTCATTTTTACTTTATGTATTTTGAGGCTTTGTTGTTAGATGAACAATTGTTATGTCTTCCTTTCAGATTTATCATTTTATGATTGTAAAATGGCCCTTTGTTTCTAGTAACAACCTTGGTCTTAAATACTATTTTGTCTAATATTAATCTATAATTAATTATATAATTATATTATATAATTATATAATTATAATATATATAAATATATATTATAGATATATTTATAGATATATTTATATTTATATATATTTATATTTATATTATATATAAAAATATATAAATATAATTATATAATTAATCTATTAATCTAATATTGCCTATTTTATCTAATATTAGTATAGCCACTCCAACTCTCTTTTGGTTCTTGCTTGTATAGCATTTTCCATCTTTTAACTTTCACACTATTTGTGTCTTTGAATCTAAAGTGTAAGTCTTGTAGACATCTTAAATTAAAACAACAAAATTTGATTGAAATTAATACCAACTTAATTTCAATAGTAGATAAAACTACTCTGATATAACTCTCTTCTCTTTCCCCTCCTTTGTGCTATTATTGTCATACAAATGGCATCTCTGTAAATTGAAAGCCCATCATCATAGTTTTATATTTATTATGCAGTTGTTTAAGTTACTCAGGTTAAGAATAGTCAGAAATAAAAATACATTTATATTATACTTCATTTTATACTTACATATAGTTGGCTTTGCTGGCACTCTGCATTTCTTCATTTGGATTTGAATTACTGTCTAGGATACTTTGATTTCAGCCTGAAATAACCTCCTTTAGGTTTTTATTTGCTTGTTTTTGGTTTTGTTGTTGCTGTTGCTGTTGTTGTTTTAATAAAGAAGGCTTGCCATCCTATAAATGTTTTTCCTCATCAGCTTTATAATGAGAGTTGCGGATATTTTCTCAAAGTTTTATTAGATATTTATATTTGTCTATTATATTTTTTTAACATTTTGATATTCTGGTACTCAAAGTAATTATTCTTTCTTTTTATTGTCACATTCCTAAAAGCCGGAGGGGAAACTCCGAGAATCTTTCTCTCTCCAGCCTCATCACTCTTTTTCTCTTAAACTTTACGTTACTTCTATGTCATTGAATAGTCATGCCCTCTTTTGCCTCCTGGTCATTTTAATACTGTATCTTCTCACTGGAGTCCTTTTCCTACCACATCCTACCCTTGGTAAACTTCTATGTTTCAGGTTAACTTTAGGTTAGTTACATGATCCAGAAAGTTTTACCTAGGCCTTCCAAGTATGAACTACCTGCTTCTCCTATATATTCCCTACACATCACACCTGTTTACTGCTTGGTGACCCATAAGAATAATTAAGCATGAGGAGGATCATGCCTGTTCGGATCAGTATTAGCTTCAATATGTGGCACACAGTAGGTAGTAACAAACATATAAATAGATTTCCACAATTGAAATAAGTTTGATTTATGTATTTAGCTACGTTCACACATGAAAAAAAGTTGTAAGCCATATTTATTGCACGTAACTAGATTAAATCAGTTTACCTACCTGTTGCTAGCACAAATTATAGTATAATGCAAAGGTGGATTTACTGAAAACCTAATAAAACTTAAGCTTCAGGTTCCCTTGGTTGTCTTAATTTATTACAAGGTCATGCATTTGAATTTAAAATTTTACATTCTTTTTATTTAATATGCAGCTAGGGTTGCCAGATTTAGCAAAGGAAAGTACAAGGTATTCAGTTGCATTTGAATTTCACATAAATAGCAGATAAATTTTGAGTGTAAGTATAATCTACACAATATTGGGACATACTTATGATGAAAAAAGTTGTTATCTCAAATTCAAATGTAACTAGGCTTCTGATGTTCTTACTGGCATCCTACAATAAAACAACACCCCAACACCACCACCAAACTATACAAGCTGCAGGCCATACAAACCCTGAGTCTGCCTCTCTTCTATTGCTGTGATAGAAATTTGAGTTATCAAATGGACAACTTTGGAGCTGAACTTTAATAGTTCCATTGAACTTTAACCAACAAATGTATATCTTTTGAAAACTTAAATGGATACTTGTCCCTAATGCATTTTTCATATTATATATCTTATATGATTAAATACATTATATTGGTTAAACTTTGATAAAAAGACATACCATCATCAAAATTGCCAGACTGTCAGTGAGCATCATTTAGATGAGTATTTTCAGTTAGTTACTGCACATTGAACCCTACTATGCTCCATGAACTGCACAAGACTTTCAGATGCAAGATAAAGAAAACACAGTCCTGATCATTTTAAATGTCTGGAAAGATTCTATAGTAACATCACACCTTAGACACATCAATCTACAATTGTAATATAAAGTTACTCTCGTTAAATACCAGCAAAAGACCATCAGGTTCCCGTTCAATAGCCAAAGAAGTTTGATTGTTTTGGGAAGATATTGACATATAATTTTTGCCAAGCAATACATAAATATATGTATCATTCTGCTATATGTTTTTTTCAAATAAAGGTGACATAATTTTCTCCTATTTCCAGCCTTTGCTGCTTTCAAAAGTCCTCCTCAATGATAAGTTTCAGAGAGGTATGAGACTGTAATTTGATATACATATTGAAAAATATAGAAGGATTTTAGGTTGTTTTAGATGTTTCAAGCAACCTAGTAGTATTGTGATATTTGCAAAACAGCATCTCTATTATAGCTCAAAATGTCATGGAAAAGGATGCCAAGCACCCAATATTCAGAATATTTGTCCAATAAGTAAAAAGCCTTAGCATTAATTAGGGCCTGACATATAATCTCAAAAATATATAAATCTCCAAGTATGAAAATCTAATGATAGTCCCTATATATGGTTAATTAGTATAATAATAGTTCTACCAAACTATTGAATAAGTCTTGGCAATAGACTACGAAAAGTGACTTGTTCATTTATTACAGGCATGTTAGTAACAGCCCTGACTTAGCAAGAATCAGAGGGCACACTCAAATTAGGATAACTTGAGAAAAGTTTAATAAAAGGACTATTTACAAAAGTGTGGGAAGGGGTAGTGTAGTATCATGCAACTAGTAATAAACAAGTTTTTACCATATTAACTCCAAAGAACAAAGGGGAATAGTTACCGGAACCCAGAAAAGAGATTTGGATATAGAGATGGTTGCAGTAACCTTCTGTCATGGGACACAGCTAGCCTGTGTTGACCTTAATGGGAAAGAAACCAGGTAAATATATGAATCTCATTATGCTCCCTCCTTTTGACCTTTTGTAGCTCCCTTTTGGCCAAACCCAATCTGAAACAAATTCAAGCGTTCCTATTGATGTCATCAATATAGAACAGGCCCCAAGAGCCGAGAGGAGAGAGGTGGGGTAGAGAGCAGATCTAGAAGGACAAATGGCAAATGTATAAACTAGAAATCACCAAGGAAAAGCAACCATTCAGCTGCTATCATTTTGCTTTACTTACTACTTCATCCATGTAAATATGATTAGGTTTTCCTCTTTCTGATACCTGATTCTGATACTTGGACAAGTTTGGACTAATTTGCCCCCAAAATTTGGAGCAATATAAGGAATGGCCTGATGTAAAATACTGAATATAAGATACACATAAAATTCATGTTGGGGTGACTGTAGACCATCTATAAATATAGTCACCCTCAGAGGAGCTGAATTTAAGGTATAACGAGGGCTTTGGGTGACTGCTGTTTAGGGCAGAAGTTCCAATCACATTAGGACATCATAGGCCAAAGAGCAAACAAGCAACCATGCAACAGAGATCATCTCAAATATAAGAAACAAATTTAAACTTACAAGAATAAATGCTCTTCATGGTCGATTGTGACAAACACTCTTCTACTAAAATGGGGTAGGCTCGTATAGCATGCTTATGATATTTTGTTATAGGTTATCACAGTTCATATTAGCACAAATGTAAAATCTCAGAGAAATAAAATTGGCAGAAAAATCTAAAATTTAATAACTCTCTCAAGAGGAAAAATGGTATATGTGGAGGTTTAATAATGAATTTTATATCTATCATTTCTTGAATTATTTAAGAGACTAGAAAGATATATATCAATATTTAAGGAAACACTTTCAACACATACAAAATGGCATAAATACCATATTATTTTACCATTATAATACATGGATTTGCAGATAATGCCTCTGCAATACCAAACTGAATGTCTAATGAAGCATGCAGCTGCTAAGATTTTCTCTAGTAGAGAAGGCAGTAAAGGGAACTGCTGTAGCTTTTATTATGAATTAGAGGAGGATCCTTCATGAGACAACTGGGTTTTCATGAATGCCAGGTTGACATTGGCAAAATTGATATGTCTTGACATTTAGATGAGTTCTACAGAATGATGTGTACATGTTCTGTCATTATGCACACAATACATCTGTAATGTTTAAAGAACTTAAAATAACATTATTGTTGTAAGAGAGTGAGAACAAGTCTACTTTTAAGTACAAGCAGATTTCAGACTTGAAAAATGGAACAATGACATCTGATTTAAAAGTTGGATCTCAAAGCAAAACAGATCAAAAATTCAAGCTATCAGAATAGTGTTACATGTTCTTATTTTGTAAAAGAACACTTTAAAGTTCTGACTTTCAGGGTAGAAGAAAGACAATGTGCCATGTTAAAAAGAGGATAGACAATTTTCATGTTGAGCCCTAAAAAACTGCTGATATCTAAACATTTTAACTTGCAAAGGAGACAAATTGCAAATGATATTCATTGAGTGCTTTCTATGTGCCAAGCACTGTTCTCAGACCTTGACATGTTTCCACTCATTCAGTGCTCCCCAAATCCCAAAAGGCCGGTACTGATAGTATTCCCGTCTTACAGATGAGAAAATGAACACAAAGAAATTAAATAACTCACCCAGTGCTACACGGGTAGTTAATGACAAAGGTTATACCTGAAGCCAGCTTGTGTGGATACAGAGCTGTGCTTTTAACCACTGTGTCATTCTGTTTCAAATGATGGAGTATGGGCTGGATGTGGACTCATTTAAACATCCCTGGCTTTATGGTTTGTGATGCTTTGAAATGCTGTTCTTGCCCTTTTTTAAGAGTTTGAGGGGCCTCCAAGTCTAAGAAATGTGTCAGCAAGCCAGTAATTCATCAGTTTACTATAAGCAATGCCTTAAGATGATTAATTCAGAGGCAATGTGAGTGCAAGACAACAGTGGACAAAAGACTGGAAACCAACAGGTTGGTTAACAATTTTTAGGAAATGTAGGCTTTGCCTAGCACAGTGACAATGGGAAATGGGAAGGGAGTTTACAGAGGAAACATTGCAAAAGGAACATACAGCTTCTGATTGGATATAATAGGGAAAGGAAGAAAGAAAGAAAAGAAATGTCCATCTTTCCATCCCAGTTAACTGAGAAAATTCCCTTAAAATTGTTATGAATAGAAAATTTTAAAAGACATGTTGAAAAGTATCTTAAAATTGAAATTATAAGGAAAAAGTTATGTGTTTTATATGCTAACATACCCTATAGTAGTTTTTAAGTTTTTTATAAGAAATGAAATAATGTATGTATTTAATAGGTGCTTAATAAATGGTGGCTTCTATTATTTTATGAATTGTATTATTTATTTATAAATTCATTTCAGAAGCTGAATGTGAATATTTGAACTCAATAAATGGTATGACTATTCTACATTCACCTAAATTTCTATTTCAAAGAGAATATATTTTTGGAAATATTTAATTTTGATTTTTACAAGAAATTCCTCTGCAATATTTGGGAGAGGAAAAACGTAAATACTAATAGCTTGTTCTCAAAATTGTTAATTAATATTATAACACATTCCTCCCAAAAATATCAATATAAATATTGTTCTCAATTTTGCATAAGATTTAAAAAGTGAAATGTGGTGATTTTACTTTCAAAATGATGTCTATATTCACATAAATATGTATGTGTGTGTGTATGTAAAACATCTGAGGGACTCTACATTGTTCCTACTGTTGATTTATTTCAGAAAATTCAATCCACTAAAAGTAAGTTTATACATTTGAGCACATGCCTGCAATGATACTCAAACAAAACAAATAAACTAAACACATGATAACAGGGACCTTGTCACATTCATGTATATGTTTTCCAAGGCCAGGCACAGTGTCTTGCACTTGAAGGGGATGGATAAATGCTTCTGGAAAAAAAGGGAATTCAGTTGATCCATGAGGTAGGTTTGCTCAAGATAGGCCTTTCACACTCACAAGAGAGTTTCCTGTACTAAAGGTTTTTAGCGGGTATACCTTTGTTTTCATTTTCATTGTTACCTTCCACAACGGGAAATATAGTTCCTTGAAAATAGTAAGTATCTGTAACATCATATTACACACAAGAATCTACAAGTCCCCTCTCTTTTTCTCTAGAGGAGGGAGAACTCTCTGCTCTCCAGAAGGAAGAGCAACAAATCTGACAGGTGAGAGCCTGGAATTCACTGGGCTACACTGCACGAGTGGAGAGAGTTATCCATCCCTCCACCACGACGTGGCCTCATCTTCTTTTCCTGTATTTCACATGGGGAACATCCTTGCCCTGTCCTAAGCTTCCTGCCTTTAAGCACCGAGCATCCACTTATGGATAGGTTCTGGGCGTGATTTCCATAGGCAGGAAACTGTTGGTGTGAACAGTTTGGTGACTGAGGAGGTTGACATGAGGGTTCTGAAATGGAGACCTGCTATATTCCATTTAGAGGTGATTGATGGGCAAAACATAAGAATAAGAGGGTTACTTTGGCACTAGTTGTAAGACGTTATTAAATGTCGGAGTCCAGCTCCAACGAGTCCAGGGAAACCTGAGGGATGGACGGCGTCGGCAAAGGAAATAAGACCTGACAGCCTTTGTAGATGTCAGCACATCAGGCTCAAATTTATTTTTCAGAGCAGGTATTTATATGTAGGCAGGTTTCATCATCATGTACAAAATCAAAAAATCTCAACATGTTCTTACCTCAAAATATGTTTATCAGTTTTCTGAAAATGTCCCCAGTTTCTAGATATACTAACAAGATAATTCCCCAAGTTCTCATTAGTTGCAGGTTATTTTCTAGTAGTTAAGCCACGCTATTATGTAATTCTTTATTGCAGAAGCGCAATCTTCGTGTTCTTTCTGCATGGGCAAGTTTTTTGAATAGTGCCTTAAAAATATTTACAATATATCCTACAGTTCCTGTGTACCTGACTCCACTAGTAGCACTCACAATAACTCCTAACGCTCCTGTTTATCATCCGGCAATTGTTGCCAGAGTATTAACCTTTCCTTATGGTGGACCCGTATGAAACCAAAATCATCAACAACCCCTTCGTAGGGCCACAGTTGTTCAATTGGGGGTGTTTTCCATAGGAACTTCCCTATATTTCCAGATTGTGTATTGCATTCCCAGTTTCCTGGGGCCGGAATAGGTACTTTCCATTTTGTGGTAATAATAATGGGGGGGTAGTAGTATTTCTCATTTTCCTAACCCTGAGCGCAAATCCCCCTTGTGCTGTTTCCATATATAAGCTTAACACAACCAAACAGATCAACAGAGATGTAGTCCACCGTCCTGGCACATTGCTGCTTCGCAGTCCTGCCTTTGATTGCATCATGACCTTGTCACGGCGCAGGGACTCCAGGATGGCTTCCAACAATTAAATTGAGCTTTAACTGAGAATTCTCATCATCAGGGGTTTGGGTCACCTTCTAGCAGTTAAATGTTCTGAGACTTTAGTTAAATATCTTTCAGGTGTATTCTCTACTTCACTTGTGTCTCAGAAGGGAGAAGGAGACAACCTCAGTCTTCCCTCATCACCCAGGTCCCTGGTCCTTTAAAATGAACCAGCGTGTTATTCTCTAAAATATTAATCTTGAATACATTGACTATCATGTGGAATAAAACATAGTATGTGGAGAGATCAAGGCACCCCATGAACTTGGCACATGTGCATACTGACAGCCAACGTTTTGGTTGCACATGACTTTGTAGGCAGATTATACTCTTTGATTATATGAAAAAGAATATATTTTGATTATAGTCAGGTTTCATTCTAAATAGGAAGACCTATATTTGATATTTTAGACATCCATGATTGAAAACTTCATTAGGCAGGGAAAAGAGAGATAGGATTGTGCTAGGCTATTAACCATAGTATGTATTATCTATTCCATGTATACCTCTATGCTCAGTCCTCTAAATCTTATTCTTGAGATCTGAATTCTCGTTTTTGTAATTCCATTTCTCTAGCAACAGAATTCAGCATTTGCAAATCAATTAACTCTGGCTTTTAGAGTATTTCCCAGGAGTGGATATAATAATAACAATCAAAATAATGGTCATAGTTTTGTGAATGTTACCTGTCACTGTTCAAGGGTTTTGTTTGCATTAATCAATCACCAGAATAATGCTCTGCAGTATACACTATTATAATCCTGTTGGTTTGCAACCTCGAGACTTTCCCAGGTGAAAACTGAAGCTAACCTCCATACACAGAAGGCAAGAAGAGACCTAAGAAAGAGGCAGACCACTCCAGATTTGTACATGGCATGTTTACTAAGCAAGGGAACTTGCATAAGAGGCTTATCTTGAGTGGCTGCAAGACGAGTAAATCTCTGCCCCTGTCCACCAGAATCTTAAAGCTTATATAGAGACCTTACCTGGGCTCAGTCTCTATCAAGATGGTCTCAACAACACCTTATTCTCTCAAGGCTTTGTCCTTGGAACAGATCCTGTGGTAGGAACAGGGGGCAGAGCATACAATACAAGGACAGGGGAATGGGTGAGTAGCTTGTGATTGCCCAGGTCCACCTCGCCAGTCAGCTGGTGGTCACATCCTCTCAACTACCTCCTCCAACAAATCCATGTTGCACTGATGAGGAAACTGAGACACAGGAGAGAAAGTGACTTGTATAACTAAAAGGATGTAAACAAGATTTGAACTAAGTGTTCTAGTTCCATGTAAATTGTTTTTAAGAATATGACTACATTGTTTCTGCCCAAAACTCTATTTGAAACTTAAGGATGACCTCATTTTCATTTCCACAAGATCATCTTCCCATGGAGTCACATGCTCCAGAGCAAAACTACAAGGTAGGCACAGTGTTTAAAACATAGCAGAGTTAACAACTCCTCGGTTTAACACGTCTAAATATTTTCTGCAGTATTGGTTTTTGCCCCAAAAAACCTGTTCATTATCAGACTGCGTCCTGATTTTGTCTCCTGCTTTTGTGAACACGATAGATAAAGCAATAACTACTTTCCAGGTCATGAGATTAAACAGCAGAAAACATTGTATAGCAAAAAAACAAATAAGCAAACCAAAAACTCAAAAAGAGTTTAATTTAATTACTATCTTTCACAGGAATTAGTTAGTTAAACCCAGTGGTGATGGGTTATTAGTTAAACCCAGTGATGGGTGATTAGTTAAACCCAGTGGTGATGCTTATAGGTATAAAGGGAGGAATCAATTAAGGGAAGACTGAAGATAAAATGAAGAAGGGATGACCTGTACATTCTGGAGACCACAGAAGAATTCAGAAGGAAGCAATAACGGCTGTGGATCATAAACACCTGCATAATCAACATCAAGAATGACATTTACAAACAATCACCTCCAACAACAACAAAAATCGCCTTATGTTCCCTTGTCTTTCTTTTACAGAAGACTGCAAATATGGGTAATAACGCAAAAATGTTGTATTCCAGAATGGTGTATAAGCATAGAACTCTGTTGGTAAAGAAAGAAACTGAATTGAAATTTTAAGAGTAAATGACATTTCAAGTTATATTATTAAAATTTTATATTAACACATATAAATATAGAGAAATTTTAAAAAATCATAATACTGATTAGTGTGATTGATTAGTGTGAAATACTTTTATAGACTCTTATGACTAAATGAAATATTATAAGGGCTCTTTCAATAAATTTATTTCCATAAAAATTTTAATACTGTTCTACTAATATACCAAATTATGGCTACTGTTATGTTTAAGCAATCTGAGTAAACATAATGTTGATATTTAGTTAATAATTATTTTTCTCTGAGAAAGTACTATACTGTATTAGGTTTTAACATCTTGAATTATATTTTAGTTCCAATATTGCATTAACATAAATTCAAATACAGTCTTTACCAGTCTCATATAATATAAAGTGCAGAATACAATGTACTTGAGAAATTAAAGCTTGAAGCAATAATTTAAAAAATCAATTGTTAATTAAGGTGACAAACTGTGCAGACCAGGAGATTTACTATTTTATTATGCACTTTTAATTTTAAATCTGTAATTGTGTTTCCACACCTGCTAATAAAGATATAAGAAAGCAGTGGTTTCAATCACATTTGTAGGGATGTTAAATCACTGCCCTTGAGAAGTCTGATTTTCTGGTTTCTAATACATGTCTGGATTGATCATCCTGAAGGGAAGGCAGCTTTCCCATTTTCTAATCATGCTTAGAAATCTATAAACATTTAAAAATCTTCAAATTAGACACTATTGGTTTCTCTGCCATTTTTATTTTCAGTGACTAATGAATGTCAAGAATAGGGAGATCATTTCCAAGCAATTACTGAAAGTAAACTGATTTATTAGTCCATGGCTTATATTACAGGAATACAAGGTACATGATATGATTTCTATTGTTATATGAAATTGGGAAGTTCTTTTCAGAAAATCAATAAAATTTTGCACACTTGCAGTGCTATTAGAATCTGAGTTCTCTGTTGCTATATAAATTATGTTTTAGATATCATAAAATTATTTCCCAGATGTTTATATCCAACAACTCTTTTACATACTTTCAAATAAACACATACAGGCTAAGGATTAGTAATTACATTTCAGAATTTCATTGTTCCTTCAGTCACTAAAACTGTCTTTGCATTAAGCTCTTAGCAGAGATTATGAATAACAGCCACATTTTACTATTTCTCTAGTCCTAGCTATTATGCACAGGCCCTCTGATTGTTACAAGTTGTCCTTTCATTACAAGGAGCAATGCATCATCAGTGACTCTAAACTTAATAGAATTCTTTTCCTTGATTACATCCCACGTGAGGCATGGAGTTTGAGTTTTTTAGGAGAATGTGCATCTTTGTTCCACTCTTTCATCCTGTTTGTCCTCACAGACAGATAATGAACCAGGCTTATTATTTTAGCAAACTTAAAATCTTAATGGTAACTTGAGAAAGAGAATGTGTTCTACTTTCCTAACTCTCATAAATTATCCATAAATATCATAATAAATATTCTGAAATCATGGTTGGGGAATAAAGGTAACGTTGCCTTACTGCAAGAAAAGGACAGGGATAATGTGAAATGGATAATGTCAAAATTACGATAGCCTGGAAATGTTTTATGGATTCAAAAATATACAAAATTGAGTGTTCATCAAAAGTAATGGAAAATAGGATCAGTTTACCTAAAGATTATTTGAGTCAAGGATTATGTAAGTCAATCTGGCTACTGTGCATAAGGTAGCAGTGGTTACCAACATTTTCCATCTCTAATTGCAAGGCCCATCTTTTATTCAACATACATGTTTTATACAACATCTATAATCTGCTATGATTCTTAAATGGCATAAATGGCTGCCTCTACTTAAAAAATATAACAGTAATTAAAAAAAATCAAGTCATTTATATACACATTTAGTATAATGTGTATGGAAACTGAGCACGTTTCACTAGGTGAGGTAAGACAAAGGAAAGTACTGTATGATACCACTTATATGTGGAATCTAGCAAAGCCAAACTCATAAGAACAGAGAGTAAGATGGTGATCACCAGGGCATGGGGGTTGGGGGAATGGGATGGATATTGTTTGAGGATACAAATTTGCAGCAAGTAATAAATAAGCCCCCTCTAATGTACAGTACAGTGAACATAGACAACAATATTGTATTATACTCACCAAACTTGCTAAGAAACTAAAATTTAATTATTCCAACCACTAAACAGAAAGGATAATTATGTAACATGATAGGGTGCTAAGTATTGCTATAATTATAATATATAAATGCATCAAAGTAACATGCTATATACCTTAAATTTGTAAAATGTTGTATGTCACAATTATTTCAATTAAAATATATAAATAAATAAAAACAAAGAAAGATGCTAATTATCTTGTATTTTTTGGCATCTCCATTTCATGTTTTGCTATTTTCCACTCTTTTAGATAATTTTCATTTGGCAAACATCTACATATTTTAAATGTCTCTACTTTCTCTAAAAACTTTTTCTCTATTACCCAGAAATGACTGGTCAAGTTTTCTCCCTTGTAAAGGATTTTCTCACAACCTTCATAAATGTAATTTAGAACCTCTGTCGAACCATGATTTTATAAGATAATGGTTCTTTAAACTTAGACTGATTAAATATGTCAGAGGTGGATGAGTAACACGATACAGAGACTGTTGAACTTACTATGCCTTCATAGCAAAACTGTTGGTTAAATGGTTGTGATAAGTAGGGCCCATAGAAAAACTAACGAAAACTGGTAAACGATACAAGTCAGGATGATAAAATCAAAGGGGTAAATGTAAAATACATTAACAATATGTATGAAACTTGTCTTGGAATGCTACACAAAGAATTCACAACTGTTAGAAATTGGTCAACCTAAAGAAGACATTATTATTTTCAAAAGCTACCTATATTTTCCTTGGATAAGGGCAGATCAGCACTGCCCTTTTCTATTCTCTTCACAACACAGTACAGAGCAGTGGTAGTGGCAACCATATGGCAGCAGGCAGCAAACAATAATGATTTTTACCACCAAACAAAAAGGAAAAGATAATAATAGGAATGTAGAGTCATAATAAGGATTGAAGGATCATTACCTTACATGATACCCAATCTGAATTGTACATTGTGAACAATCGACAATTATCACAGATCACAGGCACTGCTGTTCTGTTGTATTTTTCTGGGAAAACTCATTTGTTCTATTCATTTTTGTGTGTATTGACATTTAAAACACAAAAAATATTTTTAAAACTAAAAAGATGCTACCAAAAATAAAATATTTAATTGAAGTAAAAATTAGAAGACTCTTCTCTTTGCCACTGCCCTTCCCAATTCTCCAGAGGTTGCTCCTATTAGATATACTTTTGCAAAAGTAAAGTTTCATCACCACAAAAATCTTTCTTTCTTCAACATTTTCACTGAAAGTGCCCTTTACAGTTTTGCTCTAGTGGATGCCTGGATCTCCCTTGAGGACACTACTAACTTCCCCTGCAGGGCTGCAAAGTGGTAGAGTGTTTTGGTTGTTTTATTTTTGCTTCCTCTATATTTCTCTTAGCACTGAGCTTGTAAGTCAAATGGGGTTTGTATCAATATTTGCTGTTCCTTGTTCTTTCCAGTCTATTCTCAGTCTTACACAGAGATTTGAATCCCGTGTTATCAGGTATTATCTCTTAGGACCCCTCATCATTGCATCATCTACTGATACCCTGGGCTCTCATTGATTCTTGATGTCTCTGGTTCCCACTTCACCATTACTTTGGCTGTCAGAATTTTTGATGATTTTAATCCTCAGGGTGAACAGAAAATCTAGCCATACTGTGGCTTCTCAGCGTCCTGAACTACTGTGAACTTGTCCTGCATACTCCCCGGGCCACTCAGTTCCGTAGTCATGACCTAGTCCTTGGCATTACCTATAATAGCAACTCCTTCATAATCTCAATTTCACACATCACACTCTGTCACCTCGACTTCCTGACGTCTTGCTTGTACTCACTGCCTCAAGCAACCCCACTCCAACAAGCCATTATGCCACCGGGATGTACATTTATTGATCCCACATTATTTTCACTTTCCCTCATCAAACTTATATTTTTCTCTTCCATAAAAACCAAGCTTAAATTCCACAGTCAGTTGTTTTAATGACTCCCCTGCATATATCCTCGACTACACTATTCTTCTTCAATTTTGTCATGCAACTTGGCTGTACCCTGACTCTAATTAAATAATTCTTTACTAATCCAGTCCTGAATCTGAGCACTGACATAACTGGAGAAAAACACATAACTACGCTGCCTGATCTCATTTTACATTCTCCTTAAACCTTAAGGAAATTCAATTTTCTATTATTTTCTCTTTTTTTTTTTCCGGTACACGGGCCTCTCACTGTTGTGGCCTCTCCCGTTGCGGAGCACAGGCTCAGGACGCGCAGGCTCAGCGGCCATGGCTCACAGGCCCAGCCGCTCCACGGCATGTGGGATCATCCTGGACCGGGGCACGAACCCGTGTCCCCTGCATCGGCAGGCGGACTCTCAACCACTGCACCACCAGGGAAGCCCTCTCCTACTCTTTTAAATGACTATTCTATACTGTGTCTTTCCTGCTCTCCTCAAACATTCATCATCTCCTCCCTCACACTCAAATGAAGTTGATGGACTTGCTTCCTAATTTGCTGAGCAATGAGGTCCAATCACCTGTCCTGACACCTATGTTCCTGATAGCATTTGTACCTGCATACTCTGCCTTCACTCCTATTAGTGTGTCCAAGGCCAACACCTCCACTTATGTAACGTTGGCAAAGGCTTCTCTCCAGGGTCCTGATCTCTATATGAGGCCTCTTTGCAAAGAAAAGGGCTCCTCCTCTGAGTGGACTTAGCACTTTGTTGAGATATAAGTGCTAACAATAAGCCTGAGCTAGATGACAGTTCCCCTTGCCTCCTGGACTCAGTACCCTCACGTGCTACACGATCCTAAGTAGGGAACCAGTCGCCTGCCTACTCAGGAACATCTATCTGGTATTCCTGTACTCTCTCTCTCATGCCATCAATTGCTTCTCTCTACTAGATCACTCCTATCCTGCTGTTATTTATTTTACCCTAAAAATATAATCTCTCTTGACACATCCCTCCTTTTGGCTCCCTTACATTTCTATTTTACCCATTGCAGCTAAAATTATTCTAAGAGTTTTTTATACTCTTTCTAATTCTGCTTTCCCCATCTCTCTTAAAACCACTTTTAGTGGCCATTCTCCTTTGCCACTCCACTGAAAATATTTTTTAGTGAGGTCATCATCGTTTTCTACTGATAAAGGTAAGCCTGGTTCTCGGAACTTTATATTGGACAAGTCGATAGCTCTCTCTTCCTGTAAACACAGCTTCACAAATAGTACCCCCTGTGTATTTGATCCAATCACTCCTCATTCCTTTTCATTGCTGTCATACCACCATGGTCCAAGCCACCATCCTACTGAACTTGAATTATGGCAGTAGCTTCTTAGCTGGTCTCCCTGTTTCCATCCATGCCACATTTCAAGGGTATTCACCATAAACCACAGTAATTATTTTAATATACCCATCTATTAAGTTACTTTTCTGTTCTCAGTTCTCAATTGTTTTCCATGTTACTCAGAGTAAAAAAGTCTTTATTTATAATCATTGCAAAGAATTAATAGCTTCATTACCTCTCAGATTTAATTTTCTTTCTCTCAAACTTGCTAACTCTATCTCCTATCATTGGTCTATAATACTCTTTTCTCTAACTTTCTTTGTTTCCAAGACATTTCTAAAATTTAATCCCTCATCTCCTTCAAGCCATCACTCAAACATCACATTCATAGTGAGGCCTCTTCTGACCAAACTGTGTAGGATTGCATCTCTCTGCAAGGACTCCCACCTGCCTTGCTTTATTTTTCTCCTCAGCACTTAATACTTTTCCCCATATTACATTACATTTATGAACTCTCTTACTTTCTAGAATGTAATTTCATTGAAAGCAGGGAGGTTTTTCTGTTTTGTTCATTGCTGTACCTTCTCAAGGCCCTAGACTAGTACTAGGTACATAGTAGATACTCAATAAAAATTCATTAAATTGAATTGGAGTCTGTATCAGACATTATTGTGGCCCCTGAAACTATAATGTGAGCAAGTCATCTTTAATCTAATATCTTTATAATTTTCCTGATGTCCTCTAGTTTATATATTTTAAGAGTTTTTTTACCTTAAAAAAGAAATCTAGACATATGTTATATGATACCTCAGTAATAAAAACAAAAATCAGCATAACCATCTTTAATGATAAACCTTAAGGAGATGAGTTGTAGAGGTCAGATGATTAGTGTTCAGACATAATTTTTTTAAATTATTTATATTACATGTACAGTTCATACTAATGAGGTTCTGTCTTTGAGTTTTGTCATAAAGTTTCTTATTTGAAAGAAAAAGAGACTAATGTAAACTATGGACTTTGGATGATAATGAAATACCTGTTTAGGTGCATCGATTGTAACACGTGTCTGACTCTGGGTAGGGCTTCTGCGGGTGGGATGCTGTGCATTTATGGGAACAGGGAGTAATGAGAACTCTATACTTTCCACTCAATTTTTCTGTGAGCTCAAAAGTGCTCTAAGAATAAATTTTATTTATTAAAAAAGGAGAGATATAAGTGAATATGATTGTGGATTCAATTTGGAAATGAT
The DNA here is from genome assembly GCF_949774975.1 of Lagenorhynchus albirostris. Lineage (NCBI taxonomy): Eukaryota > Metazoa > Chordata > Mammalia > Artiodactyla > Delphinidae > Lagenorhynchus > Lagenorhynchus albirostris. The sequence goes on from NC_083097.1 coordinate 17,179,705, forward strand.
TATGTTTGGCAGTTATACACTACACCATATTTGACTAAGAATCACCAAAAACTAATAGAAGGTGAGTGTCCTTGGCAATTAGAAAAGTTTAAACCTCACCTTTGACCAGTGTGTTATGCTTGACTTAACTGTGATGACTGAGTTACTTAACTGTTATTAGAGCTTATCAACATGCAATATTATTTGTAATAAAATATTATATTTTATTACATGATGTGGGATTTTTTTTGATACACACATATACACACATATACACACATATATATACTTGCAGTATACACACATATATATACTTGCAGTATACCTGACCAACTTTTAACATCCTGATCTTCACTTTTTATTATCTGTACCATTCTTTAGAAATGAATTTTTATTTTAAGTAATCTATGCACTATTTTTTTTTTTTTTTCTTTTTGTGGTACGCGGGCCTCTCACTGTTGTGGCCTCTCCCGTTGCGGAGCACAGGCTCAGGACGCGCAGGCTCAGCAGCCATGGCTCACGGGCCCAGCCGCTCCACGGCATGTGGGATCATCCCGGACCGGGGCACGAACCGGTGTCCCCTGCATCGGCAGCTGGACTCCCAACCACTGTGCCACCAGGGAAGCCCTATGCACTATTTTTAAATAGGTAATATCATGTGTTAAACATTTGTTATTTTATAAGACATGGTAATCTGCATATATAAACCCATTTAAACCACACAATAATTCATACAAGAGTTATGAGTAGGCATCAATACTACAGGCTTATAGTAAAGAAAATAAGCATTAAAATATTAATTCTCTTAAGCTTCTATATATAATGAGTTGTAAAGATGAGATTCAAACATAAGACTATCCAGTGTTAAAGGATCTTCTTAATGTCTTATTATACTTAATACAACTGTATTGAAGTTACTGATCAGAAAACAAAAAAAAATACTAAAAAGAAAGAAGTAACCCATGCCGAATATGGCAAACTGTTGACATTTCAATGTATGTCTTTCAAAATTTGTTTGATTTTGTATAATTTATAATATTATGATAATACTTAAGGTATTATTTTATGACAGCACTTTTATAGTTAATATAGGTATTTTCTGTCAATTAACTGAATGCGCCATACCTTCACTAAATCCCTCACTTTTTTCCTATTTTACTATTATAAATAATGCTGTGATGATTTTTCTTGTACTTGAAGATAACTTTGTTCACTTCACATGAATTTCTTATCATGTTCTTAGAATAAATGTATACAATTAAAATTCATTTTATCAGTCAATGCATGTCTCTCTGGCTTTCTAAATAAATTCCTAAAGTGTCACCTAAAATGCATTGGTTGCCAGTTTCAAGAACAGTTCATGATTTCTTATTTTCTATAATTTGTCCCACAACTAGGTATTATTACTTATTTTTGCTGGAATTGTGTTTGTACTTGATAATTTTGATAACAGCAATTCAATATAAGATAAACTTACTTGTTTCAGATCAATAGTGAGAGGAAACATCATGCATAAGATTATATGCCATTTATGTTCTTTCCTACTTTTGTAATGTGCTGTTCCTTTGTTTTTTTATCTGCCTCAAACTTTGATGATTTGTAAATGCTGCTTAATACTAAGAATATCATCTTTTGGCTTGCCACATAATTTGTTAATCTTTTCATTCTCCAAGTTTGTGAAAGCATCATTGTGCTTTCATTGTCACCCATGCCAATTTGTGAAATGGAGAATTTAATTTTTATTTAGCCAGATCTTTTTGATATCTTATTTTTGTGCTTAGAAAAATCTTCTTAATGCTAAAACAAGATTGAAATAATTATATTTCTTTCTAGTATTCTTATGACTTTTACATTTTTTCTTTGTTCCAACCGGAACGTGTTTACCTTTGAAATATTAAGCCAAGAGCTAATATTTTGGATCTAAGTAGGTTTAAGTAACTCTTCCAGCTCCAATCATTAATAAATTTTAGTTACTGTTGGCAATTTTATCTCCACTAGGAATTCCAACCACTTTTTCTAAGCTGATACCCCATTCTTGCTAACTTATTTCTTAGAGATTTAGTTTTCTTTGTCTTTCTGAGAGGGAAGTATACATGGTACCCTGCACCTGGCCTTTGCTGGTCAATCAGTTCTTATTCCTGGAACTTAGGAACTGGCTTTTGGAGACTTAGTCAATTCATTTAATATTGGTCTTGAAACCATAGGACTGGAGAAATCATTTTCTACATGAAGAGGGTGACCTACAGAGAGAGAAATAAAAGAATAAAATAAATGCCTAAAAGGAGTGGTGACAGATTTTATGCCTCAAGGAGAGAACGTAAATCAGGGAAAGCAGCTGCTATGGCTCCTGGTGGATGTTCAGGACATTTGTAATTTATTGAGAGGAGATGCAGTGTTTGCTGAGAGGTACTCTTTTGTCATTCCAATAAATTCTTCTTTTTCACTGAACACTATGGATTCTTTTGTTTGCAACAAAATTATCTCTGATGAAGACTCAGTCAGTTATACTAAAGTGTATTTTTTTTGGATTTTTATTCCCATTTATTGTGCTCTATTTGTTCTTACAGCAGGACCACATTAGCTTAAGTGGCATAACTTCTCAGTACATTTGCATAGCTAGCATGACAAGTCATCATCATATTTTCCTATGAATATTCATATACATAAATCTTTATATAATATATAATACATATATATATTTAAAGGAGAACTTCTGTTTCATTTTATCATTTTTGCAAAATTAAAACAAAATCCATGAAGATTCTGATTATATTCTAATGTGTAAAATAATTCAGTAAGACTGAAGGGTTTTTTTGTTTTTGTTTTTGTTTTTGCGGTACGCGGGCCTCTCACTGTTGTGACCTCTCCTGCCGCGGAGCACAGGCTCCGGACGCGCAGGCTCAGCGGCCATGGCTCACGGGCCCAGCCGCTCTGCGGCATGTGGGATCTTCCCGGACCGGGGCACGAACCCGTGTCCCCTGCATCGGCAGGCGGACTCTCAACCACTGCGCCACCAGGGAAGCCCAAGACTGAAGATTTTTGCAATATTTTATTTTGCATACAAAAAAAAAGTTCCTGTATTAGATTTTTGATTTTCATTGTGTAAGAATCCATGCCTATGTCATCAAAGATGCACCAAACATCTATCGAGTTCCTATGATGTGCCAGGCCTTCACCAGGGGAGTGGATGGATAGAAACAAGAGCAGGACTGACACCCTCCTGGACCACAGAGAGTTGATGTCTAGGAGGGGGACAAGCATTAGACCAGCGGTCCTCAACCTTCTTGGCACCACGGACCAGTTTCATGGAAGACGGTTTTTCCATGAATGGGGGGCTGGGGGGGATGGTTGAGGCAGTAATGGGAGCGATGGGGGCGGCAGATGAAGCTTGACTCGCTCGCCCGCCGCTCACCTCCTGCTGTGCGGCCTGGTTCCTAACAGGCCGTGGCCCAGTACCGGTCTGCAGCCCAGGGGCTGGGGACCCCTGCATTAGACAATCACTGATTGAGATGACTCTGGAGGGGAAATGGAGACTAGATGATCCCAGCCTTCGCCGGTCAAGATAAGGGTTTCAGTGTTTATAACAGGAGTAAGGAAAGTCATTGATAACAAGCTTTAGGCAGAGAAGTGATATGATCCAATTGGTATAAGATATATTCATGAACACATATTTTGGTAGCTTTTTTTCTATTATAATTTCAACTGCTTTACATAGGAAAGTTATTGATTTTGGAGGGTATGTGTGTTGTTTATTTGTCATAATTGTAAGTTCTAAAAGGTTTTCGATTTTCTAATTTGAATAGTCTAGGTAGATAATAATGTAAATTTATATAATAATAATATATACAAGCACAATGAGAATAAACCTCTTTATTTTTCCTAAGATTGCCTCTAGTTTTCCCCTGTTCTAGTGAATATCTTTCGCTTTTGCCTATTACATTATTCAAGGTTCAGACAGGAAAAAAAGAACATGTAATGGGTATTTCAGACAGAAATATATTTAATACAGAGTATTAGAGGCTTATATAACCATTAGGATGGTTGAAGTACTGAACATCACGTAGACCACTAAGAGAAAATTTAGATGTGTCTGGAGTCATGCAAGTCATCATAATGATTCCAGCTGTCTGCAAAACACATGTCTCTCAAGAGAATACTTTAGAAGAATACCATGAGAAGTGTCAACTAATAAGTAATCTCAGCTACTTTCTGCTAACAGAATTCTAAATTTCCTTTCAGGAGAAATTCTTGACCCACTTTTAGTCCGTGTAATTTAAACAGACTTGAAATCTCAAATTCTGTTCCTATCAGTAAGGATGTTACTAGTGACTGGCCTTAAAAATTTGCACATTCTACTGATCACAGTGATTAGTTGAGAGTTCAGCATGTTCCCATGTCAGGTCAATTAGTTCCCACCCTATAAATTTTACTGAGTTGACCTATGTTCACTGGACTTATTTATTTAACAGAAGGTGATTTTTTTTTTTTTTTTTTTTTTTTTTTTGGCAGTACGCGGGCCTCTCACTGTTGTGGCCTCTCCCGTTGCGGAGCACAGGCTCCGGACGTGCAGGCTCAGCGGCCATGGCTCACGGGCCCAGCCGCTCCGCGGCATGTGGGATCTTCCCGGGCCAGGGCACGAACCCGCGTCCCCTGTACCGGCAGGCGGACTCTCAACCACTGCGCCACCAGGGAAGCCCCCAGAAGGTGATTTTTAGACTGATGTTGGCCATCATTGTCACCACATGGAAAAACTGCCTGAAAAAACCAACATAAAGGAAAACAGAATATAAAGTAGACTAGTCATATTTTTAAGATGTTTTTGAACAATTGATTTCAGCAATATTTGGAGCTTAGTTTAGAACTGTATTTCTGGATTATATGATCCAGTTTTGCTTAAACGAATTGACTTGGAGTCCTTCATTTCCACAGAATGGATTCCAATTATTATAGCTATTAAATGTACTTTTTATATTCTTTTAAGAAACACTTGACTTTCTATTATTGTAATAAGGATTTCTGCAACCATATTACACATTTAGAATATTCTGTGGTGCCATTTTAAAGTTTCTTATGGTGTTAGAATAATAATATTACATAATTGTAAAGTTCTCTATTTCTCACATTAAAAGCTTCTATTGATTGAGATTTTTTAAATTAAATAACTTTAATGTAAAACTATTACCAGACATCTGTCTGCAGAGAAATGCTTTAGCAATTTAAATTTATATTTCAAGATTACCATTTTGTTTAAGTTTTCTATTTTTTAACCACTCTGTTTTTAAATTCATATCATTCTATTCACAGAGATTTTTAAATATATTAGCTTACGAACTGATTGTTTAACTTTCCCTGTGTTTGCTTCTGCTGTATATTTCATTTTATTGTACTTACAGTAGTTTAGGGATGTTATCGTAGTTTTTCTGCTAGTGTCCAGTGGATTGCTTTTAGAGGGAGGGAGGGTGCAGTTAGAAACCTTAGGGAACAGAATTCCCCTACTGGGAAAAAACAGTAAGATAAACCTTTGAAAGGATCAAATGATGGACAGATTTCAAATGGGAGACTGTTGCTAAGGTGTGATTATGACACATGGCAAACAATCCACTGGAAGCTAAAAGGGAGAGGTGGAAGGAAATGAGTGTTTCTACCCACTTGTTAGCAGTATCTGGTCTATTTCATTCTCTCCCTTATTTCAAGCCTCAGGCACTTTGTGACCCCCAGCTGTTAATTTCTATCTCTCTCATCTCTTTCCTGACTCTCTTCTCATTCTGTCACTACTACTATACCAGTGTTTTAAGGCTGACTGGTGGCTTGAGTTAATAAAACTTTTTATTCTGTGGGCTTTCCATTCAAGATGACACGTGTGTAATGATTGCTGGTCATTCAAAGAATTAACTCATTTCTAACAAAAAGGACAGAAGGACAGTTATCTTTCCTGAATATGACACTGGGTACAATTTAAATCCCAATAAGGACGGGAACATAGAAGTGACATTGCATGGAGCCAGAAACAAAGGTCAGTAGATTGCTTAAACCATCATGTAGGCATAGGGCCAAGATCAACGAGACTGGGTGCCAGAGTTTTGACACAGTAAATACTCATTAAACATTAAGGATGTATATTCAAGTGCATTTAAATTAATAACAAGTATTTTATTATTTTGTTATTTAATTAAAATATGCTGTTCTTGGTTTTATCAATTTGAGGACTTAGAGAGTCCACCTTCCTCTACAAAAGGACATTTCAATTATAAACCTTACTAATTGAAAGAAATGATTCCTTTTTTCTTTTTTTTTTCTTTTTGGCCACACCATGTGGCTTGCAGGAACTAGTTCCCTGCCCAGGGATTGAACACAGGCGACGGCAGTGAAAGTGTGAGTCCTAACCACTGGACCACTTTCACTTTTCATTAATAAAATATCTACTTATAGAATATATTTTATTCTTAAAATTCACAGTTTCAATATGAAATTAACAAAATTAAATAATAACTGAAAGCATCCTATCTAATTGATAAGAGGTAAATATTTATATATTTTTTGCTATAAAACACAATTTCAGAAATCCCAACATACAGAAAGTAATTATGGATTTTCAGATAGATCCAGTCTTTGTTATATCTCTGATCCAATTACTCCACATAACTTATTAGGAAATGCCAAGAACTGCCTGACATCTTGATGACAAAATTACTGTAATGGAATAGCAATACTTTATATTTTAAAAAGAAATTTAAAAATATAAACATGAAGAAACTCATTGTTTATTATCAGAAAATCTTTAAAAATACAGAACATTTTAAAAGATGGGTACCATATGATATTATTTCCATTATGATAACCAAGGTTTTATTCTTTTTGAATTCTCCTAACTCACATATAAACACACTGTTAGTACATGCACAGCATTAGTAGTTTCAAAATCTGGTTTTGTGAGTTTTGAGAGAATGATTATATCAGTTTAAAAATGTTTCTTGATAATGCACTTACTTGTTTCTTCCTTTTAATATTCTCTAAATTATTGCATCAACTGTATCACACCAAAAATCAACGCACATGACTTTGGGTATACATGGCTAATATTTTTGAAGGACAAAATTTATCATACTAGTCAAATTTCTTCTACGTTGGTCAAAGTGAGATTTATAAATTAAAATAGTTAATCATCTTCATGAATTTGATCTTTCATGTTTTGTTAGTTCCTAATGCTTATATTTTCATATTTTATTGCAATCTTATTTACTAAATTTTCTTTTCGAACTCACATATACAAATACTAACACCACGCACATATTACCTGAAATTGCTTACTATTTCCATGAATAGTGACAATTTGTAGAATGGGTATTCAAACATTATAGATTAGAATTTCTATTTTAAGTGTTGCTTAGTATGTTAAATTTCAAGAAACAAGCATCTATCTATAATATATATTTATAATATCTTTATTACAATGCATTTTAAATTTACCTTAGTGGTAAATACAAAGCTGATCAATGATTTCTTATTACTTCTCATAATGTAATACAAAGTAATGTGACTTAAATATGACTTACAGTGTTTTTAAAAATACATTATATGGAAGTCCAAAATATTTTAAATGATGGTGAAAAATAAATGTGTAAATGGTCTGCATGTGTGTATATAGTGTGTGCATTTAAATGTACGTATTCTTATGTATATATGTTTTTATAAACAAAATAAAGTTCACCCAACTGATTACTTTCTATTTCAAATCAATTCAACCTCTCAAGTTTTGTTTTGTTTTTTTTAATTTGTATGCCCCCTCTTTCAATTCTTCTATCTATGTCTATCTATAAAAGTAATGTGATATGATACTGAATCTATCCGGCTTTTCAGGCTTACTGATGGAAAAATTTACTTTGCTTTCTGTCTAAATACATCTCTTTATGTTTTCAGAGATTAATTGAGGATAAGTTGTGGAAACAAAAATGGGATATGTTGTAGGGAAGAGATGCTATTGTTAATATAAGAAATGAAGTAATAATTTCATGGCACACAGAGAAAGTATATGAAAAAAATACTGCTCTATAACGTTTTCTAGTAAGTAGTAAAATACTACTATAAGTTTTACTGGCAACACACATGAAAGAGTTTTAAGCAAAGGAAGTGATGCAATAGGCTCCAGTGGGCCCTTCAGAGTCCTCTTGCCACTGAACCTACAGACCAAGGGGTTTGCTGTTTTGGCTGAGTGTTCCTGATTATCAAGGGGAAAGTACATTGCCGTACCATAGTGAATACAGAGAAGAATGTTCCTGGAACCTATGGGATTGACTCAGGTCTTATTGTAAGTATGAATGGAAAACTAGATAAACTTAAAACAGACAAGACTAGTAAGGACCATGATCTTCAAGATTGAAGTTCTCGGTCATTTCATCAAGTCAAATATCCTGGAAAAGTTTAACGATATCTAAGAGCAAAAGGAATATGGTATGGAAAGGTGAATAAACAAGTTATAAAGACTAACTCTGTTCTTGTAAACAATGGCTGAAACAAAGACTATACAACATTATATGCTCCCCTTATATATATATTAAATATAAATAATATTATATATCACATCTACATGTTTACATTTATATTACATAAATTTTACTCCATCTTGTTTGCCTTTTGTGAGTGAACATCTTTATGACTTAATGTTCAGGTTTATGGTTATTAAAGTGGTATGGTGATCAAATTAGAATGAGAATGAATGTTATCTAGAGTTAAAAATATACTGATGGATTTGATATCTTTTTTTTTTTGACAAGGGATTAGTATGTTCTGATTAACATGCACGAAACTTCATTGCATTAGATGGGAGCGTGTTGTTTTTCCTGTTTCTGTTTTCACATTTAAATATATATCAAAGGGGTGTGTATTGATTTTAATAGTAAGGAGGTGGATTGTACTAGATGTTGTCTACTAGATTTTGGCAACCTTTTCAATCCCTTCTAGTTAACTTTAGTATCTCAGAGACTAGAAAGCTAAGAACTGTATTGCTAGATTCTGTTACTTGGATTCTAGACAAAATGTGGTTTTTCTTCATGAGCTTCATGGACAGGAAACCTGCAGGGATGCCAAGGAGGCAGAGGATGCTCTTGGAGTGGCCGCAGACAAGGGCCAGGCTGCAACAGACAGGACTCTTTGCAGGGCTCAAACCCACATTCTGACGGTGCAGGAGTCTGAGCAGCAGGTAGCTGCTGCGGAGGCACCACTGGCTGCAACCACTGCTGTTTTCCAAACCTCTGGATCCTCATTGTGGTAGCAGGGCCCGGAAACCAAGTATCGCATTCCCATAGCAGGGCTGAGTTTTCTCCTCTAACCCTCCAGGGATGTGGATGCACCGAATTTCCTGTTTGTTCATTCATTCTTAAAATAAATGAAAAACACAGAGTTTTCTGTTTCCTGCATTGTGATTCCTGATGCACGTAAATATTTTTCAACCATATTAATAGGTTTCAGAATTTATTTACAACTTCTCGGGGAGAAATATTGGCATCATAGGGCTAGATCAGTAACATTTGTTTTATGGGTGATAAGAAATGCAATTATTTTAGAAAACAAAGTATATAACTCTATCTATCTATATAGATAGATAGATACAGAAATAAATATAGAGATATAGATATAGATATATACTTAGTTATACTCTCTCCATGTTCATAAAATATTAGATTTTAGCATTTGGAAGTTCATTATATCTAAGATCATTATGTAGCCACAGGATATCAAAAGGCTTATTTTATTTCAAAGTGTGGAAATATATATCCTAAGGAAACTTCACAATGTTTGCATTATTTGTCTCAATTATATATTAGACAGTTATGAGCATGGAATTATGAATTGTATCCATATATGTACTATTTTATTAAATATTGTGCAATATTTTAAATCACATGACAATATTTCAGATTTTGATAGTGTAAAGATAAATAAGACTTGTTTAATTTTCATAGATTTCTTCAACCTCAATTCAAGATTCTAATGTCAAGCCTGCACGTGAGCTGCTGCAGCCATCTACTCAAGCTGTTCAGTGCGTCTGAAGTTGCATTCAGCGATGGCATATCTCTCATGGGCTGATTGGCTGTCCTGCCTGTCATTTCCATGGATGCCATTTCTCTTTTATACCTTGCACTTCTAAAAATGTCATATACTTTGTTTCAGAGAAAAGATATTTTTATCCTTTTCAAATTTCAACATGTTAGTGTAATTGCAACAGACATATCCTAGAGCTATAAAATATATTAATGGGATTCTAAACGTTTGATAGACATTGAAAATACTTTTATCTGTATTTACATACCTATGTCCTGCTTAAAATATTGAAGTTTGTAATAGTGTTTTAACTAGGTGTATACATACACATGTACAATAGTACAATCCTGTTAAAAATGCTTTCCCTCGAGATGAACCACTTGAAGCATTTTCATGTATCCTTTCAAGACATTTCTTCTGACAAGGTGAGCCAGTCTTTCACTATGTTAAGCATGGTGTCACGTGCAGGGAATTTGGATCCCTTGAATCTTATTTCATCATGGGAGCTTTCAAAATTTAGAGAAAAGGATGGTATCACAAACATTATGAGATACCTTTCTGATGGCTTGCCATCTAGCAAAACTATTTCTTCCCTAAAATACTCAAAACAAACAACATGTACGCTGGATTTAGAATTTAAATGTTTGCTGTTGACAGGAAATAGGCAGTCGATATGCTGTGTATGCATACGTGTATGTTTAAATGTACTTTGTTAAATTAAAATTATTACTTGAAAGGGAAATAATAAAATTAGCTGTTCTTAGTTTCTAAATAAAAATCACATTTATGTAAATCTAAGACATCATTGAGAAAGGAAGACGTTGTCTGAAAACATGACTTCTCATAGAAATATTTATTAAGTGGCATCTATATGCCAAAGTAATGTAACAAACTAAAAGTAGTTTTAATTTTCATAAGTTAATTTCAGTGGCAAACTGTTTTCCATACATTTATATCTCAACATTACCTCTTGAAAGGAAAATCTGAGTTACTAAATACTGACTCCATATCTCCCTAGTTTAGCTAATAGTATTCTACACCTACTCTGGAAAATAAACAAATGACTCTAAAAGATAACAGTATATTTATTTTTAAAGATGATGAGATAGCAGATTTTAGTAAACTGGCCATGATCATATGGCTAGTACTGGGTATTGAATGTTTTAACAGTAAAGTAGCAAAACGTCCAAGCATAAATAAAGAAATTATTTCTACTTAAATGTTTTAAATAGGTAATTGCATCATTAAGAATTCTTTCTTTGTAAAAATAGTCTTTTGTAAGAGCTCAAAGTTTTGGCTTGCTTTTATTCTATGACCTGTTTGTTGGCTTATGTAATTCACAAATAGCTTGCAATGCATCCATAATACTAATTACATCCTAGTTCAGGATAAAAAATACTTTCCCACATCCTTCTATGATTCTTATATTTTTACTTGTATTTATGCCTTAGATTCCCCCCCCCAAAAAAAATCACAGTTTTTCTGAAAGTTAATTGAAGTTCTAAAGCTCTGGGTGGAAATGTCATGGTAATTTGTTTTTGAAATAATATGAAGCTCTACAGCTAAAAACAAAGCATTCAAGACAAAACAAACCATGGTTACTGTGGAAATAAAAAAATTTAACTTTTATTTAGGCTTTCTTTAATGCTTTAATGGGTCTTCTTTGTATTCTAACATTCATGTTATTTTCTCCACAAATAGATTCAATGTCTCTAAAATGTCTAAGGAGAATACTAGAATGTTGTTTCCATATGCAAACTGCAAATGTCTTTTTCTGTATGCTCAAACTTATCTGAGAGAACTTTAAATAAGTAGTGATGAAATAATTACTTCCTGCTAAAGACTGATAGATTGATATTTTTGATAGATAATAACTTGGACTCATAATATGCAAACATCCTCCCAGGCTATTTTTTATGATCAAAAGACTATAAATTAATGGCAATCATAATGGTATATCACTTCTAGAAATCATAGCATGTTCATGGACCTCAATGGTAATGAATTTTAACTATTTCCTTTTTCTTATAGGTCATAGCCAAAGAGATTACATATGTGAATTTCCAGAATGAGTGACCCAGAAAATGCCATGGTTTAGTTCTCCAACTCCAGGTACAGGTTTACTTCAGTTTCACCATTCAGCTTTAGTGTAAAGAGTTGAGAACACTTTAGGTAAATAATCAAGTAATGAAGAAAAAGAGAAAATGGAGATATGATAACAAAATACCTTAAAGTCCAAGTAGATGGAGTAAGGCTATCATGAACAAGCTGTATAGAAGTCTAAATATTCGTTCAAGAGGAAGATAAGTAAGAGCATAGATGCAGACTGCAAGTTACTTAGTGATTAACAGTCTGGAGTTTGAGGTCAAATTCTAAACCTGCAATTCAGTAGCTGCCTGATTCTGGGCAAACTGCTTTACTGTCTATGCTGTGCTTTTCCATAATCATAAAATCATTTAACATTTCTAACTTCATAGAATTCCTGTAAGTGAGGAATGAGAGCATGAAAAAGGCGCAGCTCAACACCTTGTACATATTGAGCACTCAACACATTCCAGCTCTTCTATAATTCAGCTCTTCTCAAAATAAGAATACTTTGGGGACCACAAAATGCTAAGTTATGAGGTACCCTTAACATTTTGAGGTATTTTAATGGAAAGCAAGTAGATCCCTTCACAAAATTATCAAAGGACTTCAAAGTAATAGTTATTTTATTTACATTGCACAACTCTTTGTAAATTTAAGTATATATGCAGGTTTAATGTAGACCGAAGGTATACACAATATTTTAATTTTTTCAATACTTCCTGCTGGCTTGGGTTCTACAGAGAATTAACATTATAAAACCTGTCTAATTTTTTCTTATAATACTTAGGTATACTCTGTACCTTATTTTTAGTCTAAAAAGGTTTTGGTAAACTCAGTATTATTTAAAATTTTCACCATTTTTCATGTATTGATTTCCTGAGCACAAGGAAACTGAAATATGCACGTGATAAGTTTAATACTTCTAACTTTCACACAGGAAAATTTTAGGTACGGGAATTCATCTTTGTAACAACTAAAGATGGGTTTTTACTTAAATTTTGGACTCCAGTTATCATAATGTCCATCTCCCTATTCTTTCTAACTTAATTTCTGCCTAGTTAATCATGTATTTATTTTATTTTATATAATACAATAGTGTCTTATTTTTATATTATTCCAGGTTGAATTTCTTCCTGCTTCATAGAAAAACCTGAGCATGTTTAGCAAATATTTTTGATAAACAGATCATTTGTATATCCTGAGAGACATACAGTTCCCCCCTTTGGGGATTTAGTCTCATCAGTCATAGTAAACAGTAGCCTTAATATTTGCCTAAATAAAACTAATAAAATGTGGTGATATATATTACACAATACTCTCCAAAAGTGCATTATAAGTGATTATCTGATTATAGGTTGCTTTGGTTTGCAGTGTCACCTTGACCTTTCTTAGGAAAGATAATTGAAAATTGACTGAATACAGACAAGTTTAGCATTCAAACTTAGCAGCAATTTTAATTGTCTAACTATTGTAAATTAACACATTTTACCACATATTTTGTATTTCTTGAATTTCTCCTAGAAAAATTGTGGAAAGGTTACAAGAAAAACAGAAATCAAGTGTGTACATGAAAAAAATATAGTTTTTTGCTTCATGATATTGTAAATGTTATACATGTACAATATCATTTGTAAAGTTTCATTTTTAGGTTTATGTGGGAATAACTTTGTCTTTAAATTTGACAAGAAAGGTTGCTCTTGGCAAAGTTCTACATAAATAAGTAAACGGTATAACCACAGAAAAAATTTATGTTGTATTTATGTAAGATGCTTCAAGTGTTTGTAGTTGCACAAATAATCACACATGAATAATATCAGAATATATAAAATAATGTTAAATTAAATTATAAAATACATTAAATATCTTAATCTCTCATTTTTCTTAGAAATATCGTTAAACAGTTTTGCAGTAATATTTTGATAGCTCAGACACGCCTCAATGAGTCTTTTTGTGCTCATTGCTGAGCACAATTTATTTAGAAGACTAAAGTTTGAAAAGGATAGATGTATACTGACAGCCTCTAAGAAGATAAATCAGCATATGATCAAAGAAAGCTGAAACACACTTAAGTAGGTAATAAAGAATTAAAAACAGCTATTTGTGTCATGTACTTAGAGATGTTCTTCGGTGTCAAGAAACTGTGCAAAACATAGGTTTGCTTTGTTTTTCATTCTCCCTGTTTTCTATTTGTAGAAATAAACAAAGACTACTCCCATGAGAAAAAGCAAAGGCTCTTTATTCAGAGCTTGCAATAGAAAGAGAGTCAGCAACCATCACCTGCTTTTGGCTGGCAGGAGAGTTTGAGAACTCTACAGTGAGGATAGGAAAAGGCTTTGATATGCTCTGAATGGAAGGGGTTGGGAGGGGGAAGCTTGAGGCAGGGTAAATAGAAGTGAGGTATCTTACATGATTGGTCTGGAAGCAGATTTGACCCTCTCTGGTTGGTCCTGAGTTATAAGCAAGGGTAAAAATTGGGAATCTGGCAGTCACTGATCAGGTTCTGACTCTTCCGGGTGAATTGCTGCAAAGATTGTGGGTTGGCTTGTTGGCTGGTGCTGCAGACAATGTAGGTCAGAGTTCTATTGTCATATCCGGTCCAGCCATTATCTGTTTGCATTTTCAGTCTCTCGTATTACACCTGACTGGAGACTAGTTATAGATACTATTATTTTTCCCAAATACAATAGTTTCCTCAGAGCTAGATAAATTATTCTAAGTAATTTCCAACTTGAAGTGAATGAAATAGATCATAAAATCAAAACAAACAAAACACTATCGTGACACAAAATGTGAAATACTGCAAACTGAGTACAGATATTAGAAGTATGACGGAAGAGGGTGAAAGTGGAAGAGGAGTAAGAGCAGTAGCGGCAATTACCACAGAGAGTACTCAGTGCTAATCAAAATTAAAAAAGGGGCTTCCCTGGTAGCGCAGTGGTTGAGAGTCCGCCTGCCGATGCAGGGGACACGAGTTCGTGCCCCAGTCCGGGAAGATCCCACATGCCGCGGAGCGGCTGGGCCCGTGAGCCATGGCCGCTGAGCCTGCGTGTCCGGAGCCTGTGCTCTGCAATGGGAGAGGCCACAACAGTGAGAGGCCCGTGTACCGCAAAAAAAAAAAAAAAAAAAATTTAAAAGGGTAGTCATAAGAGGTAAGATGAAAGAACTGGGAAGGAGACCTTATATAATTTTACAAGAATTCAGTTTCAAGATGTCAGTATACATTTTTTCCCCTTATTCTTTTTTCTCAAAATTGTCTGAGAAAATATAATCACATTGAAAACTACAGATCAATTTCAATGAAAAAGGAAACTGGTTGTAGTACCAAACCACACCATTGAAGCATGCCGGTCAAATATCATCTAGTCTTTGTCGAATCTGGGGAGGAATCCTAAACTCTTAGATCTCCCCTCATTTAAACTACAGTTTAAGTTCTAGACAGCCTTTCCATGACCTCTTTGGTTACAGCAATGAAGTCCAGGAGGCTGGGTGGGTCTGGAGAAGGAGAATGTTCCTACAGAAAACCAAATCATCACCAAGGAATGACTAATGCAGGAAGCAGAAGGGGAAGCAGGATGACTGGCTATGTTAATAAATCCATAGCCCTGAATCCTGCCCAAAGGAGCCCACAGGGATGCAGTGAGGGGCAGGGAAGGAGGATGCATTTCCACATGTCGTTTAGTTTCTGTTAGGTGCCACCCAACTGCTGAGTGCAGATAAATAAGAGAAAATGTGAAAACAAGGCAAAGGTGTAAACATTACCGGTCAAAAGGCTCATGAATATACAACTGTAATCTTCTTCACTTCTCTATAACTTAACATAACTTGACCATCAGAGTCACCAAGTTTTCTCCATCGTGTGCCTATATGGCCATTCAAAAACTCTAGTAACTCAGTCTGTTCCAGTTTGGAAATCTCTTTTGGGTAAATCTTCAGATCAGGGTTCTCTCCCACTCTCCTCTTCTTCTCTCTTATACTCAGGAGATTATTTGATATTCAGTTATATTGGGTAAATTTTAAACTCCTTTTGACTGTTTCAAACATTTTCTGAGGCAACAAATGTTGATGGCCCAAAGGAGTAGGAAGAAGGAGTGAAAACAAATAAGAATGCTTAAAGGAATACCCGGGTCAGGATATCCTAACGCCTGCCACAAAAATAAAATGATAATATTGATGCAGTCACACTATTCAATCCAACTGAGGATGATGACTAATTGTTCACTTTCCCCATTTCTCTTTGATTGTACAATGTTTAACAGGGAGGACGTTCTGCTCATAACACCTACCCACAGAAACAGGAAGAAGTAATAATGCAGAAAAAATTATCCAGGAAACAAAGAAAATATTTACATTAATAGTGCACCAGAGTGGTCACAAATCACGATTGATATAATTTCCATTTAATAAAGGAGATTGCAGAAAAAATATACTGAAGTGTCTAAAAGAAAGATTATGAGACAGATGCAATTTAAAAATTGAGCTTGCAGAACTTAGAAAATAAAATAAAATTATGGGAAAATACAATAAAAATAAGGCATATTAGAAACAATAGTCCAGTATAATTAGCAATGCACCCAAAAATTCAGTGAACATGGAGTAGAAATTGAGTAAGTTGCAAAATGTAAATATATAAATTGGAAAGGACAAAGAAGTAAACTTAATATTAGAGAAAATGAGAAATATGTCAAAAGAAGATCCAAATGTGCATAAATAATAATGAGATGAAAGAAAAAAATGAGACAGAAAAACATGAAGTGAAAAAAATGAAAGATAATTATTCTAAAATAGACATGAATCTGAAGACTATAAGAGCACACCTTATACAAAGACAAATTAATGTAGAAAGATTAACACCAAGAATTTTCCTTATGATATTAGTTATCTTAAAGAAGGAATGCATAGCTTCTGGGAAAGAAAAGCAAATTTGTAAAAAAAAAAAAAACAATAGAAATGGAGTCCAGTGAAAAATGAGATATTATACATGTAACAAATAAATAAGATCAGACATCAAAAAAAGAAAAGGAGAAACAGTTTGTCTTCAGATTTTTACAATGAAAAACAAAGAGAGCTAAGCTAAGAGACAGTGCTGCACTATTCACGTTCTTTTCTTTTTATTTATTTTTTATTGACGTATAATTGACATAACCACAACTGGTTTTGTTTGTTTGTTTTTTTGGCCACACTGTGCGCTTGTGGGATTTCAGTTCCCTGACCAGGGACTGAACCTGGGCCATGGCAGTGAAAGCACCGAATCCTAACCACTAGACCAACAGGGAACTCCCCACAATGTTTTCTTATAAAGGGCATGACTCCAAAATTTTATATCTGACCATACTGTCTTTCTAAAACATGAAAAAATAAGTAGATAAAATATGGTAATTTTTTTAGGAGAAAAACTAGTGGACTAAATTCTGCTAACCAAAAAATAAAGAACTCTAGAATCCAGAATATTTAATTATTTAAAATAAATGATTGATGAAAATTGTTATAAATAGTAAATGTTCTCAAATATACAAGTAAGGAAAAATTGTGGGAATTATTATTTCAGAGCAAAAATTTACAGTAACAGAGGATGAATTAGAAGCATGCTCCTCACACTTTATACTTGTGTGGTATGGGGAAAATTAAGTGTGCTCTTCAATTCATTAATTTAATAAAGGTTAATTAGCACCTGCTATGCAGAGGACCCTTTTCTACAGAGAATACAATTGAGATCATTGACTTTAGGTAGCTTTCATTCTTGTGTTTGGGGGCTGGGAGAGCAGATAAAGACAATGAACATAACAAATTAGTAAATGTTATGGTATGTTAGAAATGACAAGTTCCCCAGAGTGAAATAAAGGAGAAAAGGCACAAAGGGACTAATTGCAGGTGGTGATGGATGGATGGATGTGTGGGGATGAGAGACTGTTTTGGGTAGCCTCACAGAGAAGGTGCTGATTGAGCAAAGACTTTAAAAAGAAAGAGAGTAAACCATTTATAAATTTGAAGGAAAAGCAAACGTCAAAAGGAAAAGCCAAAACAAAAACAGGTGCTCACTGAATTCATGGCATAAAGCTCATGAGGCTGAGGTGGAGAGAGCCAAGAGGGAATAAGTAAGAGAGGGCTCAGGATATTTTGACCCTTATAAGCAAGCCAACGTGAGAGTGTTCACTTTCTCTCATTTTTCTTGATGGGGAATCAACTAGTACTGAGCAAATTTAGAATAAGAGTACAAAACGAGAAAAACCCATATTGTTTTTTATTAACCACCACCCAATGAAGGTGGATGTTTTAACAAATAATGATTTAAAAGTGAAAGAAAAAACCCTCATGAGGAAATACTCTATATTATCTGAGAGATCATTCTTTTAAATGTGGGAAAATCTTACTTCCATATTTTGTGGATTAAAGAACACTAGCTTTATACTCATATGACTTGATGGAATTGTCAAGAGAATATATTTTGTACCAGCTATCACAACTCTCTCCCTCTCGCATATATGCATGTTGAAATGTGTTTTTCTGCATCTAAGCTCTTCCTTATGTAGGAAAGATAATTAAATTATAGTGATAATTTCCTATCTGTCCGAAATCCATCTCACATCTATTGTCATTCATCCCATTCCAATTTTCCCTACTCCTGGGAAAATTTCGAGATTACCTGATCATAATTTCTGATATATGAATAGAAATGTTTATTTATTTTAAAACTTTTCATGTTTTATCTTTGATAAATAGATGACTCTGGAAAGATTAGGGTGATATTAGCTTTAAATTAACTCTATGATATTTCACTAATTTTATCACCATGCTAATGTAATGTTATCACAATACTTTAGTTAGTTAATAGAAGACTTCAGTTTAACTTCTTGTAATTTATATTTTTAAACTATTCCAGTTCTATAGTGCTAACATTATTTCCAGAGATTATTACAAAAACATCAAATTAGGTTTAACTGACTAAATTTAAAGTAATGGATAACTTTTTGAAATGTTTAATACTGTGAATATTATAAATGCTATACTGAAATTGAATATTTAGATCTTTAGTCAATTAAGACTTTGGACCAATATTAAATCAAGTTAATTAATAAATAATTCGGATACCTGGACACTTTCGAAGTAAAATGATAAAAACAATGGTCATTGAACATAGTTTTAAATTAAATTCTCTGTTTCTCATTGTTATGTATAAAATGTCTATAGCTTAGTGGGACTTAACATATGTTTTTAACTGTCTGGCTCTGCAGGCTTTTGTACTGAGCATGATTTTCTGGGTTTAATTGCATATTCTAGGCTCCTGGTATAGAAGTGCATTTCAAACTCCTCATAATCCCCTTATTCTGCTTGCTTCAAGAAATAACAGCTCCTCAAAGGTAAGTTTATGAACAAACTAAACAATATATTTATAAAAAGTAACAGTTTGCTCATCAGGACTTGCTTTAGGGCCCTCATCTCATAGTTCCCACTAATACAGTTAATTACACTGTAACATCTACCCAATCCCAACCTGCCCCCTGACTTCAAGGACTCACCTTCGAATTCTGCAGACCCTAAAACTATAAAACTATACTGCCGGGACTTCCCTGGTGGTGCAGTGGTTAAGAATCCACCTGTCAATGCAGGGGACATGGGTTCAAGGCCTGGTCCGGGAAGATCCCACATCCCATGGAGCAACTAAGCCCGCGAGCCACAACTACTGAAGCCCATGCACCTAGAGCCTGTGCTCCGCAACAAGAGAAGCCACCGCAATGAGAAGTCCGCACACTGAAAAGAAGAGTAGCCCCTGCTCACCGCAGCTAGAGAAAGACCCCGAGCAGCAACGAAGACCCAATGCAGCCAAAATTTAATTAATTAAAAAAAAAAACTTTACTGCCTTAATGCCTCATTTGAAGCAGTACTCAGACTCTGTCACAGTGTCTGACATTCTTCCTTACAGAGTAAATCTAAGAAATTAGCTTTGCCTGATCAACAGGTTTTATAGTGGGCTTCTAGATGTCAATAGTCACCAAATGTGAAGACAGTTTGGTAAATGAATGTATGAGGTATCTTACGCATGTAGCAAATGAATAATTTAAATTTCCTGTACTTTAACAAATTGCCATCTCAGAGTATATAAATTTATACTTAATACGAGCCATGCCTAATTCTAATAATACATGAGCATGCCTATTCCCCTTGTGCTCACCAAAAACAATATCATAACTTATTTCAACGGTCACTCCTGTGAGGATATGTAGATTTTCCAGTTGTCACACACAATTATAGATATAAATTGACATGTATGTTTTGAGACTTATACCTGCCTTATGCCCATGTGTCATGGTATACTTTTTATAAAAAATTAAAAAAATAATTCCTGTGACTTTGTTATGCAGAAAATAAACATCTTAATATCAAAGGCTAGAAAATGCCTATAAATATTTTTATACAGTGTTATATTCACTCTTAAACAATTAAATTTCAGACGATATTTTAAAAATACATTTAAATAACTTTTTTAAAATACAGTTCATGTATCATTATTCCTATTGAACTGCTCTGGAATCTTAGAAATGTGGTAGCCTTCATTAAGTAGATTATGATATGAGTTTTCAGGAAATAGAAATAGATTTTTGATGCTCACGTGCAAATGGTTGGCTAACAACGGCCCAGCTCTTCTACTTGCTCGTTCTCCTAACAAATGCTGTGTTTCAAGGAAACAAATTCTAAATGTCAATATACCAACACTCCTGGACTCGAACAGTAATTATTGGAGTGAATGTGCTAGGGGCACCTGGGGAATTGGGCAATTCATCTCACCTCTAAACTACCTTGAACACCTGGGAAAAAATATAATGGCCTGCAGCTGGTCTGTAGAGGAAACTTGTGATTCATTATCAAAGGAACTGAGAGGTTTACATATGTTTTGAACATGTGCTGCCCCTTCAGAAGGCACAATGTAAATGGATTGAAAGCATCATTAGGCAAATATTTTAGCACAGTTAGGAAAATTGACTATGCAGCAACAACTGCCGTGAGTTGGGAGAGCCTACTGCTGTGCAGTGTCAAAATATGGGCATGGGTGAGGTTGAAGATGAAATGTGGACACATAATTCCAATGGCATTCATAAGACAAGTGCCTAAAACACAAACCCAAATTATCATTATGGAGTTTCATTGAGTACAATTTAAATATTAATGCTGATATCACAAAGGAATATTTGATATTTAATCAGTTAGATCTAGGATAAGATATAGTTTATATTTTCAATCTTTTTGTTTTAACTTAAGAAGAATGATTCTACAGTCCAGATCTAATATCACTAAACTCAAATTGGCCCTGGAGTAATAACTCAACTGCAAGGACACAGAAATTCTAAAGGCTTTGGGCAATTCTAGTCATTCTTTCTCAAATTTGAGTATGACATTACAGAGGAAACTGAAATGTCAACTCTGCCAATACCTAGCTAAGTGACCTTGAGTCATTCCTCTAATATGTTTCTTTATATCTTAAATATAGAATTAAATATGATCTCATAATACTCTCCAGCATTACAGACAAGTATAATTCTTAAATGTAAATAATCGAGAGACTGTTGAAAGCAAATATTCACATGTATTTATATTGCCTGATAGATCAATGGAAAACTGTGATACTGTACAAACAGCACTCTGAAGCTTTTGACCTATATCACTAAACAATCAGTTATTTCTATAACTTATCCTGAAGTGTTACCAAAACCTACAAATTTAACAATTTATATGCATATATATAACTCCTCAGAGATTAAGAGGCTAGAAGCACTTGTGCCTATTTACAAAAGAGTACAAACACAAGTTGAATATTTCTTGTTAGTCCATTATGAAGTTGAACTTCTTTTAAAAAATGCATCTCTAAACATACAGATACCACGTGTTATTATTTTAAACCACAAAAAGACTGGATTAAATCATAATGTTAAATAACAAATAATAGTTTACCGTTAGAAAGTCATACAAACTTATTGGAAAAAAAGAAAACAGAAGGCATATCCCCAAAAGGAAAAGCTTTTTGACATTGTTGTTCAGAAATGAACCTGTCAGGCTATCCCAAATATTACTAAATGTAGTTTTAGAGTAGACCGCTTATCTGGCAAAAACAGAATGTTTAAACAATGAAGTTTTGCTTTCTATATTTCACGTCATCCTTCTTAGCACTATTCCAAGGATGACTAGTTTCATTGTCCATGGACTACTTTTTTCTAAATCAAGAAGACAGATGCTTTAGATGAATGTGCATGACACACTCAAACTGTAAAAACATGAGTAAGGGAAAGTGTAACACGCTGGTAGAGGTCAAGGTGTATTAGCAGCAACGCAAAACCACCTCAAAGTTTTACTTATTCGTCCCTTAGTTAATGCCTAAAGAAACCCTGTGCTGTCAAGGATGATAGAGCTGCAATCATTGTCCTTGTTTCTTCAAGCAGTTAGTGCTAATGGGCAGATTAATGAAGTGGGCAAGGAATAACCAGCTGGGAGATTGGTAGAAATGTTTGCCTCCTATGGACATCTTTTTATTTTAAGTGTAGATGAACCTGCTTCATAAATGTATTCATTCAAGTACTGGCTTAAGAAACAAATAACTGTGATGTGTTCGAATTTCAGTGATACATATGGTCCTGAGTTTGACCTGAGGACAGACAAGGGATATGATAAGGTGAGGAGGTCCTTGGAACAATCTTGGAAAATGACCAAAGCAGGTCTGTGAAACAGGTTTCACAACTACCTAAAAGAAACAGGAGAATCAGTCAGGTCTAGTATATCTATAAACTGGAATTGGGCATTTTGATGGGTTGACATTTTTCCTTGACAAGTTCAGAACCTTAAGTGATCTTAGAAATGTCAGAGAGGAGCTTAATAGGCACCTCAGAGAAAACATTAACTATACAATTAAACTTAATGAGAATAAATTCTCCTTTTATGAGAGAAAGGTCAATGCTAGCCTGATCTTGGACAAAAAAGAAAAAGGAGTTCACACACACATGAAGAAAGCCAATTAGAGAACTAAAGTTAATATAATGCTGCAAAGAGAGAGGTTTTTATCAGCTTTCTCAACTATTACTTTCATATTAATTCAAATTTGAGTTATGAGAAAGTACAGTTTAATAATATCTGTAATCTCACAGACAAGTCACAAGGAACTCCAAGGAACTTCAGGATTCTAAACATGTAATAACCTTCTCTTCATATAGTTTTTTGCACATATTCCCCACCAATGGCACAATGAAATTTTTAAAACTTTGAAATTATATATAAGTGAAAACCAAGCCCCAAACTAAGTGATTGAGGCTCTTACATGTTTATTTCAATGTTTACTCCATTATTCATTGACCTTCAAAATAATAAAGGCTAACATTTATTGAGCTCCAACTATGTAATAAACTTTAAATACAGCAATACTACTGGATGTGTAACATGATTATTTCATTTTATATACAGGAGATGTGCTTAGTCAATATACTGGTTCACTCAGATAACAAGAAGCAAAAACCAGATTCAATTTATTTCCTGGAATTTCCACAAAATAATTTCAGCTTTTTATTTCTTGTTCATTTCTGTGTTTTTTTTTTTGACAGCTAAAGACCTGTCATATGAAACTCATATAGATATTATGTTTAAGTCACATTTCATAAAGTCGTATGTGTGTGTGTATAAAATAATATTGAATAACACAGTTAACAAAAAACTTGTGATAAATAAATGAAATTATACAAATACTTTGAGTATTTACCTAGAATAAGAGTTTTGCAAAATACTACATTGAAATCAATTTTTTTCTCTCACAAGCAGCTTATGATCTAGAAATACAGAAACTATGTCATATAACACACAACAGAATACAAGAAAGATTGATGTAATTATTATGAGACTAATATTTTACAGTGAAAGGATGCTCTACCAGAAGTAGAGATCAAAATGATTTTAGGGAAAACAAGAAACTTTAATGGAAAAGATGAACAGGTAAATTAAATTTGAAAGACAGAGACTTAGGAAAAATGGACAGGAAAGGGGATTTTAAGCAAAGATACCAATAAAAATATAAATCCAGAATATGGAAGGACTATCAGACTGCCTAAGGAAAAGGTACACATAGGTAAAGAATAGTAGAATAAAGAGAAACATAAAGTAGAGAATATAATATGAAGATTCTAAACAGAAAAGAGACATGATTAGACTTGTTTTTGAAAGTGCCCTTTAGGATAGACTGAAGAAATACTAGAGAGATTTATATGAAGAATATTCATGAGAGAGTTAGAGATCACTATATTGTCCAATTTAACATTTTCTATACATCAGACTAAGATGATACATATTTCAGTAAAGGTGAGAAAGTAACCTCATTCGTTTTGTGGCATTATTTTTCTAAGATAGTATAATGGTATACTGAATTACAAATATCTCATAATTTCAAATTTTCACATACAAAACTATTAACGCATTTTCATCCGTTTGGTGAAGTGCCCACCATCTTATATGTTCTATTCACAACTTATTTAAAATTAATAATTTTCTTTCATATATATATTTTACTAAGAAGCCATGTAACGATATACAAAGGAGTAAGTCTGAGAGATATTTTTGATTTGAGGTCAAAAACTGGTGAACTGTAACATAGATCTGACTTAGAGATGCATTTTCTGTACAGTGTTACAGTAACATTTCAAAATTTCCCATGAAACTAAACAAGTTCAGCTTCTCTTTAAAAACAACAGGTTATCTGGAACACCAAGCCCCTACTTCTGAAAGGAGGCAGTCAGCGAATCTGCAGATAGACTGTACTCTCTCTCCACAGTGGGAATACACTCTTCCACTGGCATGTCCCCACCGTTCCTGGAGACCTAACATGTAGGTCACTGCACTCAAGTATGTCCCCCTGACATATGTCCCCTGTTAGCCTTTGAATTGCAACCTATGATTTAGAGAAATAATCATCAGGACATCGCAACTAACTAGACAAGGAGAGTGAAAAGGTGATAAAGGAGTCCAAAAAATATGATTTTAATTTAGTTTGGCACAAATAGGGTCACCAAATTAAAGAGCTTATTGAGGCACTGGGATTCTCACCTAAACCCTACTTGCTGTGGACATACTCTTAAAGTGACCCTCATGATCCCTGTACGTGGTATTCATTCCCTTGTGGGAACTCTCATGCTGAGTGTGTGTGAGAACTCTGACTTGACTTTAAGCTACAGGATACAGAAAAGGTGGTGGGATATATGTGATCATGTGTCCATAATTATGTGGTTAAGTTACATAAGAGCTTAGGGCCCACTTGCCTTCCTGGTATGAGAATGCAAATAGCTATGCCGTGGAACCCTGCCTGGCTAAGAACTGCAGGTGGCCTGTAGAAGCTGAAGACAAACGTAACCGACAGACAGCAAGGAACTGGAGCCCTCAGTCCTACAACCACAAGAAATTGAATCCTGCCAACAGCCCATGAGTGGGGATGCAAATCTACCAGAGGAGAACCCAATCCTGACTGACAACTGGATGGCTACCTTGTGAGACCCTAAAAAAAAGGACCTAGGAAAGCCATGCCCAAACTCTGGACCTATGAAAGCCATGAGCTACTAAATGTATATTGCTGTAAGCTGCTAAGTTTGTGGTAATATTCTTACACAGCAATCAATAACTAATACAATACAAATTTTCATTTCTTACTTTAAAAAATATTTACTCAGAGATGCCTTCCCATATCTCTAAAACTGTTAGGGTCCCCCTAGTTAATACTTACAAAGATACCAATGTTCCTCATTTACAGAAATCTGCAAACCTGTAAGGATATAAATCACTTATATATCACTATTATAAATCACTATTTATAATTATTTACTTGAATCTTCTTGTAATTATTGGCCAGATCCCTACCTCTTCCACATACCAGGAATGATGGATTAAAGATATCACAAAATTTTTGTTACTTCTGCCACCAAAAGTTAAGTTTTGTTTTGGATTTTTGTTTGTTTTTTGTTTTCCCATTGCCTGGAATCTGGCTGGGCCTGAGACTGCTTAAACTAATAGAATAGGACTGAAGTGATACAGTATGAAGACAAACCCAGCTCTGAACAGATTGCTATTTTTTGATTCCTCCCTTTGGTAGTCCCTCTGTCTTGCTGTAAGGAAGCCCAGACAGCTTTGTGAAGTGTCTCTTATAGGGAAAAATGTGAACCACGACAACAGCTTTAGCTGAGCCAGCAAGAGTTTTGCAAGCCAAGTAAAAAAGAAATCTTGGGAATGGCTCCTCCAACCCAGTGCTGAGATAGATGACAACGCGTAGAACAGAGATGAGCTATCTAAACAGCTACAACCAGATAGGAAAATCATAAACAAATATACCTTTGCTGAGTTAAGCTTCTACATCTTGTGGTGGTTGATTACACAACAATAGACAATCAAAATATCAGGAACCACGTGTACATTCTCAGTGCTTAAAGTGTAATTGGTATACAGAAACTCTATCTTTTTGGCAGGGATTAATGTTATATTAAGTCTCTTAAAGGAGATTTACAAAAAGCAATTTAATATGAGGATCTGAAATTTATTAAACACACTTTGGAATGGAGATGTATTTTTAGATAAAGATTTTCATGAGAAAATATCTGGATTTGGAGATGCAGATCTGCAAAGAGGAAAAATTTTAAATTGTGGGAAGCTTAGATATCACCAAAGTAAAAGAAAATAGCAAAAAAAAAGAGGCTTAAGAAGATAACTGGTGTTGGCAGAAAGGCAAAGATAATTCTATATCTTAGGTTTATCTTTATTTTTAAAGGACATGTTTTTATTACTGTACTTTCAGTCTCTGAGAAAGATATAACATTATTTGGAAAGGAAAAACATATTACTCACCTACTACATTAATGTTACTTTATAAAGGCATTTGAGCATACTCGTTTACATAACTCTCCTCAACTATATAATTTTAAATTATTAGTAAACCTAAACATTTTATTTCTCTCTTTAGACAATATCTAGACATGTAGGTATTTTTGTTACTCACATTTGACAATAGTATACAGCCTCATTATTTACAGTAAGTTCCCTACGTACGAACCTTCAAGTTGTGAACTTTCAAAGAAGCTAACGTGCATTCACATGTCCAATCATGTAAGTCAGTTCACATGTCTGGCGTACATTGTCACGTGCATGCATCCTCTACAAGTGGTTGCACTTTTGTGTACTTTACTGTATAGTTCTGTATAGAGTACAGTACAGACATCACTGGATCATTTTTTCAAGAGGGTAGAATGAATTGAATCCAGCAAGGAACCAGAAGCTGTGCCATCAATGTCAGGCGTGAGTGAAATTGCAGCTTTCCCTCCATCTCCTGCTGCTGACGATACTTCAGCTCTACCATCTCCCACCTCCTCTCCCTCCTCCAGTCAGTAACTTCTTGCCTGTTTGCTCGATGCCAGCCCCTGTATACCAGCTATTGTACTGTACTATGGTACTTTTCAAGGTACTGTACTAGAAGATTTAAAATGTTTTATTTATTTTTTAATGTATTATTTGTGTGAAAAGTATTATAAAACTATTACAGCACAGTACTATATAGCCAATTGTGTTAGCTGGGTACCTAGGCTAACTTTGTTGGACTTAAAAACAAATTGGACTTATGAAATCACTCTTGGAATGGAACTAATTCGTATGTAAGGGACTTACTGTACTAGGAAACTTCCTCTTGCTATGTGTCTTAATGTTTAAATGCTTTTGATTTATCAAAGAATAAAGCATTAAATGAAATAATGTCACTATGATGAGTATCCTTAGGTTTAGTGAATAGTAGAGAGATTGGAGAGAAATAGAGGGTATCACAAAATTTTGTAAAACTCCTCTGCAAAAATGGTTATGTAGTCCACTTACATATATCTCCATCTCTGTGAAGATAATAAAACTGTTCCGAAACACTCTACCACTTTAGAATCCAAGGCTCAGAAATTCAACACATGCTAGTTAGCTTGATACATGGGGTCTTTCTCTAAATTTGGTATCTAAACCTTATACAATTTTAGGAATACGATTATATTTACTTTATCTGGGGAAGTTTTGCTATTAAATTATATTAGTATAATATATCTTTGGAGAAGTCCTGTGGTAATAAAACTGGTTTAATCCAGCATGTCTCAAATATATTTCACTACAGTTGACTTTATTTTAATGGAAGGGCACATTAATCACACAAGGAGATAATGATCTATGATACCACTTTGGGAAATAATATTTTAGGTAAGAGGGATTTCAAAATTCAAAATGAATTGATTGGCATGATCCTCTGGGAAGAATGTTAGGTTTGTAGGTACAGCTGGCCCTCCATGGTCTCAGGTTCCCACATCCACAGATTCAACCAACAACTGATCAGAAATAACAACAACAAAAAAAAATTCAGAACGTTTCAAAAAGAAAAATTGTAATTCTTTACGTAGCATTAAAAGAATGTATGTATATATATAACTGAATCACTTTGCTTTGCAGCAGAAATTAACACAACATTGTAAATCAACTATACTTCAATAAAATAAATTTAAAAAATAAGTAACTTGGAGATGATTTAGACTATATGGGAGGATGCACATAGGTGGTATGAAAATACTAAGCCATTTTATCCAAGGGACTTGAGCATAGGAGGATTTTGGTGTCCATGGGGGCCCTGGAACCAATCCCCCATGGATACTGAGGGATGGCTGCATAAAAAAGCTAGTTTTATATAAAACTCATCTATTGTGATCCTAGGGGAAACTGTTAGTTTCTAGAAGCTCCAGATCTTTTGTTAGTAAGATCATATTACTTTGGCAATTCAAAAAGATCATCCTAAAGAAATTTTTTTATGAACTAAAACACAGTATATGAATTTTCATAAGTATCATCTCAGTTATCACATTATACAATCTCTGCCTGAATAACAGAAACATAACTATGTAAAAAATGTCAGCTGAGGTGAAGCGGTTTCCTGCCTTATCTAAGGGTTGGATGCAGAAGATCTGGCTGGCTCTTTCTGCTGCCTTAATAGATAAGAGGTAGCGATTCATATGGACACCAAGTCTGTGGTTTCCCACTAGGTTTTTAAAGGAAGTTGGGCACTGTTAAGAAAAGCAGAACAAGCAAGACAGGAACACAAAACCACCCATCAGCACACAGACTACCTAAAGTCATACTAAGATCACAGAAACCCCAAAACACACCACCTGGCACTGCTCTGCTCATCAGAGGGAAAAGACTCAGCTCCAGCCAACAGAATGCAGGCACCAGTCGCTCCCATCAGGAAGCCTACAAAAGCCACTGGACCAACCTCACCACTGGAGGCAGAGAACAGAAGCAAGAGGAACTAAGACCCTGCAGTCTAGGGAAAGGAGACCTCAAATATTGTAAATTAGACAAAATGAGAAGACAGAAATATCTTGCACACAAAAGAGCAAGATAAAAACCCACAAGACCAAATAAATGAAGAGGAAACCAGCAAACAACCTGAAGAAGAATTCAGAGTAATGATAGTAAAGATGTCCAAAATCTCAGAAATAGAATGGAGAAAAATACAAGAAATGTTTAACAAGGACCTTGAAGAACTAAAGAGCAAACAAACAGTAATGAACAACACAATAACTGAAATTAAAAATAATCTATAAGCATTAATAGCAGAATAACTGAGGCAGAAGAACAGATAAGTGAGCTCGAAGACAGAATAGTGGAAATAACAGCCGCAGAGTAGAATAAAGAAAAAAAAATGAGAAGGATTGAGAACAGTCTCAGAGACCTCTACAGCAACATGAAGTGCACCAACATTTGAATTATAGGCGTCCCAGAAGAAGAAGAAAAAAGGAAAGGGTCTGAAAAAATATTTGAAGAGATTATAGTCAAAAACTTTCCAAGCATGGGAAAGGAAATAGTCAAGACCAGGAAGCGCAGAGAGTCCCATACAGGATAAACCCAAAGAGAAACACATCAAGACACATATTAATCAAATTAACAAAATTTAAATACAAAGAAAAAAGATTAAAAGCAGCAACAGAAAAGCAAAAAATAACATACAAGGGAATCCCCATAAGGTTAACAGCTGAACTTCCAGCAGAAACTCTGCAGGCGAGAAGGGAGTGGCAGGATATATTTAAAGAGATGAAAAGGAAAAACCTACAACCAAGATTACTCTACCCAGCAAGGATCTCATTCAGATTTGATGGAGCAATTAAAACGTTTACAGACAAGCAAATGCTAAGAGCAACTATATGCCAATAAAATGGACAACCTGGAAGAAAAGGACAAATTCTTAGAAAAGTACAACCTTCCAGGACTGAACCAGGAAGAAATAGAAAACATGAACAGACCTATAACAAGCACCAAAATTGAAACTGTGATTAAAAAACTTCCAACAAACAGAAGCTGAGGACCAGATGGCTTCACAGGTGAATTCTATCAAACATTTAGAGAAGAGCTAACACCTATCCTTCTCCCTTCAGTATCCTGAAGAACACTCCCGAACTCATTCTATGAGGCCACCATCGCCTGATTCCAAAACCAGAAAAAGATGTCACAGAAAAAGAAAACTACAGGCCAATATCACTGAAGAACACAGATACAACAATCCTCAGCAAAATACTAGCAAACAGAATCTAACAGCACATTTAAAGGATCATACACCATGATCAAGTGGGGTTTATCTCAGGAATGCAAGGATTCTTCAATATATGCAAATCAATCAATGTGATACACCATATTAACAAACCGAAAGATAAAAACCATATTAGTCTCAATAGATGCAGAAAAAGCTTTCAACAAAATTCAAAACCCATTTATGATACAAACTCTCCAGAAAGTAGGCATAGAGGGAACCTACCTCAACCTAATAAAGGCCATATATGACAAACCTACAGCCAACATCGTTCTCAATGGTGAAAAACTGAAAGTATTTCCTCTAAGATCAGGAAAAAGACAAGGATGCTCACTACTATTATTCAACATAGTTTTGGAAGTTTTAGCCACAGCAGTCAGAGAAGAAAAAGAAATAAAAGAATCCAAATAAAATAATCCAAATAAAAGAATCCAAATCGGAGATGAAGAAGTAAAACTGTCACTGTTTGAAGATGACATGATACTATACATAGAAAATCCTAAAGATGCCACCAGAAAACTACTAGAGCTAATCAATGAATTTGGTAAAGTAGCAGGATACAAAATTAATGCACAGAAATCTCTTGCATTCCTATACACTAACAATGAAAAATCTGAAAGAGAAATTTAGGAAACACTCCCATTTACCAATGCAACAAAAAGAATAATATACCTTGGAATAAACCTACCTAAGTAGGCAAAAGACCTGTATGCAGAAAACTATAAGACACTAATGAAAGAAATTAAAGATGATACAATCAGATGGAGAGATATACCACATTCTTTGATTGGAGGAATCAACATTGTGAAAATGACTATATTACCCAAAGAATCTACAGATTCAATGCAATCCCTATCAAACTACCACTGGCATTTTTCACAGAACTAGAGCAAAGAATTTCAAAATTTGTATGGAAACACAAAAGACCTCAAATAGCCAATGCAATCTTGAGAAGGAAAACCGGAGCTGGAGGAATCATGCTCCCTGACTCAGACTATACTACAAAGCTACAGTAATCAAAACAGTATGGTACTGGCACAAAAACAGAAAGCTAGATCAATGGAACAGGATAGAAAGCCCAGAGATAAACCCATGCACATATGGTCACCTTATCTTTGACAAAGGAGTCAAGGATACACAATGGAGAAAAGACAGCCTCTTCAATAAGTGATGCTGGGAAAACTGGCCAGCTACATGTAAAAGAATGAAATTAGAACACTCCCTAACACCATACACAAAAATAAACTCAAAATGGATTAAAGACCTAAATGTAAGGCCAGATACTATCAAACTCTTAGAGGAAAACATAGGCAGAACACTCTATGACATAAATCACAGCAAGATCCTTTTTAACCCACCTCCTAGAGAAATGGAAATAAAAAGAAAATAAACAAATGGGACCTAATGAAACTTAAAAGCTTTTGTGCAGCAACGGAAACCATAAACAAGATGAAAAGACAACCCTCAGAATGGGAGAAAATATTTGCAAACAAAGCAACTGATGAAGGATTAATCTCCAAAATATACAAAGAGCTCATGTAGCTCAATATAAAAAAACAAACAACCCAATCAAAAAATGGGTGGAAGACCTAAATAGACATTTCTCCAAAGTAGATATACAGATTGCCAACAAACACATGCTCAACATCACTAATCATTAGAGAAATGCAAATCAAAACCACAATGAGGGGCTTCCCTGGTGGCGCAGTGGTTGAGAGTCCACCTGCCGATGCAGTGGACACGGGTTCGTGCCCCGGTCTGGGAAGATCCCACATGCCACGGAATGGCTGGGCCTATGAGCCATGGTCGCTGAGCCTGCACATCCAGAGCCTGTGCTCCACAATGGGAGAGGCCACAACAGTGAGAGGCCCACGTACCGCAAAAAAAAAAAAAAAACACAGTGAGGTATTACCTCACACCTGTCAGAATGGCCATCATGAAAAAAATCTACAAACAGTCAATGCTGGAGATGGTGTGGAGAAAAGGGAACCCTCCTGCACTGTTGGTGGGAATGTAAATTGATACAGCCACTATGGAGAACAGTATGGAGGTTCCTTAAGAAACTAAAAATAGAACTACCATATGATCCAGCAATCCCACTACTGGGCATATACCCTGAGAAAACCATTATTCAAAAGAGTCATGAACCACAATGATCATTGTAACACTATTTACAATAGCCAGGACATGGCAGCAACCTAGGTGCTCATCAACAGATGAATGGATAAAGAAGGTGTGGCACATATATATGATGGAATATTACTCAGCTATAAAAAGGAACAACATTGAGTTATTTGTAGTGAGGTGGATGGACCTAGAGTCTTACATAGAGTCAAGTAAGTCAGAAAGAGGAAAACAAATACTGTATGCTAACTCATATAAATGGAATCTAAACAAAAATGGTACTGATGAACCTCGCGGCAGGGTAAGAATAAAGACACAGACATAGAGAACAGATTTGAGGACACAGGGGGAAGGGGAAGATGGGATGAAGTGAAAGAGTAGCATTGCC
Source organism: Lagenorhynchus albirostris (assembly GCF_949774975.1). Taxonomy (NCBI): domain Eukaryota; kingdom Metazoa; phylum Chordata; class Mammalia; order Artiodactyla; family Delphinidae; genus Lagenorhynchus; species Lagenorhynchus albirostris. The sequence continues at coordinate 17,212,920 of NC_083097.1, forward strand.
AAGTATACACTACCAAAGGTAAAATAGATAGCTAGTGGGAAGCTGCTGCATAACACAGGGAGATCAGCTCGATGCTTTGTGATGACCTAGAGGGGTGGGATAAGGAGGGTGGGAGGGAGGCTCAAGCGGTAGGGGGTATGGGGATATATGTATACATATATCTGATTCGCTTTGCTGTACAGCAGAAACTAACACAACATTGTAAAGCAATTATACTCTAATAAAGATATAAAAAAAAAGTCACACATTCCCACTAAGTGATTCTAATTGTTTGAATCTCTTCTTCACAGTGATGGAAATTCTAATTCCCATAATATTTACTTATCTAATTCTAGCTGCTGCACAAAAGTTTTGTCTCGAACAACTGCTGGGTTATACCATGTTCTCAGATAGGAAGACTCAAAATTATAACAGTGGTATTTCTCCCTAAGTTAATTTATAAACTGAATGAAATTTTAATAAAAGCACCACCAGGATTTATTTATTGGAGCCATACAAGTTGACTAAAAACTTCCTCTCCTCTAGAAGGTTAGACAAGCAAAAATAGCTAAGAAACTTGAGAAAAAAAAAAAAGACATGTAAAGGTGATGGCTAGGAATTAAAGATGTTAAAACTGTGTAGTATGTCATTAGAATGGACAGATAATCCAATGAAACAAAATAGAAAATCTAAAAATATACACAAGTACATGGTGAAATTTAATATGAGATTTAAAAATGGTATCTCAAATTAGTAGCACTAAAATTATTTAATAAGTTGTAATGGGATAATTGGATAGCCACATGAACAAAGATATAGCGAATATATCCTTATGTCAGTATAAATTCTAAATGAATCCAATCTAAATTTAAAGGGGAGGTGGGGCAGACTGTGGTGAATTCCAGGTATGACTCACAATCCAGAAGAAAAGATTAGACTATGTAGTTGTATTATAGGGAGTATGCAAGGAAAATACCATAATCAAGTTGTAATAAATGACAAAAAGGAAAAGAATGCTTTCATTTTATATTAAATTACAGCAAAGGATCAACATGAATTAGATAAAGCTTCCAAAAGTAGAGACAATACTAACAATCCATAACAGGACAAATATATGGCCAGATAGTTATGAGGAAATAAATGCAAACTGTTCTTACATGTAAGAGAGTTAGCTTTTCTCATGATAAAGGCAATGTTAATAAAAGCTACCAGATAAGGCTTTTTTTTTTCTTTTCTTTTCTTTTTTTTTTTTTTAACCTACAACACTGGAAAAAAATGTTGACAATATAGTCCATTATCTAAACTATAGGAGGCACACGCACATTTACATTTCATGTAGTTAAAAAAATGGTATCAGCCCTATGAGTGGTGAATAAAATTATATTCATACTTGCCAAACTTGCTAACATTTCTTATTAAATTTAATATAATCACACCACTTGCAAATAATTTTTTTTTTAATTTTCTCACACTCAAGCTTCATACGTGCAGTCTCTCCACTCAGGATTTCTCATACAACATTGAAGAGAACTGATGATTGTGGACTTCTTGTCTCATTTGTGATTTAATGAGCATACATTTACCATTTCACTATTAAATGTGCTCATTTATATAAGGTGTTTTGTTTTAAACTTTTTGTTTGTTGATGAGTTTATTTTATTTTGATGATTGGATACTAATTATCATCTTTTGATGGTTAAGAATTTTTTATACTAATTATCAATTATTTTGTCAGCCTATTTTAATCTCTAATTTTTTGAGGATTAAATTTCTTAAAATAATTTTCACGCTTATAATTTTCATGCAATTTGTTGTCACCTTACATTTGTTTACATTTTTAAAATATTTTTGTATCTATATTCATGATTGGATTTGACCGTTTTTTAATTTTGCATGTTAAAAAATGGATAATTGGGCTTCCCTGGTGGTGCAGTGGTTGAGAATCTGCCTGCTGATGCAGGGGACACTGGTTCGAGCCCTGGTCTGGGAGGATCCCACATGCCGCGGAGCAACTAGGCCTGCGAGCCACAACTGAGCCTGCGCGTCTGGAGCCTGTGCTCCGCAACAAGAAAGGCCACGATAGTGAGAGGCCTGCGCACCGCGATGAAGAGTGGCCCCCGCTTGCCACAACTAGAGAAAGCCCTCGCACAGAAACGAAGACCCAACACAGCCAAAAAATAAATTAATTAATTTTAAGAAAATGAATAATTGATGTTATAATCATGTATTAACGTGACATATTCCATATGACTGTAAGTTATTTGAAAGTAAAACCCATGGTGTATTTCCTATTCATCTTTGTATTTTCTCCTTCCATCCTCGTATAACTTGCCAACTAAGGGGTTCTAAAAGCTTAAAAAGTGACCTAACATAGATGTTTCTCCTCTAAGGAGTCTCGGTCTAGATTTTTTCTGCATCTGCTCTTCAGTCACAAATGATTTCTCCTTCTAAAAAGTCCCAGAGCTGTTGAAACTTTATTGGATTCTTTATTTTCTTTCTTGAACTGGGCACAATAATTCCATGTAGATTTTCTCAAATGTTTGATAGAGTTAGTAAATAAATGAATATCACAGACAGCAAAAAATATACATATTGCCATTAAGAAGTAAGCTCAGAAATAAATCTTCTCTTTGTAAATGCTAATTAAATGGAGAGGACAAAAAAATAAATAAAATCTTAAGAGGAACAGTTAGTTTCATAATTATGATGCAAGGGAGTTCTACTTTCTGTAGAAATGCTCTTCTAAGAATCACCATGGTAAATTCTCTCCTAAACCCATTTATATTTTCCCATGAGGAAAACTGTAGCTTGGAGTTTTGACCAGTGGCCAAAGTTTTGCATCAAATCAATTGTAGGAATGATAAACAATGCATCATAAGCACAGATATTCAAGTAACTGTTTTAATATTACAATGTAAATGCATGTTTCAAATCTTATGAGTAGGCAGAAATGTCCACATTGATCAAATAAAGGTTTCAAAAATATTAGGAATGTATATACAGATATATAAAATGCTTCCTTATAACTTTTCTGTCCTAATGCTCATAGAGATATCATTACAAACATCCATTAGCTCAGCACACAAATATCCTCTTTTTTTTTTTTCCTTTAAGATATTTAGAAGAATTTGGAGAGTTAATTTGGATGTTATATATCTCTTCTAAAAATTGTACAGCAAATTGACCTGACCATTTTAATCTTCTAGAAAAATATTTCTGCAGCAAAGAAAGAAATTTTTAAAAATCTGTCCAGTCTCTAATTAAAGAATACTTTACATCTAACCATTCAGTATACAATCGTATATAGGAGGCATTCATGATGATGATAATGATTAAATTTACATAGCATTTATTATACTGCTTCACCCTTCAGGATTCACTTTCACAAATGTTAATGTAAAACTTCTTTCAATACCGTAAGGTAGGTAGAATGGCTATTATATTCATTTTGCAGTTAACATTATTCTCCTTTATCCATGTCCAAACCTCTCCAATGTTAAAACAAATTTCTTCCCTTACCCCACTGTATTTTCTAGCTACTTTCCTATACATCTCATCCTTTTCATTTCCAAAATGTTTGACCAAGGTATTTCTTTCCATAAATATTTCTTGACAGGCTGACTTACATTAGCAAACTGAGTCTGACAGAGGGAATGGTACACCTGGAATCATATGACAAGTGAGTAATAGAACCTTTGTTATAATGAATCGGCATAGAGAAAGTACTAGTGTCTTGGATCAGGTTGCTAGTTTATATCTTTTCATTGTTATCATACCAATATCAAGCACAGTCATCATGATTTTTTTTTATGTCAAAATCTCACCCCGTCTTCAGTAAGAAGACGTTTAGAGAGCAGGACTTTAGGCCTTTGTTTTGATGATAGTTGACTAAGGTGATTTTGGTGGCAAATGACATATTTGTGAGCTGACTGCATGAGCACAAGCTCTTTGTGTGTGTCTGTGTATAATTAGCACAAGTTTATTGTACTACCTCTTAGGCCCCACCACATAACATCATTGGATTCATGCTGAGCCAGTACAATGATACACTGCTCAATAAAGCAGGGAACTAATAAACATTAAGTAACTTGAAAGTGAGAAGTGAAAAGAATAAAATATTTTGGTTATTTAAATTGTGTTTTCTGGTGTCTCTTCACTAAAATTCTTTGGCTATCCTGTACTGTAAAGTTTTTCACTGGCAATTTGAGATTAACTGTACATCGTCCTCCTGCACTAGCTCATACTTCTGGGATACTTCCTCCTAAACAATCTTCTTAAAGATGACTACATGCCAGTGAAGCAATAATATTAATTGTGGGGAGTGAAAAATTACAAAAAAAAAAAAAACACTAAGAAAATACCAACATAAAAGATGAAAGAGACAGCAGTGGAAAGGTAGCTAATCTCTGAGTCTAACATATCGTGTGGCATATGTATGTGTCCAATATATACTTTTTGACTGAATATTAATATGACGCAACGGTGAACTGAATACATACTTGTCTGAAAAGGGGAATGAATGAATTAGTCAAATGTGCAATAGTATTCAGTATGAACTAGAATCTAAATCTTAACAGTGGCAATGTTTGATAGGATATGAAGGGGAAAGAGAGTGAGAGTGACAAATTTAAAAAAAACAAAGAAAAGAAAACTAAAGTCATGACCACTTCTTCCTACGTGCTACTGAGAATGAATGTTCAAGTAGTTTATTAGTCTCGTTCCAAGGAAGCATGCTTACCACGTTGGTTGGTCATCTGTCCACTAAGTGCTGTTGCCCAAGATTTCATTTCCCTTTGTCTTTCCATTAGACACATACAATTTAAATTCCACCTAGACACCCATTTTTGTCTGCTGCTGATATGTTCCATTCTGCTGAATAAGATCCAACAATTCCCATTTGGCAGCTTTTTCAATCAAAACAAATTCAATCCCTCACACTAGAGTTATGTAGCTAATGAAACCCATCTTAAATGTTGGCTGACAGTGTATTACAGAATATTCACCTTGGAACGTCTTTTCCCATATAGTTTAGAAACAACAACTAGCTAATTGACTTACTTAACACCAAAGTTTGCAATTTCCCCAAAGTACATGGGAATTCTGTCTTAGAAACTAATGATAATTCCATGTTTTCCTTTGATGGGTGTTGGCAGACTTCTCACTTCCCCATGTATAAACGTTTACAGTTCTATCATCAGCAGAGCCAGGAAACAGATGAAGCTAAGCTGCTTGACTAATTGACTGGCATTAACGTAATTAAACATATTAAGATCCAGATTGATAGCCAGTGAGTGACTTTAATGACTAGCATGTTCGTTTCAGTTAATTTGTCATTAGGCCTTTAACATAAGGGGCTCAACAGAACACAAAGTTATTACTATCAAAAATTTTGACATATGAGATATCATTATTAATATCACCATAAACTTACATATTTAACAGCGAAGGATAATTTTAAGAGGTTTGCAATAATCATAATGGTGGCTGTGTTATAATTTGAAGTTCTTTCATTTCGTAGAACATTAATGAAATATAGGATTAGCTGTGGAGAAATTCACGTTGGCAACTTTTCATTAATACATTAATTCATTTCTTAATGACCTTCTATATGCACAGAAGTGCAACAGCCTTCAAGAAACACTGAAGTGTTGAGAAAGTAGTTGGGAAAAGGTTTTACAATCTTATAAGGAACACATAACACACAACTAAATGTCAAGTGGAAAATACAGTGAGATAGTTTCCTGAAAACAATATACACGTTTCTGAGGGAATGTAAGCAAAATCATCAACAGGGTAGAAGAGAGGTACTAAGAAAAATTATTTTAATAAAAGTAACTTTGGGCTCACTTTTTGAATTAGACCGTTGTCATTCACTGGGAAATAGAAAGTGATGAAACATCAGGGATTTGTGCGTAGTATCCAGGCAAAGAAGGCAGCATGGAAAGGATGGAGAAATTAGGCAATGCTGAGAAACCTTATATTATATTAAGAACTGATTATAGATTATATTTTCTCTAACTTGTTCGTTTGTCTCTCATTAGCTTGCTATGAAATCACGAACAGATATGGAATGTATAAGACTGTGGCTTATATGAATACTTATAATTTGTATCTGTTGAGGTAATATCTTGCTTCCTTTTCAGTTTCCTATAAGGACTTCTTAACTCTGTAGAGACAGAAAACAGAATTTACAACTTCGTTTATTCCAAAAGGTGCTGAGGAATTATCTGCTTATTTAATAAGCAAACTTTAAATGATAAAAACTGTTTAAGTGTGATTATTCTTCCTCTAGAAAGTTCATCAACTAGAGTACAGTACAATACTTAGCAGATAATCTTGCACACAGTAGAAATTTAACAAAAATGAATGAAACTTAAAGCACATTTTGTATTCTTTGAGGTAAGAAAGGAGAATTATGTATATTTCTGTGTAATTCTAGGAACAATGTCTAATCCTAATGTTGTCTAATAATTAATCCTAATTAGGATTATTGTTTACTCATTGATGATTGTTACATGCTTCTGAACTAACTAGCATCTATATTCTAATATATATCTCACTAATAACAGTTTCTTATAAAACTACTAAGTTTTAAGTCATGAATATAGAGAGAAAGCATAAACTTTTTCTATTACAAAATTTTATTTATTTTTATTTAAAAAATGACACTTGGCCTGAAAGTCTTAGCCATTTTTATTGCTACTATTTGTGAATTTAAGAGTTCTGCTTTCTTCAAACCAACTGACTTTTTGGTCAATTAGCTTTCCTTTGGTGTTTTCTGGTAAAAATTATTGAAAAAAAATTTTTATTAGAAAATATTCAAATATATTTACAATTATGTAACAAAGAGGTTTGCATCAACAACTCAGTTCTAGTAAGTATCTCCCACATTTACTTTAGTTCTTTTTCTTTAATACATGTTGCACCCCTCCTTAATCCTGTCACTCCCTTCATAAAATTTTAAAAATTATATCTTTGTTTATATATACTTTCCTTTCTGTAAAAGGTCACGATGGCATCAGATAAAAATGGGTACAGTGAATAAGCAAGCAGAATAAACAAATTAATATTATTCCTAATTTATTAATTAGTTATATATTATATAACTAATATATAACTATATATATATACTATTATATATATACTATTATATATATACTATTATATATATACTATATATTATATATATACTATTATAACTATATATATATACTACTATATATATATATAACTATATAATTATATTAATTATAATTAATATTATTCCTAATTATTCCTATGTTATAATAGATGGAATAAATTTACTTAATGGACATTTACAGTGAGTATATTAATATTCCACATAAAACAAATAAGCTGATTTTCAATCAAAACATCACTTAACTTCCTTGACCAATGATTATTATTAACAAGTGATTTGAAGTACAAAGCAGGCAAATAATTCAAATCTGAGAACCTGAATATTGTTCAATAAATGTTGGTTCCCTTCATTTAACTAACCTTGCATCCATGCTGAGTTTATATAAATATTTAAAGTATAATGCCTGCTTACAATGTTCTTATAAGGTTCTCGCACTTTTTAGGAAGGTATTGCATGTACAAAAATATAAATATCTCAGATCTGTAAAAGTAAGAGCTAAAAGGTTAAAAACTTGTTGGAAAAACATCTAGGGAATCTGAGAGAAGAGCATTTCTGGAGCAAGGCCCCTGTGTTGGCAAGTGCGGACAAGATTTAGTATAAGTCACTGACATACACAGACACACCATGCTCATTTCTTTTTAATTTTAATAAAATTGAATTTTTGGACAATGATACTAATTAATAAAAGCTGGAAAGAAACATTTTTTGTATAAACAACTGTATTCAATGTGGTCAACCCTTACTATGAACAATTAAGGTGTGTTATGGGATGAACTACATCCCCCTTCAAATTCCTATGTTGAATTCCTGACCCCCAAGTATATCAATATTTGACCATTTTTGGAGATAAGGTCTTTTAAAGAAGTGACTAAGTTAAATGAGGGCTTTATGGTGAGCCCCAATCCAATATGACTAGTGTTCTTATAAGAGGAGGACATTTGTACAGGTAAAGAGAGACACCAGAAACATGCACAGACTGAGGGATGACCATGTGAGGACACAGTGAAAAGGCAGCCATCCATCTGCACAATAAGAAGACAGGCCTCAGGAGAAACCAAATCTGCCAACACCCTGATCTTAAACTTCCATCCTCCAGGGAGAGACCTTCAAGATGGCAAAAGAGTAAGATGCGGAGATCACCTTCCTTCCCAGAAATACATCTACACGTGGAACAACTCCTACAGAACACCTACTGAATGCTGGCAGAAGACCTCAGACCTCCCGAAAGGCAAGAAACTCCCCACGTACCTGGGTAGGGCAAAAGAAAAGACAATAAAAAGAGACAAAAGAATAGGGACGGGACCTGCACCAGTGGGAGGGAGCTGTGAAGGAGGAAAGGCTTCCACACACTAGGAAGCCCCTTCGCAGGCGGAGAGTGCGGGTGGCGGAGGGGGAAATCTTCGGAGCCACGGAGGAGAGCACAGCAACAGGGGTGCAGAGGGCAAAGTGGGGAGATTCCCGCACAGAGGATCAGGGCCAACCGGCACTCACCAGCCCGAGAGGCTTGTCTGCTCACCCGCCGGGGCGGGCAGGGCTGCGAGCTGAGGCTCGGGCTCTGGTCGGATCACAGGGAGAGGACTGGGGTTGGCGGCGTGAATACAGGCTGAAGGGGTTAGTGTGCCACGGCTAGCTGGGAGGGAGTCCGGAAAAAAGTCTGGAGCTGCCAAAGAGGCAAGAGACTTTTCCTTCCCTCTTTGTTTCCTCGTGCGCGAGGAGAGGGGATTCAGAGAGCCGCTTAAAGGAGATCCAGAGACGGGCGTGAGCCGCGGCTAAAAGCATGGACCCCAGAGACGAGCATGAGACGCTAAAGCTGCTGCTGCCGCCACCAAGAAGCCTGTGTGCGTGCACACGTCACTGTCCACACCTCCCTTCCGGGGAGCCTGTGCAGCCCGCCACTGCCAGGGTCCCCGGATACAGGGACAACTTCCCCGGGAGAACGCACGGCGCCTCAGGCTGGTGCAACGTCTGTGCCGCTCTCTACCCCCAGCCTGAGTGAGCCAGAGCCCCAGACTCAGTGGCTCCTTTAACCCCGTCCTGTCTGAGTGAAGAACAGACGCCCTCCGGCGACCTACATGCAGAGGCGGGGCCAAATCCAAAGCTGAGCCCCTGGGAGCTGTGAGAACAAAGAAGAGAAAGTGAAATCTCTCCCAGCAGCCTCGGGAGCAGCGGATTAAATCTCCACAATCAACTTCAGTTACCCTGCATCTGTGGAATACCTGAATAGACAACGAATCATCCCAAATTGAGGAGGTGGACTTTGGGAGCAATGATATATATTTTTTCCCTTTTTCTCTTTATGTGAGTGTGTATGTATATGCTTCTGTGTGTGCTTTTGTCTGTATAGCTTTGCTTTTACCATTTGTCCTACGGTTCTGTCTTTTTTTTTTTCTTTTTTAGTATAGTTTTTAGCACTTCTTATCATTGGTGGATTTGTTTATTGGTTTGGTTGGTCTCTTTCTTTCGTCTATGTTTTTTTATTACTTAAAAGATATTTTTCATAATTATTTTTTATTTTAATTATTTTATATTCTTCTGTCATTCTTTCTTTTTTCTCTCCCACTTATTCTGAGCCGTGTGGATGACAGGCTCCTGGTACTCCAGCCAGGTGTCAGGGCTGTGCCTCTGAGGTGGGAGAGCCAAGTTCAGGACACTGGTCCACAAGAGACCTCCCAGCTCCATGTAATATCAAATGGCAAATATCTCCCAGAGATCCATCTCAACACCAACACCCAACAACCAGCAAGCAGCAGTGAAGGACACCCTATGCCAAACAACAAGCAAGACAGGAACACAACCCCACCAACTAGCAGAGAGGCTGCCTAAAATCATAAGGCCACAGACACCCCAAAACATACCACCAGACGTGGACCTGCCCACCAGAACACAGGCACTAGTCCCCTCCACCAGGAAGCCTACACAACTCACTGAACCAACCTTAGCCACTGGAGGCAGACACCAAAAACAACGGGAATTACGAACCTCCAGTATGTGAAAAGGAGACCCCAAACGCAGTAAGTTAAGCAAAATGAGAAGACAGAGAAGCACACCGCAGATGAAAGAGCAAGGTAAAAACCCACAAGACCTAACAAATGAAGAGGAAATAGGCAGTCTACCTGAAAAAGAATTCAGAATAATGATAGTAAAGATGATCTAAAATCTTGGAAATAGAATGGAGAAAATACAAGAAACGTTTAACAAGAACCTAGAAGAACTAAAGAGCAAACAAACAGTGATGAACAACATAATAAATGAAATTAAAAATTCTCTAAAAGGGATCAATAGCAGAATAATTGAGGCAGAAGAACGGATAAGTGACCTGGAAGATAAAATCATGGAAATAACTACTGCAGAAAAGAATGCAGAAAAAAAAAAAGAAAAGCATTGCACACAGTCTCAGAGAACTCTGGGACAACATTAAACATACCAACATTCGAATTATAGGGGTCCCAGAAAAAGAAGAGAAAAAGAAAGGGACTGAGAAAATATTTGAAGAGATTATAGTTGAAAACTTCCCTAATATGGGAAAGGAAATAGTTAATCAAGTCCAGGAAGCACAGAGAGTCCCATATAGGATAAATCCAAGGAGAAACACACCAAGACACATATTAATCAAACTATCAAAAATTAACAAAGACAAAATTTTAAAAGCAGCAAGGGAAAAACAACAAATAACATACAAGGGAATCTCCATAAGGTTAACAGCTGATCTTTCAGCAGAAACTCTGCAAGCCAGAAGGGAGCGGCAGGACATACTTAAAGTGATGAAGGGGAAAAACCTATAACCAAGATTACTCTACCCAGCAAGGACCTCATTCAGATTTTACAGAGAAATTAAAACCTTTACAGACAAGCAAAAGCTAAGAGAATTCAGCTCCACCAAACCAGCTTTGCAACAAATGCTAAAGGAACTTCTCTAGGCAGGAAACACAAGAGAAGGAAAAGACCTACAATAACAAACCCAAAACAATTAAGAAAATGGTAATAGGAACATACATATCGATAATTACCTTAAATGTAAATGGATTAAATGCTCCAACCAAAAGATATAGATGGCTGAATAGATACAAAAACAAGACCCGTATATATGCTGTCTACAAGAGACCCACTTCAGACCTAGGGACACATACAGACTGAAAGTAAGGGGATGGAAAAAGATATTCCATGCAAATGGAAATCAAAAGAAAGCTGGAGTAGCAATTCTTATATCAGACAAAATAGACTTTAAAACAAAGACTATTATAAGAGACAAAGAAGGACACTACATAATGATCAAGGGATCAATTCAAAAAGATATAACAATTGTAAATATTTATGCACCCAACATAGGAGCATCTCAATACATAAGGCAAATACTAACAGTCATAAAAGGGGAAATCGACAGTAGCATAATCATAGTAGGGTACTTTAACACCCCACTTTCACCAATGGACAGATCATCCAAAATGAAAATAAATAACAAAACACAAGCTTTAAATGATACATTAAACAAGAGGGACTTAATTGATATTTATAGGACATTCCAACCAGAAACAACAGAATACACTTTCTTCTCAGGTGCTCATGGAACATTCTCCAGGATACATCATATCCCTCCTCTTTTCCTTTGCCACAGGTCTCTCTCAGAACCTGCTGTACACCGGGCTTTAGCCCATCTCACGGATTTCTCTGTCACCACCTTATAGTAGATGATACAGTGTTGATAATTTATATGTATAATTTTGCTCAAAAGTGCCTAATTTCTTCATACACGTATTTTATGTTATAGCTGCAAATTCTCAGAAGAGAACAAGATGATGTGATGTTTCCTTTTCCATCTCACCACTTAACACAATGCATTGGAACACCTAGTTTGTTTCTTGCAGATCATTTAGCTCATGACTCACCCATTCACCTATCTGTATTGTACCTCAGACTTTGCATACTACCACCCCTAGAGCCTTCATACTCCATCTTCCCCCAGGGATCCAGCCATGCACTGTCTCACTCATGGGATGTGAACGCTACAGGTATGACCAACTACTGAATTTCTAATAAATTAAAATTTGTGTTGGGAATGAATGAATGGTGGAGAAAAAGGAAGAAGTTGCATGAAATTTACCCATACCCTGATTTTTGGTCAGAGAAGGGAGGCAAATTAAACACGGAATAAAAGTGTGCCCACTCTAATCACAATTATATTTCTCTCTAACAGAGGTTTAAAATAGAATTGAAAGAATACTCCATACCTCATTTAATCACTCAAGAATTTCACAAGAGGCTAGTAATTGTTCAGTAACTAGCTTAAGTAGTTATCAGATAATAATGTTTTCTTTAACATACTTAAATTTTTGAATGCCTTTTTTTTTTTTTTTTTTTTTTTTTTTTGCGGTACGCGGGCCTCTCACTGTTGTGGCCTCTCCTGTTGCGGAGCACAGGCTCCAGACGCACAGGCTCAGCGGCCACGGCTCACAGGCCCAGCCGCTCTGAGGCATGTGGGATCTTCCCGGACCAGGGCATGAACCCGTGTCCCCTGCATCGGCAGGCGGACTCTCAACCAATGCGCCACCAGGGAAGCCCTGAATGCCTTTTTTATCTGTATTTTTCTGATTTGTTTTGGAGTGCATTTATGGGCATGTATTGTAATTATTTACATTGTGTAGGTGTGCATATACAAATATAATTCTACTGGGAAGCTACTGGTAAATATTTAACTAAAATTATAATAATATTCATAGATAAATATGAAATCAAGCCCTTATAGCAAATATGAACACTGAAAAATGTTCCATTCTACAGTCAATGTTTGCTTTCTATTTTTTTAATCAGCACATAGTAGCTCCATTTCTGAGATCAAGGCAGTAGTACGCAAAGATCTTTCCCACCATTTACCTTAACGTAGTTTGAATTGCAAGGCCCTAGGGAATGATCCTTTAGATTATATTTACAAAAGACCATTATATTTACAAATATCTTGAATACATTAGAAATTATATCATGAAGTCAACTCCAAGTATTCAGACTCTGAAACTTCTCATATGAGCATTAAGATATGAGCATTACTTCTTATAAGCATTACTTAAGTTATGAGCATTACTTCTCCCTTAGGATAAGTAGCAATGTTTCCCATGCATCATTCAATCATCCCAGTTCTCAGTTTGCTTCTCTTCATTACTAGAAAATTTGGGAATAAAGTAATAGGGAGTTAAATAACACATTATTTGTTTCCAAAAATGTATGCATTTATATTAAATTGTAACAGAATATGTATGATTACAACATAATAATGGTTATGGAACAGAGGTATTAATATATTCATAAGTATATTATTAATTCTTATAACAATGTTAACATCCCTTCAAGAACTGATTTCTTAAAATTGTGGAAAGCACTGAAATCTATTAACTTTTAAGTTACTAATGAAACTATATTATTCTATAAGAATTAGCAGTACTTTGACATAGTTTAAAATATTTGATAAAATATGTATTCCTATAAATTATGATTTTATAAAAACACTCTAAACTGGAACTAAAATAAATAGAAAACTTAATGATGCAACATGGAGGGCTAAGATCTTAAGGTATAAAAGATATTAGAGCTGTAATTCATGAAGAATCAAATGCCTTATAATTCAAATAGTGAGCATCTAGAATTAAACTAGCACCAGAGCCAACAGGCAAAATGAAACCAATGCCATATACTCTTTTAAGTATATGGAAAAAACTTTAGAGAAAAAATAAATTTTTGAAGAATGAAAGCATATGAGAAAATCTGTTCAAAGTTTCTACTTTTGTGAAATATTATTTATTCTTCTGTGGTATCAGAATCTGGCTACATTGCGCTACAGCAACTTAAAGTTATGCTATCCTAGCCCCCATACTCTACACATCTGAGAAATACGAAGTAATATTTAGTGAAAATCCGTTTGGGGAGTTTGGAAAAGTTTAAGAGCAGGCTTTTTTAAATTTATATGTCCAAATAGAGCATAGAAATTAAGCTTCTCTTTGTGTTTTAGAGAATTTAATTTGAGGACCATTTTATTTTGTAACAGAAGATACAGCTTCTCTTTTGAATGATAAATTCAGAATTACGATGATTTGCCAACAGAAAGAGAAAAGTGCAGAGACACTGAGGACTAAATGCCCCATTTTCCTAAAATATAGAATAAGTGGAAACGTAAGAAATGGGCAGAAATTCAAAATCTGCAATTCACAAAGCAGAATGATGGAAAGAGAATGGGAGGGGGTGTAGGGGTGAGAGCTGGTTTCAAAACTACTCCTAATTAAATTGATCAAAGCCAGTTGTCCAGTGCATTCATCATGTGGATAAGCCGGATGCTGTAAAGGAAATGGTTCCTTCATCTCTTGACTTTAATCTATTATCCTTCACGATAGACTCTACTGTATAACCTAATATATCCATGTTAATACTTTAATTATATGATTTCAATGGTTTTTGCTGGGAGTACACATTCCAGAATGAGGGACTATCAAGCAACTAAGTAGCTTGCCCTTTTGGTCTCGTCCGGCTTTGTGGCTGAAAGCATATATGGCTCTAGTAGCATCTCATGCAGAATAATGGCAGAATAATCACTGGGGCATGAAACTACAACCTGTAGGCAGTTAATCATGACCATTAATCTCGGCCACATTCTTCTAGTCTTTGAGGATGGGAGCAGTGACAGATTTCATTTTGTTTACTGAATGCAAATGAATCCCAAATCAGCTTCTCAGCTTCTTGATAGAAATGAAAAAGAAAACAATATTACAAGTTAACTAATTTGAAATTGTATATTGTGTAAAATTGAGACTCACTTCTGTTGGGGGATATTTGATCTTTTACTGTAGTTGTGTCTCCTGTGAGGACTCAGAGGATACATGTCTACATTGCCAAGTTCTTATAATCAAAGTTCTCAGGCACAGACATCTGAGAGAAGTTTATGGAAAATAAACTTTCCTGACATCCTCATTTGAAATAAATTATAGTCATGAAACTAAAAAAAAAAAAGAAAAAAAAAAAAACAGATCCCTTCTTTTGAACTTTTTACACTGCCTTTCTAGTATTATCTTAACCATGATTACTGCCTATACTTATACAGAATTAATGTCAGCTTGCAGCTTCTAAAATTCCATCGATAATATTTCTTGCAAACAATCCAAAAGAGCTTTGTAGACTGAAACCAGGAATCATAAGACCTTATAAGAATGTGTTTTTCGGGCTTCCCTGGTGACGCAGTGGTTGAGAGTCCACCTGCCGATGTAGGGAACACGGGTTCGTGCCCCGGTCCGCGAGGATCCCATGTGCCGCGGAGCGGCTGGGCCCGTGAGCCATGGCTGCTGAGCCTGCGCGTCCGGAGCCTGTGCTCCGCAACAGGAGAGTCCAGAGCAGCGAGAGGCCCGAGTACCGCAAAAAAAATGTGTTTTTCATAATAAAGCAATGAGAAATTTGTCTGATATTTGAAGGTAGTGGAAGCTGGTAGATAGGGCTTTTGAGCATTTGGGAAAGAAGTCAAAATACATTAAAAAAAAAAAAACCTTAGCAAAGAGTTTGACTCTGTGTCTAACTTAAAGATTTGTGTTAGGTACAACCATTTTAAAAAAAAAAGCTATGTAATATGCACTACCACAATTACCATGCGCGCGCACACACACACACACACACACACACACACACACACACACACACACAGAGGAAAATAATAAACACAATGAGGAAGAAATTTGTTGTAGAAAGAAGACTGAATTTAGCTTGAAAATTTCCTGATTGGAGACCTGACTTTGTCTCTCATAACTTATGTGAACTTGGACAAATTAACCTATCTAAGTCTCAGTTTCCTTACCTCAAATATGAAATAATTGAGCAAGCTATTTTAATGGATAAACTGTCAAAATGTTTATTTGTCTAATAAAACCAATTACCTAAATGTTTATGTCTAAATTTTAAAGTCTGAACTAGCTATATTAGTGTCCATTTCTACCCCAAAATAGTATGTGCAAATCCATCTGATTTCACTAAAGCTTTAGTATCATCCAACATTGTTTTGAATATATCAGGTGGTAGGCACATCAGAGAGGCTCTCAGTGCTTCAATGGTAACCTGAGGAAGTATACAGACTTGTGTCTTCTAAAAGTACACACATTTAAACCTCATTGCGCCTATTGTTTTTCCTAACTTGCAATTAAGTCTATCAATATTACTCATCAAATTTCAGGTAATAGTAAATTACAAGAAAAAGCTTTTAAAAAAAGAAAAAAATGCAGAATAAACTCGACAACTTGGGAAACATAATTACATTTCAATACAAACTAAGTAAGGGTCAATGTAATAATAATAATAATCCTCCTTTTCATCATCATAGCTATTTATTATAGAACCCTTTGCACTAGGCACAGTTTTAAGAGATATATATATCATGTCATATATTATAGCATGAAATTCTGTATTAGTCCAACAATTTTGATATATTTGTCCCAATATAGTAATTACATTTTGAAATAATAATCTGTCTCCATGAGTTAAATATTTGGGATTGGGGAAATATTGATTATTACTTATATTTTATAGACAAGTAAGACTCTTAGGCTGGTATGAGAAAAAAAAATCTGGTAAAACTACTAAGAAAAAAAGTCTTACGCCCTGTATAAAATTTTTGAGCAACTTCAAAAAAGAGGAAAAATTCTGTAAGTGTGTTACAGATATGCTCAACCTGACATCTGGGAGCACACCTAAATGTAGCACAGTATCTTCTGTCAACGATGAACACTTAGCATCACCAGTAAGAATCAACTCCAGAGTTGCTTCTAGCAGGAAGTAAACCATCAAATCATTCAGCAAAATTTTAGACCTATTTTCAGTCTGAGGATAACCTCTATATCAGAGCTGATGACCTTGGTTAAATACATACCAATAAAAGTGACTGATGGTGGAAAATGTGGTGCTTGAATGTCCGAGTATATGGATTATCGGAGGCTCCTTATAAAAGTTTCTAATCGTTAAAGACATGAGTGGTGATAGGGTGATTTCTCACATTCTTGATTCCAACTTACAACCATTTGGAGAAGGTCTTTGTGTTATCTGGTACATGGCACATGATAATCTCTCTACTGGATTAAATTCTATCCTCTTGAAAGAAGTTCAGAACCAGAAATGAAAGTCTATTTGAAGTCAGAATAGGTAGACCTTTTATAAGTAAGCTAGTGAAGATTTCAACAGTACTATATCAAAGAACCTAATAAAATTTTTGGAGCCTTGAGTTTCATTTGTCACTGAAAAAGCTATTGAACCTCCCCTTAACATGTCTCCAACATCCTAGAAACACTTTTTCTCTGTGTTTCAGACACTGCTACATTGGTTTAATACTAAATGCTTGAGACATTAAATTGTATCATTAGAATTATTAGAAGTCTGCTGGTAAAATAAGTTAACAGGTGAAACAGAATGACAGATAATGACAAGATAAATGCCAGTCTTCGGATGAATCTATTTACAGCTTTGCCTTTTACACAATGAAGCTGAGGCAACTTACAAAAAAATACAAAAAAGGTTTTAATAATTAAATGTCTACATATAATAGTAACTAAAAATATAAGCAGGATCAAGCAAATATGACACCTATATGCCAATGCAGGTGACTGGTAGGTCTTGCTCTTTGCATCTCATCGCAGCGAAGCAAAGGAAACAAAACAAGAAGTAATATGGTTGTAATTGGGTGTGAGTTATCGAGTGAATCAAGACATTAATTAAAATTTTACATGTCGCTTCAACATTCTGCTCCTTTGGTAAATACGATTTCTTCCTCTACAATATGTTTTCAGAAAGAGAGAGTGCCACCCAGTTATACCTTGTACTCTGACTCAAGGTCTCAGACACTAGGATTGGCATGTAGAACGTTAAATGCAGATTCACATTCTTAGAAAACCACAGAAAAGATAGCAGGGAGAAAATAATTTTTAAAGTAAGAATAGCGATTTGCTTGGATGGATTGTCATTTTCTGTTATTTTTAAATTTGGGGGCATCATATACTTGTTTGAGCCTCTACTAAAAATAAACAGTCCTATCTTCTATAGACTACACTAATACTGGATTATATTTATATGATATATATGCCTTGGAAATGAAGGATAAAACAAACTCTGAATACATATGACTTTGAATATTTGATGTATATTTTTGAGTGAATTACCAAATTTGACTAGCTGGTAAATTTGATGTTAAGAATAATTGATTTAGAGTGTTGGTTAAGTAAGAAACATGTGTCTCTCAAAAGGAGACAAGATATCCTCAACTAAGCACCTCCTCTTTGGAATGAGTTTTAAAAGGAAATAATCCAGTGAGGAATATATGTTTCACCCCACTGTAACATTCTTCAAAAGATAAATAAGCAGGGAATTGTTATATCATATCTTACAGGAGAATCATGTGAGAGAGTACTGTGGAATGATTAAGTGCAGAGTCAATATATTAGTTTCAAGTTTTCAAAGTTAAACCCAATGTTTAACATTTCTGAGTCTTGTATCCCTTAACAGGTTATTGGATATCTCAAAACCCAGTTTTCATAGTATCTACTGCACTGTTTATTGTAATGAATTTAGCTAAGGCTAGCTAAATAGTGTCAAATAACATCGATTATTATTATTATCATTAGTAGCAGCAGTAGCAGCAGTAGTAGTAGTAATAGTAGCAATAAATAGTAAATACTAAATAAACATTAATTATTATTGTTATTATTATATGAGATGGGAAGAAAATGGGGCAAGTATTTATAAAAGATCCACATTACGGTCTTGTGGTGCGAATCTTTCTAGCATTATAATTTATATAAGTATATATCATATAAAATTATAGTTGCCTTTTTATGCAAATATTTTATCCAGCTGGATTTAAACCTTGTACATGGTGTAGGGTCAGGATTTAACTTCTTTATTTTCCAGAGGAGACTGTTTCCTTCTACCAAATAATTCATATTTTCCTCATTGATTTATGATGCCACCAATATCGTATCACGATTTTATATTTCCATGGTTCTAGTTCAGAGCTCCTCAATTTGTTCCATTGGTTTATTTAAACATTGTTATGCCAATTCCACAACCTTCTTAATAGTGTAAACTCCGAGTCTATCTTAATATCTGTTAAAATCTACATTCTTTGCTCTATTTTAGATGCATTTCTTAGTTTCAAAATCATACTTGTGGCACTCCCTCATTTGGTGAATAAAAGTTATTTAGTGAAAGATAATTTAACTTTTTTTTGGCCTTTCAAGGATTCATTCACACATGGAAATATAGGTTTATTTGCTGGCAAAACACTGTCATTTATTTGTTTTAATATCCTAAACTCTTTTGATAATGTAAATAATTGTACAAGATCATTGGGTATAGCACAAGTTGTTACAGAAATAAAACAATCTACGTATCTTGTTAAATACATATTACATAAACATCTGTCAAGGCAATTACACTGTACTTAATAGTTCTTATAACAGAGTAGTAGATAAAACAATTAACTGATTAACACTTTTATTCTATATTTCACGTTATTATTAAAAGTTTAAATTTTATACATTTGCAATTTTTTCTCATAATTCTAACAGTGTCTTCCCAATTCAATATCAATATTTTCAGTTTTATGTCAGTTATGTGGCAATATTTATAACTATAAAAACAATTTTTGTGCTAAACTGTAAATTATTTTCACATACCTCCTCATTTTCTCTTACTTTGCCATTGCTTCTCTCAAATCATGAATTTAAAGCTGCTAATACAAATTGTCTTTCATGCCTTTGATATGAAAACTGAGTTATTCCAGAAAAGAAAGATTTTATACTGCTTTCAATTAGAATGGCAGTTGTATAAAGCTGCCTAGAGATGTGAGATTCATATTTTACCCTTACCACAATTCCTATCCTGGATGACTATGTCTTGGTCACTACTACGTGTGTTGAAAAGTGTACTCCAGAATAGAAGGGAATTACAAGAAATGTCTTCCATAAAACCTACCCTCTGATAACTTTGATCTTTCTACTCTTCTTGGTTCAGTTTATTATTTATCACTTCAGAAATAAAAACATAACAACTAAATTCAACTCACTGCATACAGACAAGTGCAATTTTATATTTTAAATATTTGCCATGATTCTATGATGTGTATTCTGGCTGAATAACTACAAAAACTGGAAAATAGAACCTGATTATAACAAACGTTTTTCAGAGGGAACTATTATTCTTGGAATGTGAAAACTAGTTTCTATTTTTTATTTTTCTGTAAATACTCTAGGAACATAGAACATGCTTTTCTTTTCTTTCAAATGTTTATGAAATGAGTTCTTGACTTTTTTCATTAATATGCATTCATACTTCATTCTCAATGATCAAGATCAAACGTGTGCAAGGCTTTTCAGTTCACAGGTGATTAGGTTTACTGCTGAATCTATTTCTCTCTTTGTCTTGCCAGATTTGACCATGGCCAAACATATTACAAAGAGAGAGATGCTAATTCAAAGAGACTTTTACAGCTGTTGCTTTAGGAGAACATGGACTTCAGTGTGTGTGGAATACTCAGAGACACACTTGAGAAAGACTGGAGATAGTAGGTTACAGAGGTAACCATGGGCAAATAACAGAGAATCTTATATTTAAAATTAAGGAGTTTGTACTTTATCTTGATTCTATGGGAAAACATTACAGAACTTTAAGCAAGAAAGTGAGCAGATTAAATGTGTTACTTGGCAGTATTATCTTAGCTACCATAAAGAAGGAAGTGCTGTGAATGAGATGTGAGAAGTAGTAAAATGGACTGCTACAGTAATTCAGGAGGCAGTTGCAGTTGTTTTACTGTAAGACAGTAGCAGTGAGGATGGAGAGCTATAGTGATCTTATAGGATCTGAGGGTACATAAAAAGAAGTGTGTAGAAGAGTCTCCAAAGTTTTCTTATGTATTTATTATACTCCAGCATATTTATCATATGTGATGAATTCTTATTCAAAGAAAAATAGCAATACAAATTTTTTTTCAACATATATACTGTAGGTGAAGATAAAATATCAATGATATTTTTTAATGCATCTTCAATGTAAAATTTTTCTAATGCATCCTAAATCTTTGAAATGACATTTTTCTCTATTTAAAGTGCCCTTTACAGTCTATCAACTAATCCAGATATTTAAAAGACAGCAATTATCTCATACAAAATGGTTTGTTTAATTTTCAGATTTATTATACTCATCATGTTTAAAGACTGAACACTAGGTATCATCAAGTTTAGGTAGAAAGATGTGACTAATGTTACTTTGCAAGATAACTGTAAACAGTTATATTAATACAACACTAATAAAACCAATGCTGGGCATATTGGAGAAACTTCTAGTGCATGTTGATGTTCTGTTGAAAACATCAGCTTAAAGAACTAGTGTCCTACCATCTATGCAAAGTGATTTAAAGTCACAGTTATTACTTTAAAACTACTTTGCAGCTTGGATTGTAATCCACAGTATTTTAATAATACAAGTAGCTGGAGGTTAAAATAATAAATGAAAGTTAAATATTTTTTAAAGTAATAGATTGGCCAATAGCATTGTCTTTCTCTACATCTGAATTTTAATTTAATCAATACCTCTAGCTAATAGTAATGTTATCCATCAAAGAAATATCTATGGAGCACATGTATTGCACACACTGTGCTAGAAACTGAATGGAATTTTGAAAGAAGAATCTGTCACCACAAAGTATATTATTAAGTGCACTAATAAGAAATATTAGAATCATTTGAGTGGTGTTTAATAAATATACTGTTGACAAAGTCATGGACAAGGTAGAGCAGAACAACTAGGCAAGGCTAGTAATTGTAAAGTCATTGCCTCCCACAGGCTTGAAGAGATGAGAAGAGGTATCTGTTACTGCAACCCTGTAGGAGAGCTCTGGAGATAGAGCCACATTGAGAGGGGCAGTACCTTTTGTCAAGAGACACTTACAGCCCAAGGTACCTTACAAGAAAGAACAAGAGAAAAAATAATATCGAATTCCATCACTTCCCCCTCTCTGCTCTTGTATTGGGGCTTCAAACTGGCCAAACCCAAATGGAGAGCAGAGCATAAGGGGCCTGTTGATGACATTCATCCCTACTGACATTTCATGGAAGAGAGAAGGGCAGAGTGTGTGGAGAAAATTCTCAATGAGTGAATGGACAACACCCAGAAGTTATAGAATCTAGTAGGCAGATGATCACAGTGCTTGGATGTGCCTCTCCTGATAGCAGTGAATAATTCCACTTGTGCTTAATTCTGTTCTGTTGAGGTCCTTGAAAGAAACACACAGCAAGAAATTCCTATTATGAGATACTAAGAATGAGGTGGAATTAGCCAGGCAAAGAGAGTAGTCTCATATCCTAGACTAGTATTTCTCACACTTTTGTACAATCATTCACAGACCCATTTTAGGAGGGAAAGAAAAATATAAAAACCCATAGGTTCTAAAATTGGCTTAAATTATTTAAATATAACTTGACTATGTTCAACTATAAAGCTAAATATAAACATATGTGTAGCTTATCCATACACTGCCGTATAAAGTCTCAACAAGACTTAATAACAACAATATAAAACAAAATTTAAATTAAATTTAAATTTAAATGATGTAATTGAAGAAAGAAATTTTGTGGAAATAAAGTTGCTTATTATGGAATATAAAGCAAATATAAATAAAAGGAACTGTTGTAGAGAGTGTGCATATACAACCAAAGTTGAGTACTAGCTCAATTTTCTTTCCTCTTGAAACATTCAAGCTACTGGGGAGTCTTCATTCACAGTTAGTTATTTTATGCATGTTTGTTTTATCCCCTCACCTTACAATAACGCATCTTTTACATATCAAGGTGATCTTCATTCCTACTTTATCTAATCATGAAAATCAGAGGAGCTCATCCTATGGCCAGTACTGTGGAGAATACAAGGAAGTACGAACAATGTCTTAGTCAGTTAGGGCCACAGTAAGGAGGTACCATAGAACAAGTCTCTTGAAAACAGCAGAAATTTGTTTCTCACAGTTCTGGAAGCTGGAAGTCTGAGATCAGGGCGCCGGCATGGTTGAGTTTGGGGAGAGCCTTCCTCTGGGTTGCAGAATACCAACTTCCCTTTGCATCACCACACCCCTCCCCTTGGAGAAAGAGAACCAGCTATCTCCCTGACCTTTTCTCATGAGGGCACTAATCTCATGCCTGAGAGCTTCATCCTCATGACCTAATTACCTCCCAAATGCCCCACCTCCTAATACCATCACATTGGGATTAGATTTCAACACATGAATTTTGCAAGGACACAAACATTCAGTCCATAACAAACAATTTACATGGTAGTTCTGGCACTTAGATTTTCTTGTTTCAGAATGTGCTCCTATTAGTCTTCTTTAGGCCATCATAAACATAAACACAAAAGTATATGTCTGTTCACAAGTATGTATCTGTCCTCAAATTAAGGAACTGTGCATTGCTCAAATTCTTATTGCAAGCATGCAAATATTTTGTGGATTTCGGAAATTTGCCTTATGTTATACCAGTGTTTCTAAAACTTATAGTGAAACAAATTCCTTGGAGAGCTTCCTAAAAATGTGATATCTCAATCCAATTCTAAATATTGATTGGCTCGGGTAATATACTTTAACAGGCAACTCAGATGATTTTGATGGAGATGATTCACTGCTGAGATTTTAGAAAACATTGATTTAAAGGTTCCATTAGAGTCTGTTAAAAATGTCTCAAATTCTTATTTAAAATATTGGGAAAGCAGTGATTAAGTGAATTTGATTAGGATTTATTTATGGTTAGAATTTTTTACACTAGATTAACACATTAACACAGAATCTTATTGTGTAGTATTTCTTTAAAAATGTCTTTATTAAAAAATACCAGGTTGCATGCACACTAGATGGAATAACTTTCAAGATGCCTCCTGCCACCTGCTGGGACTTTGAACTCATTGTCCTTTCTGACCTGCAGCTTCTTCCTCTTACTGTCAGGTTTTCAATTCTTAAACTTTTAGTCATCCTTTGGTCCCAGCTCAAAAAAAAAAAAAAAAAAAAAGAAATCACTTATCAGGGAAGCTTCCCATTAGGAAAACTCCCCTGAAAAATCCTCTTTTAGCAGCATGGACCTTCCCTCTTAAGTACTTGTTCACATCTATTTATTAACACTTTACGATGGACTCCAAATATCCTAGTTCTCTTCCCAGAGACCCAGTAGGATCTCCCCTGTCAAGGTGAAGTTAAGTTTGGATGTGTGACATGGTTAATCAGTGAAAGGTGAGTGGAAGTGACAGGTATCACTATTACATAGAAGCTTTAAGAGCCAATATGCAACTATCTCGGCTCTCTCTTTCCCAACATGCTCAGGTGGCACCTGCTACTTCAGTATAAATTCCACAGTCAGAACTATATGGAGCAGCCCTTGTTGACAAATTACAATATGTGACATGAGTGACAAATAAACTTTTCATTTTAAGTCCCTAATATTTAGTTTATTAGAGCAAAAAAAAAAAAAAAACCCTGTCTGACATGTCACTGGTGTCATTTTATATTTATGTGACTGATTATCTACCTACCACATCTAGTTATGATCCCAGGGATAGTTTTAATTTCCACTGAACATGATTTTTAAAATTTTTATTTTATATTGGAGTATAGTTGAGTAACAATGTTGTGTTAGTTTCAGGTGTACAGCAAAGTGATTCAGTTATACATATATATGTATCTATTATTTTTCAAATTATTTTCCCATTTAGGTTATTGCAAAATATTGAGCAGTTACCTGTGCTATACAGTAGGTCTTTGTGGGTTATCTATTTTAAATATAGCAGTGTCTACGTGCATATGATATTTTTGATACCTACCAAATACCTAGTATATAGCAAGCACTTGTGTTGGACAGAAAAAGGGTCTCCTAAAGATGTCCAGGTCTGAATGCCTGGAATCTGTGAATATGTTACCTTGAATGACAAAAGGTAATTTGCAGATATAATGAAGGTTAAAAATATTAAAAGAAGGAGTTTACACAATTATCATGGTGGGCTTAATTTAAATCTGTGAGCTCTTAAAAGTTCAAGAGGAAGACAGAAGGGTGAGAGATGTGACAACAAAAGAAAGAGGAGGAGAGATTCACGGTTGTAAAGACCAGACCAGCCACTGGCTGGCTTTGAAAATGGAGGCAGGAGGCCCTGTGAGAAGGCACGTGGGCAGCCTATAAAAGACAGTAACTGCTGTCAGATGACAGACAGAAAAGAACCAGGGGTTCCAGTCCTACAGCCACAAGGAACTGAATTCTGCCAGAAACCTGAATAATCAAGGAAACAGATTCTCCCCAGAGTCAACAGAAAGGAATGCATCCTGCTCTCACTTTCATTTTAATTTGGTGAGACGCATGTTAGTTTTATAAGATTATACATTTGTGCTGTTTTAAGACCCAAAGTTTCTGGTAATGTGTTATAGCAGCAATTGAAAATAATACATGTCTCAACACATTTGTGCTCAAAGAATAAATTATTGAGTGAAAGAAACATTAATAACAGATTTCAATCTCTCACATGAAAATTTAGCAAAGAGATAAAATATTATCTAAAATGTCATTATTTTTAATATGTTCCTGTTTTTCTTATTCTTTAAAGATAAATCTTTCATTGTCATTCATTTAAAAGATTTTGGTTAAAAGGTAGTTTGCTCAGGGATGATTTTTGGTGCTTAACCAGCTCCTGATTTTTAGAGAGGTGTCAAAATCTGCTAACTAGGTTTTTACTCCTTCAAAGGGAAGGTCTTAAGTGCCTCCTATCCCCAAATCTCCTAGCTCTGCCAGGGAAAAAATTGATCTAATTACTCCAAGTTAAGTTTGTAACTGCCTTTCTACATTTTATGCCACGAGCCCCTGTCCTATTTCCACCCACTGTTAATGAAAACAGAAAGAAAGAGACACTTGCCCTGCTTGCCTCACCAGCTTTAACACTGAGTGTTGCCTCTAACCTGCAGTGCCTCTGCTTTGACTATCACAGTAACAGACTCCTCATTGTTTCTTCAGAATGTTACTCCTTATACTGACTATGTTGTAATGACCAAAGATGATATCTTCAACAAATTTCCAAACTTCTAATCATTTTAATTTACTAACTTTGCCAATTTTTTTTGTGTGTGTGTGGTACGCGGGCCTCTCACTGTTGTGACCTCTCCCGTCGCGGAGCACAGGCTCCCGACGCGCAGGCTCAGCGGCCATGGCTCACAGGCCCAGCTGCTCCACGGTATGTGGGATCTTCCCAGACCGGGGCACAAACCCGCGTCCCCTGCATCGGCAGGCGGACTCTCAACCACTGCGCCACCAGGGAAGCCCTGCCAATTTTTTTAAGGTGCAATATATGCATAAGTTTAAGAGTCAGTGGAGTTAAATGGGATTTCTTCAAGATATTGAGTTTTCAAGAGGAGCTATTATGTCATAATTCAAAGAGGAGTTATCCTAAGGAATGTACCTCAGAGACGAGAAAACAAATTCTTAGAAGGAAACAAGAATATTTCTTTGAAGCTTTAGTGGGGAAGAATATTCATTGGAACTCCTACGTTAAAATATGAGAAAGACAAAAGAGGCTATTTCAGGAAATTGCTAGCATGTATGTTCATATTCCTGGCAGTAGTAGGCACAAAATAAAAACTGGTTATTATCATGAGAAATACTTTACGGGTTTTCTTTGCTTCACATATAATAAGAAATGTTTTATAGATAATATAAAAATAATATACACCTGAGTTTGGAAGTAAAAATCCAAAACAATGTCAGGCAAACAATCACATCAAGAGAATGGAGAGCAAAAGCAAGAGTAAAATAAAATAAGAATAAGAATTCTTATCACGATAGTTATATAAAAACATGGTAGAGGAGATATATATTAGCAGCAGCATATGTGATGAAAACTCAGGTTTTCTCCATGTCAATAAATTCAATAATTTGCTTTGTAGCTACAAAAAAATTTGGTATACATCTTCATTAACAAAAGTGCTATATATAATTAGGGAGATGCTACGTCCTTTATCCTTCACTGATAAAATCAAATCTGAAGGACTGTATTCAGTTCTGATCACCATATTTTAATGGCACCATAGGGAAAAAGGTATAAAGGGTAGTGACTACAATGGTGAAGGTCTACATGAAGATAGTTCAAAGGAATGAGGAAATAACATGAGAAAGCCCCAGAGAAGCTCTAAAGCTAAGAATGGGAATCACAGAGACACAGACTTTGGCTTGGTATAAATAATTTTATAACAATCAGACATGTTTATTTCAGTTTTCAGTAACTTGAGCTGCTCAATAAAAAGGAAGGATGGCTACTCGGTGGAAGATTTTACACATTTACAATTCAACATAGGCCAAGGAGAGGAAAAAATATAGACTGATAGATAGATACAGACATGTATATGTACAGATATATATAGAGAGAAATGGAAGTGCCTCCTAAGGAGAGTGTATCTTGTTTTATAGAAGACTTCTTGGCCTTCTGAAAGTGTTTATGGGTTAGCCTGTAGCTTGAGAGGAGCAGTAAGAAAGAGATGAATAGCTCCAGACTACAAAGTGAAAAGAATTTGGTGTTCTTTTGAATAAGTCAGGAAGTAAGGAAAGAGGTAGAGAAATTAGGGAGAACAAGACAGAACAGCCTCAGGGCAAACATGACCAGGTGCTTCCTACAGCAAAGAGACCAGAGTAAAATCTCTGTTGGTTTGGTAGTAGAAAACATTAGAGACAGGGGTGCCTGTGATTCCGTGCTTAGTTTGTAGCATTCCTGTGATGTAGCCATCCCTTCTCTTCTCTCAAGTTTGGATTAAACACTATTGTCCACACAAAGTGACATATGAGAATGTTTTTACATTTTTCTCTGTGGACACTGGGAAGGAGCTAGTTCTCAAAAAGAGATGAAGATTAGGTCCAGATTTATGCAATTCAGAAGAAAAAAACAGACTTGAAGACCAGAGAGATTTTTCATAAACTAAGAAGGCCTATATGTGGACCTGATGATCTTCCAGGATTTCATAGCACTCTCAGAGAAAACTCTGGGTATTTCATTGCTTGAAATTGTGGAAAGTGGGCTGACTTGAAATAAATACAACTTTGATAGCTAACAGGAAATCCCAGTTGACAGCTGGTTTATACATAGTCCATCTGTTCTGCCTGTTACAGCCTTATTGGACCATATTAGCCCTAAACGATCCCTCTCCTCTCTGAACTTAATTCACTTGACATGCACCATGCAATAATTTGGGTTGCACTCTGCTGTTTGGAACACTCATTTAATTAAGGCTGTCCTGTTCGCACTTGCATGTGCTTGTATCATGTATCAGGAAATATTTATAAACTGCCAAAAGGCAGGGTCTGTTTTAGAAAATATTTTGACTTTACACACCACCTACCTCCTGCCTTGTTCAAGTAGGCACTGAACAAATACTTGTTGAGTTGACAGACCTCTGTATGAAGCTAGAAACGTTGTTTATGGGCAAAGTAGATTAATACCCACAAAGGACCCAAACACTTCACTTCTTGTCTCAGAAGTCACTCACAATTGTGCTTAAGTGAAAAATTATTTGGCAATGTATATTTTTTTAAAAGAATAAGATTGAGGGCTTCCCTGGTGGCGCAGTGGTTGAGAGTCCGCCTGCCGATGCAGGGGATACGGGTTCACGCCCCGGTCTGGGCAGATCCCACATGCCGTGGAACGGCTGGGCCCGTGAGCCATGGCCGCTGAGCCTGCGCATCAGGAGCCTGTGCTCCGCCAAGGGAGAGGCCACAACAGAGAGAGGCCTGCGTACCTCAAAAAAAAAAAAAAATAGGATTGCATCAACATGTAGGATTTTCAGGCAGAAAAACTATGTAATTCTGAATATATTTTTCTCTATTCAAAGTTAAAATTAACTGGTAGATATCCATTCATCACAGTTTGCTAACACCTCCCTCCCCAGTGTTAATATGAAGATTAGTCAGATCATACATGTAAGCAGTTAGCATGTTGCCATATTCTCTGGACTCCAAATATGTTAATGGTTGTTATTCAATAATGTGTCATTCTTACAATTAAAACATATACATTACAAGTTATTATTCAATTCATACATCAATTTTGAAATATCCTGTGGAATATAATCTAGCAACCATTTAAAACAGTTCAAAAGTGTTGGACTTCCCTGGTGGCGCACTGGTTGAGAGTCCGCCTGCCGGTGCAGGGGACACAGGCTCGTGCCCCGGTCCGGGAAGATCCCACATGCCGCGGAGCGGCTGGGCCCGTGAGCCATGGCCACTGAGCCTGCGCATCCGGAGCCTGTGCTCTGCTACGGGACAGGCCACAGCAGTGAGAGGCCCGCGTACCGCAAAAAAAAAAAAAGTGCTAAAATTTCAGAAATTACAAGTTAATTTTATGAAAACCAGTATCTAAATAAATGTCATGTCATTATTTGCTCATAATGTAGTGATTAGAAGCATAGACTTCAATTCTGAGAGATGTATATTCAAGTCCTTTTTTTTTTTTTTTTTTTTGCAGTACGCAGACCTCTCACTGCTGTGGCCTCTCCCGTTGCGGAGCACAGGCTCAGCGGCCATGGCTCACGGGCCCAGCCGCTCCGCGGCATGTAGGATCTTCCCGGACTGGGTCACGAACCCATGTTCCCTGCATCGGCAGGTGGACTCTCAACCACTGCGCCACCAGGGAAGCCCTATTCAAGTTTTTAATTGGACCACCTACAAGCTCTACAACCTCCAGAACATCATTTAACCTGTTTATTCACTAAGCTCCCATAAATGTGACTAAATACATCATCCACTTCATAGCTTCTTGTGAAGGTTAAATGACATAGTATGTGTAAAGCATGTAGCTAATAGCATTTAGTAGGCACTCAGAAAAGAGCAGTTGTTATGATTTTATTGATAGTAATTAATAATGACATTTTTATAATAATTATAAACGTATCAGGTTTTCTCAGTTTAATCTAATAGGAAAATATTGTATAGAAATGTGAAGGAAATTAAAGATAATACTGAATTTAAAATTAAATCTGATAATATAAAAAGCCAGAAACCACTAAATACTTCCAAGGTCAAGGTTTAAGGTTTTCTGCAGAGGTTGATATCTAACCAGTAACATCCCTAATAAAAGAGGAAAGCATTTAAAAGTTTGTTGCATGCTTTCCCCAGAGGTAGTAAAATTAATTAGGGAGATGTGCAGGTTGTTGATTAATTTGATTATAAGTTTCTACCTAAAGTGCAAAATTTCCCTGCTAGGTCTGTTGCCTAAAGGAGTTTTGGTTGATTCATCACCTCTTTCACTCAGAGGGTTGATCATTGTAAATGACTTTACTGACCCGTGGCTTAGTTCAGCATCATATGCTCCAGTGAACCAAGCAATAAACAGCTGCTAAGTACAGGTGAGAAGTCGTCACAGAAAATTCAAGGACTGAATCAGCGTTCTCTCTGTCATCAAGCTCCCGAGCTGTCACAGATTTTGAATTTCTTGTTTGACAGGCATGATTTTTAAAGGGACTTGCCCTAGAATACTATATTATCCTATGGACTTTCATGACTTTTACATAGTCATAGAGGACACTATTTTCAGCATTTTTTTCCCAAATTCCTGGATCCATAGCCGTAGTTATACTACATTTTTAATGGTTTATTAGGTATCAGTGGAAATCTCAAGTTAAATACAATCTGATAAAATAACATATAATATTGAAGAGCTGAAATAACATTTTAGAAATCATCTGATTAGACTTTAAACACTGCAAAAAGAAAGAAAACAAATATCTATTAAAAGAAAAGTCAAAGGGAATTCTATAGCTGAGAGATCCAGAGGAGAGATATCTCAGCTGCCACCAGCTCCTTCTTTTCAACAAGTATCCTCGACAGATTCCCCCAGTTAGAAACAGCCTGATATTCAGGACAACTCTTTTAGTTAAAGCTGAGTTTTTAAAAATCTTAGACCCTTCCATTAGACTAAGTTTGGGATGGATTCAGTTATATTGTGGTCAAAAGTATACAGTGAATGTTTTTCAAGTAGGTGAATGAATTGAAAAGTAAATTCTAAAATTATATTCAGTATAAAGAGAATTGAAAAACAAGCCACAGCTTGGGAGAAAATGTTGACAAAAGACACATCTGATACAGGATTGTTATCTAAACTATACAAAGAAGTGTTAAAAACTCAACACTTAGAAAACAACCTGATTAAAAAGTGGGCCAAAGACTCGAACAGACACCTCACCAAAGAAGATATACAGATGGCAAATAAGCATATGAAAAGATGGTCCACGTCATATGTCATTATGGAATTGCAAATTAAAACAAGATACCACTACACACCTATTAGAAAGGCCAAAATCCAGAACACTGAAAATACCAAATGCTGGAAAGGATCTGGAGCAACACAAACTCTCATCTGTTGATGGTGGCAAGGCAGAATGGGACAGCCACTTTGGAAGACAGTTTGGAGGGTTCTTAAAAAACTAAACTACTCTTACCATACAATCCAGCAAATGAGTTGGAAATGTATATTTACATATAAACCTGTACCGGGATGTTTATAGCAACTTTATTCATAATTATCAACACTTGGAAAACACAGAGGTCCTTCAGTAGGTGAATGGATAAATAAATTGTGATATATCCAGAAAATGGAATCATTCAGTGCAAAAAGAAATGGACTACCAAGCTTTGAAAAGATATGGAGGAATCTCCAATGCATACTGCTAAGTGAAAGAAGCCAATATGAAAAGGTTAACTACTATATGATTCCAACTTTGTGACATTTTTGAAAATTACCTTTTCACTATGAAAATTACCTTTTCACTGATTACCTTTTCACTAATCACCTTTTCACTTTTTACTATGGAGACCATAAAAAGATTAGCGGTTGCCATGAATCGAGGGGTGGGAGGGGTGAATAGGTGGAGCAGAAAGGATTTAAATGGAAAGAATATATATGTATATATCGTAGTAAAAGACAATTCCCTTAATGTAAGTAATTCTAGGTTCACAGTTGAACAAGATTATACATATAACTCATTTAGTCATTCTTATACTGTAATATCTTAATTGTTAATCTATTCAGTTATCAAAAAGTCTAAAACAAAATGACTTCCTGAATTTTATACTGGAAAATATGAATTCTATGATACTATGTTAACACTTATACCACAAGTCTCAAATCAAGTTGCCTCTTATACACACAAGGGGATGCAATGATTTTTACAACAATATGCAAAGGTTTTGTGATAAAAATTTAGGTGTTAGAAAATTAATAGAAGACATAGCCTTATAAAAACTATAATACAGGTCTTCCCTGGTAGCGCAGTGGTTGAGAGTCCGCCTGCCGATGCAGGGGACACAGGTTTGTGCCCCGGTCCAGGAGGACCGCGGCTGGGCTCATGAGCCATGGCCGCTGAGCCTGCACGTCCGGAGCCTGTGCTCCGCCGCGGGAGAGGCCACAACAGTGAGAGGCCCGCGTACCGCAAAAAACAAACAAACAAACAAACAAAAAAAACCTATAATACAAAAGAAAATAGGTGACCTACTTTGAACATTCACCAATCCGAAGGGTAAAGGAATTTGGTGGGAAATGATTTTTCACTCATAAGAGTTAATAGTTGTAATAAGCTTTTGAAAGGAGAAAGAGGAATCAGTATCAAGAGTTTTAAAATTGCTTGGGGACAAGGAGCAAGCATATAGCTGTCATTTTCCAATAATTCCTGAGGAATCTTCCTAGGATGGGAGTGGGGGAATATGTGAGCAAACACTTTAGAGCAGCCTTATGTACCTCAGTTATTAAGTAAAATATAAAACAGGGTTATTAATTAACATTTTAATAATATGAAATATAGAGAGGAATGGTTACCAAAGATTCAGTTAACTCAGAATACTTTGTACAAAAATATTCAAAGGCATACTAGTACCACCCAATAAAAATACTACAATTAGGTTTAAATCATAGAATAACTAATTTGGTTAGTACTTCTCATTCTTTAATATGTCTGTAAATCACCCGGGGATACTGTTAAAATGCAGATGCTAGTTCAGCTGACTCTTGTGTATTTCTGCCATTTCTAACAAGCTCCTAGTTAATGTCAGGTCTACTGGTACATGGATCATACCTTGAGTAGAAAAAGTTTTTACCATAATCTACTAATTAACTTAGAATATTCTTTTTACAACACATGGAAAACATAACTCCAAAAGTGGCAAGAGATCTGAATTTACTGTGAGTTGATCATTAGCACAGGACTCTAGCATGAGAGCAAAAATGCATGTGACTCTACAACAACTAAACTATGTTTTTATTTTCCCAGTACCATCCGGTTGGAAAATAGGGGTCGGGATAGAATGGGGGAAAGCACAGTGGTATCAGCAGGGAGTGTTTCTCATGTTAAGTTTGTGACGCCATATATATGAAGGTATCCTTTAAACACGTTAACAGAGTCTAAAAGTTACAAGTTAAAATATTCTAGACACACTTTTCCTTGTTTGATCAGCATTTTGGAGCACTGTTTTAATCTTTAACAGAATAGATATGTTCTTTTATAATTTTTGCATGTATACATAGCCAGGTCTTGAATGTCTCTTTAATATTCCTCCATTTAATTATTGACAATAAGTTCAACTTTTAAAAAATAAATAAATAACACTGAAAAAGGAAACTATTTAAATGCCAGTGAATAGTTTTGTAATAAGTGTCCACTGGGTTTGACGATCTTTTGCTGCTGCAGTTCAGATACCCAGTCACAAGCTTAAATTGAACAGCTGTTTGTGACAGAGCTAAAGTGAGCTTAGCATGCATAAAACACTGATATGTTGAACAAGTCCTACTGCTTTAGGCGACTCATTTATTTATATTAGATCTAGTACAGTAGTGGTCCCAACAGAACTCCTTAAACTCCTGTTATTAGCCAAAACAAAATGGAACCTAACTAAGGTTGCAACTGGAAATGAAAAAGCTAGTAGAGAGGCCTATATCCATATGTTTGCCCCACATTCTCCAATTGGAGAAAGAACCCAGAGCACATGTATTCTATTATTATTAACATTTAAGATAACAACTTATAATTTTTTGGCAAATTAGATCATATTATCCTGTGAACTGAAAATATTTAAAGGCTTCTCCACGAAGTTTATATTCCTTAATGTCATATATAATATACTTTCGTAATCGGTTTGCCTATTTGTCCAGGACCAATAGCCCCTGCATCCTCATAAAGACCCTACATCCCAACCAAGCTGGGCTACCTGCACTTTTCCCAACCCTCCATGGTCACTCTGAACATCCCCCCTTTTCCTCCAGTTCTTTCAGGCATTTTTATCACCATTTTAGAGACAACTGAAACATCAAGTTCTCTGGAACCCCTTTGCAGATTGAGCGAAAAAAAAGAAAAAGTAACTGATTTCTTCTTTATTGTCTCTCACATTTTGCAAAGCATCTTGCATTAGAAAAATTTTTGTTTAGCCATTATTACATGCTATTATGTTTGCCATTTTGAGAGGAGAAAATTCCCCCAAAATTTCACTTGCCTCTTCCCTACATAATATTGTCATTTTAAGGGTCAGAAATGTTGCCATCAGCATTTATTTTATTTTATTTGCGGTGCGCAGGCCTCTCACTGTTGTGGCCTCTCCCGTTGCGGAGCACAGGCTCCAGACGCGCAGGCTCAGCGGCCATGGCTCACGGGCCCAGCTGCTCCGCGGCATGTGCGATCTTCCCGGACCGGGGCACGAACCCGTGTCCCCTGCATCGGCAGGCGGACTCTCAACCACTGTGCCACCAGGGAAGCCCAGCAAATTATTTTTATATTAAGTATACTTTCAGAAATCAGGGAAATAATGACAGAGTGTGTTAACAGAACAGCTGAGCCCACTGTGATTCAAATGTAGTTCACAACTTCATATATCATCTGATCACCATAATCTCTTACTTCGGTAGATCGCCATGTATTGGGGGTCACGAGAAACTAGCAACACTGCACAGCCAGAAAGTAACTTTCCAGGGATTGATATTTTCTACTCTTCTTTGTATGGTCACCCTAGTAAGTGGCCATAGGCTTTTTTTGAAGTAGGTATGGAGGGAAGTTTACAATATATACTTGATACAGTGTGGCTGGTCTTTACTCAAGGGAACCCACCATCCCTGTCAATCAAGCTGTTCCAGATACATGAAGTGGCCTTGTTTAGGGAACTGAGTGAGAGGCTAGGCTTCTCCACTGTACAAATTTAAGTCACATTTCTGGATACAGACATAAAATGTGTTGTTGTTATTGTATACATCCAATACTGTTTTAGGAACAGCACGATCAACTGGCCAACAGCAAAGATCCCTGAAGGTAAAAATATCCCGATTAGTAATTTCTTCCTGCTATTTGTTATGTGCATCATCTCAGCCTTGGCAGTTATCTCCTTGGCCTCTATGACTCTGGATTCTCTCCATCTTATACACTCCTATCTGGGAACTCATCTCAGTGGTGACAGATGAAGAATCAATGGTGACCCCTCCCACCCTCATGTCTGAACTGCTGTGGCTAGTACCACAAAACTTTTTAAGTGGTACTTGAAATGTCTGGTATCCTCACCTCTTATTGATTTTTTTCACTGCCTTTATGAAGAGAGTATCCTCTAAGTCCTCTAGATGGGAGTGATGTGGAAGAAAGGAGGGAGCCAGCTTGCACATAATAAACCTGCTCTAACATTCCTGTCTCTCTAAGCTTTTGCAGTCTTTCTTTTATGTTATGACAATAAGGTACGGCATTTCAACTTCCTTGAATTTAGGTCACCAATCAACCTACGAAATAACTCTTAGTGCTACTTTCATATGTGCAATATCTATTAAGTATAGAATCCCTGTTAGGTACATTCATATCAATAAATCCAGCACAATCCCCTGTTATATTTTGTCATTCTTTATTTTTCTTAGAATACAGTACCTGATGTAGTCCCTAGCTTTTTGCTGGTATCAATTAGCAAAATCTTGCAATTATTTTGAAGTGTAAGTTAGGTCCTCCTAGGTCAGATTTTCTATGTATCCTTTGAGAGAACATGCTGAACTCTAGAAAGCTCTGACTCTGATTATGGGTCAGGAGATAATAAGGGGGAAGTTGAATCTTGAGGAAAGTAAACAACTTTTTCCTGGCAAGTCTATCAGGTGGATTATTGCGGGATCTTCAAGCAAGAGAAAGGCATTTTATTTTTTTGCTAAAGAGAGAGGCTTAGAGAAACTCAAGAGTTTCATGTTTACCAGCTTAATCCAAACCCACTCAGAAGGCTTTAGAAGCTTCCTGATTTTCTTGCATTATGAACTAATAATTTAAAGCCAGGAGCTTTTTTGCATGGTATGTTTGTTTTGTTTGTTTATCTGTAAGCTCTCAAGTACTAAAACAAGTATTCCATCTTATACTCTTGTAATCACCACCAAACAGTGAAGATCAGTTACGACTTGGCTTCTGGAGCTTTGCTTCAGAAGGCCCTTCATCATAAGTAAAGATGTTTGGTTATTCGGTAAGCCACAGCATGCTATAGGTTTCTAGTATCCTATTTACCATTAGCAAATAAGTCAGTATCATGCCATGGCCAAGGACAGGATCAAACCACATTCCTGGACCTAACATTGTTATCCTATTCCATTACTATTTTCAACTCTTCTGGTATCAACTTTTAGTATCAGCTCTTTATTTAGTCAGTGTTGATTCAGGAGAACAGAAATCATAATAGTTATGTTAACAGGAAGTTAATATGTTCCTTGGAAGACTGAAAATACAAGAAGAAAACAGTGAGTTAAGAAAGATAGTAAATGCTGGAAGCAGCTACCACTCTTAAGGCTGGGGGAACAAAGGAGAATTTCGTGGTTCTTTTTCTATGATCTTTCAGATTCAAATAAATGTTTTTTAAAAAGTGATACGGAAAAAAAAAAAAAGTGATACGGGGCTTCCCTGGTGGCGCAGTGGTTGAGAGTCCGCCTGCCGATGCAGGGGACATGGGTTCGAGCCCCGGTCTGGGAGGATCCTACATGCCACGGAGCAACTAGGTCCCTGAGCCACAACTACTGAGCCTGCGCGTCTGGAGCCTGTGCTCCACAACAGGAGAGGCCGCCAGAGTGAGAGGCCCGCGCACCACAATGAAGAGTGGCCCCCGCTTGCCGCAACTGGAGAAAGCCCTCGCACAGAGACGAAGACCCAGCACAGCCAAAAATAAATAAATTATTTTCTTTTTAAAAAGTGATATGAGCAAACCTTTAATTTACACTCTCTGTCTTGAAGTATTTTTCCCACCTTATTTTTAAAAAAGCAAAGGACTTTGAAATATTTTGTTTTCTCAAGGATAGCTATTTATTAAAGATATAAGAACCTAAAAGATGGAGAAGGGGCCTCCTGCGGCGAGTGGAAGGGGTTTGCCTGTCTGGTTCCTGGTCCCCCACTGAGCGGGTCACAGTGAAACCAGGTCTGTGGGAACTGGGAGCAGCAGGAAACAGGAAGCAAATGCTGGTTGAGTCAACCTGCCATACTGAGGTGAAGAGCAGTGCGAGGCGAAGCGGACAAAGGCAGCGAACAGAAAGGAAAGGAAGAGATTTTCTTGCCTT
The DNA here is from genome assembly GCF_949774975.1 of Lagenorhynchus albirostris. NCBI lineage: Eukaryota > Metazoa > Chordata > Mammalia > Artiodactyla > Delphinidae > Lagenorhynchus > Lagenorhynchus albirostris. The sequence continues at coordinate 17,250,622 of NC_083097.1, forward strand.
TTCCTGCCTTCCAACTCCCTCTAGTACTTCCTTAGCGAACCTGATGGGAAGCAAAGCTGGAAAAGAAAAAATGTTGTTTCAACAGCCTCTACCTCCATATTGGAGGATGGGGCGGGGGGGGGGGTGCCACATCTGAAGCTATAAGAACAATAGTTTCATTACTGACATGATTTTATTCCTTGTCTTCCACATGGGGAACGCCTAATATATTCTTTATTCATCTTTATAGCCATTCGAATAGTTAAGAATAAATTTTCATGCCTATTAGCATCCCAACAATGTTTCTTGAATGACTAAATGAATGATAGTAAGAAGGCATTTTAAATCCATTTTCAAGCACAGTAGATTCAGAAGCATTTAATGTATATCAATCCTGCTGTTGTTTTTATGCCTGTGATTATGGTAGTCAGTCTTCTAAGCTTTCTACCCATATGATTTTTATTGAACCCTTGGATCATCTCTATAAGGTTAATAGCATTATCTTCCTTCTTATAAAGCGGATGAAACTCAGGCTTACAGATATTCAAAACAAAACAAAAATGCCACAGAAAAACATTTCTCAAGTCTGCAGAGTAAGAGAGGCAATAATATAAACAGTGTTTTTAAAATGTGCTTCAGAGATGGAAAGACCTAAATTTGAAATTCAGCTCGTTTCTCTCTTTCCTTCTATCAGATGAATTTCAAAATTGGCCTTCAGAAATTTGTTCTAAAAAAAAACCTCTAGTGTCCTTTCTTGGTGGTGATTTTGTTGCTTTCGGTCAAAGTGTTCTGTCCTCAGTAGATTTAAGGAACAGTTTATCAAGGAGTATTCCTGGCAAAGAATTGGTGAGTTCTCTAGTTCCAAACCAAGAAGTTAAAAAGTTATATTGATTTATGACAGAAGCATTCGATGGCTAGATGGTAGAAATGATACCCTGAGTACCTCTACCAGCCAACAACTAAACGTTATGAAAAGGAACATTAAAATCACATATACATTATTAAATGAATGCCAGAAAAGCACATTTCAGAATATAAGTTAATTTACAAGAAGTAAATATGCCAAGACACATATCCACACACACAGAAGACAATGGCATTTTAAATACTTTTTCCTATCTGTTCTTTTGCTGGACCTGTAAACATCTTCAGAGACCAGCATTTTTTTATGTTTCAGATAGACCTTGATCTGTGCACTGTTTCAAGAGACCTTCCAAAATTTTATTAGCATGTTAACAAACTAGTTCAATTGCTTGGCTCTCCTTTCAATATATTTTAAATTAAAATCAGTGCCCCAAAAGAGAGCATAAACAAATCTCTACCTTGTAGTCTCTGCCTTAGATTGCTTTCTTTTAGCAAATAGCTGAAATTTTGTTTTCTGGTATCCAATAATACACACTGTATAATGACCCTATATTCATCCATAGAAGTTTTTATCTGTAAGAGACATATACACAGTTGCGTAGCTACCATAATACAACTGCATGTTGTTCCAATGGGTAGACAGAAAAGCAGGAGCAGGGCAGCTAAGTGGTGTGAGTACAAGTTTTATAGGTACCTACCTTCATATAAGGATTAGCAGACGAGACCTTTCCACCAACTGGAATGCCCTTCTTTTTTTTAAATCAAAAGAAAAAGGGGAAAAAAGGCAAGGGTATTGGAGACATGACAAAATTTTCAAAAATCATTTACAAAGTTTATACTAATAAGAATTAATGTTTTGATATATTCCTTCAACAAATAGGCATTAATAAGTAGTATGAACATTGCACTTTAAGGACTGCAAAAAATAAATACAAAGGATTATCTTTCTTTTTCTTAATCATATAGTTTGCATAGAAGGATGTAATAAAGATACAATCAATGTATCTTTCCCGAACCGGGGCATGAACCCATGTCCCCTGCATCAGCAGGCGGACTCTCAACCACTGCGCCACCAGGGAAGCCCAATGTATCTTTCTTAACAATGTATCTAGTTAACAATGCAAGGCCTTATGTGATTAATAGTAGAGAAATTCTTAACAAGGATTTATAGAAAGTTTGGTAATATTTGAATTAGTAGAGAATGTAAGGAAAGCAAATCAAATCAGGAAGACTATCCTAAGCAAAAGTTGAAAGCTGAGAGAAAGTACTTTGGGGAAAGGGAAAATATAGCTGAGCTTGAGCTCAGAGTGATGACCAATGATATCAGAAACTGGTCAGGACCAGATTATGAAAAATGTCAATCTGCCTGAGGATTTTCTTTTTTCTCTCATAAGTAATATGAAGCCAGACATTTCTACCCACAGTAGAAATATGGCTAGAAGTAACAATATGGAAAGGCAAAGAAAGAAGAAGCTTGACAAAAGGAAATCAGATTGGATGCTGTTATAGTTGTTAGGTTTTTGACATACAACAAAGTCTAAGTGATAATAGCTACTAAACTTTATGGGTTTTTATGTCCCTTAATTCAATCACAGTGCTTGAAAAATAGAAAATTATTATCTGATTACTGACAAATGCAGGATTGAATTATTTGATTGCTCTAATTTATACACTCATTCCACCAGAGCCCTAAATTGTGAAGAATGAATGTGAGTTACAAATAATGGATGACCCCCTCCTCACCAAACACACACCCTGTCCAATTGATTACGGACATGTTTCCTGAAGATCCATGATGTCCCTTGGACTTATTCTCAACATGGCACAGCAGATTATTACCAATCAAAAGTATATGTAGAAAACAACAATGAGATATAGTATATACCTATAAGAATGACTGAAATCCAAACTACTGACAACACCAAATTCTAGGGAGGATGTGGAGCAACAGGAACTTTCATTCATTGCTGATGGGAAGGCAAATGATACAGTCATTTTGGAAGATAGTTTGACAGCTTCTTTTAAAACTAAACACACTCTTATTATATGAATAAGAAATCACATATGTTGTTTTTACCCAGTTAATTGAAAAGTGACATCCACACAAGAAACCTTTCCCTGAATGTTTATGGCAACTTTAATCAGAATTTCCAAAACTTGGAAGCAACCAAGATGTCCCTCAGTAGATAAATGGATTAAAAAAAAAATCTGTGATTGATCTATTAAATGGAATATTGTTCAGCAATAAAAAGAAATGAGGTCAAGTTTCCAAAAGACATAAACAAACTTAAAATGCATATTGCTAAGTGAAACAAGACAATCTGAAAAGACTGCACACTGTATGATTCCAACTATATGACATTCTCGTAAAGACAAAACTATGCAGACAGTAAAAAGATCAGAGGTTCAGAGGGAGGGAGGGAGGGAGACATAAATAGGTGGAGCACAGGGAAACTTTAGGGCAGTGGAACTTTTGTTCATGTAACTCTCTGGTGGATATATGCATTATGCATTTGTCGTAACCCATAGAATGTACATACAAAGACTGAACTCTAATGTAAACTATGGACTTTAGTCAATAATATCCTATCATTTGTCATAACAAATGTATCTTGAAAATGTCAGATATTAATAACAGGAGAACTAGCCAGGTTGGGGGAGGAAACTAGTAGGGTAGCAGGGAGATGGAAGTGAGGGAGTATATGGGAAGTCTATGTCATTTCGTCTTATTTTTCAGTAAGTGCAAACTAATCTAAAAATTTAACTATTTATTTAAAAAATGCATATCTTATAGATGTTTGAAACCCATTTGCCATGTCTGCCCTAAAATGCTACTCGTTATATGCTATGTTTTGCTACTGCATCTTCTCCCACTTTCTTTTTCTGCCAATCACAGGTTAGAATGGATTACTTAATATAAGTGGTATTTGTATGTCCTTTAGACAAGTAATAAAGTTCCCTCTTATTTCTACCTAAACCTATAATACATTATCTTCCATTATTCTCAGTAACTCTGTGGCAAAATCTTCTTATTTACAATTTAGGGTAATTGGAATTTGGTAAACAACAAGATTTAAGGATTCAGTTACCTGATTCAAGACACAGTTCTAATGGACGTGAAACAACGCCCATTAGAAGAGAAACAACATGGATCAATCTAAGGTTATACCTAAGCAAATTCTAATATAACATAGCTAGAGGTAATCATATTGGCCATTTATGTGTGTGTACCAGTGGGGCCGGGGGTGGGGGTGGGATTTGAATACGGTGCAGAAAACTTATGAAAGTGGAAAATGGAAGCTATAGAACACAAATCATGTCACATAGTAAAGGTGATTATATTTTTATGTTATTCAAACTCTGTAAAAACTATACCCATATATCCACACAGATATTTTCACCCAATCATACACACACACAGCAATTCAGTTCATTGGTAATAGCAACAAAACAAGTATAAACTGATGCATGCTTTCTAATTATCTATCTCAATCCATTAGATTAAACTCAATAGGAATAAGCTATCTTGCTTCCTTTGAAAGTCTAATATTAGGCCACCATATTAGTAGTTACCCATACCAGGTACTGATTTTTCTACTCTTCACATCTCTATAGAGATCTGTCCTCATATCATGTGAGGTATAGAAAGTTACATTTCAGTGGTATTTTTACCTCTTTACCATTAAATAGAAAACATGAATATTTAACTTGCATTGTTATATTTATCTCTTAGTTCTGGGTAAAATTTTGCAATATAAAAAAAAATCAAGTACAGTCACTGCATTTTCATTTCTTTGTCTTATTTCAAATTTAGCCCTTTTCTCTGTCTCCAACATTGCCCTACTTTAACATAAAAGACAACCTATTTTTAGAAGAAAAAATTTTAATTTCTTAAAATATTTTTCATACTGATTACATTGAGTGGTAGCAGTAGGATTCCCACTCAAGCTTTATTACTCAATAATTCACATAAACAAAATATAATTTGGTGAGAAAGAACTGCATTAGACCATATACCAGCCTATTCCAGATATACTTGGAATGGTTACCACACAACTATGTATACTATTCTAGTCGCATTCAAAATTCACTCCTTTCAAGGTATGCATATTTTCAGATAAAGAATAAAATGCTGACATGTTTACTTTCAAAACACCAGTAAAGGAAATGACTGTACCACTTCCATCTTCCCATTTTATTTAAGCAACTATTCTTCTACCCTAATAAGTCAATGAATGTTCAATAAAGGATTGGAATTCCATTATTCATTGCCCAGAATCCCTCCCCTTCCCTCACTTCCCAAAATAAGTCTCTCTCAGAAAGTGTATGTCACTTCTTTCTCATTCCCTGGAGTTGCCATCATATGATGAAAAGCCCAGACCTACTAAATAGATTACTTTTGCACAGAGATATCATTAAGTGTTGACTAATCCCCAAATAAGAAATGCAGTCAGGGGACATCTTTAGCTGTTTTGGAGATGGAGGGGTGTGTTTCCATTTATCAAGAAAGTCTGCAGTGTAATTCAATATTCATGGCTTTTAGAAGTGATACAGGAAACACACTTACCCCCATAATCAGCCCTCGCATCACCCTCTGTGTATATGTATGAAAACTTCATAGAGTGCGATGAAGAATTTGGGGGGGTATATTTAAAAATACAGTTCCTATATATATTTGGACACATATGTATGGATAGTGACACCATCCTATTATTTTCAATTCTTCCATGTCTATTTTTGCAGAGAACAAGTAATATTCTCTTAGATGCCTGCCGTTCTCTTCTCCTGAAAGCAAACTGCATGTAAGCCCAGAGTCACTCATTCTGTCTATGTGGTTCACAGATATTTGCAGACAATTGTAAAACAAGTGTCTTCCCTTTAGTTTTTTCCTTATGTGAACATTTCATATGCTAGCTGCATAACATATAATCTTTATATTTGCTTAAAATCTGTCACTTTAATATTTGAAGCCTCTGTTATTTTCAAAAATTAAACCTCATATACAAGAATATTTGAAAGAGAAAAAATGTAGAGAGCACAAGATAAATTCACTTTCCTGTGAAAATAAAGAATTCTTATTGATCTGAAATGTTTCTTTTGGGGGGAATAGGAGAAACCTACTTCAAGCAGCACTCAACATTTTAAAAACAGGGAAACACTTTAAGAAAGCAGTAGAACCTCTCACAGTGGTTTGCTGAGTATAACATAGGAAGAAAGAGCCCCCTAATGGTTCAGATATCTATAAAAACAGAATAGGTTGTACTTTCTCAGTTCTTGTTGGTTCACTATGGCTGGAAGACATCTGATACTATGGAAATGAATGGAAAGTTGAATAAAATGTCAAATGGAGCCCTCTCAAAATTGCATAGAATAGTGAAGGTTCCTAAGCTGAACTGACTAAGTAAACTGCTGGATTTCAGACTCAGACTGAAGTTTATATACATGACTGCTAGGACATGTGTCTTCCTCAGTCATGTTTGCTGAGAAGCACTGATCAGGAATGCAGGAGCCATATTAATTACATAGTTGGGAAGTGTGAAATAATTTTTTAAAAAATAACTTGCTTTTTTTTCCCAATCATAATACCATTTCTATTAAGAATATAGGGAATCCCTCACAGGAGTAACTACAGAATATGTAAGATAACAAAAAGAGAGAATCAAAGTAGTACTGAGGGTAAGCTAAGAAGAGTGCCTAAGTACAAGAGGTACGTATATTAAGAAATTATTTAAAAAGTCTTTTTAAAGGAAAAATATGCCCATTCATGGGAAAAAATTAAGTATGGAGATTTACATCTGTCCATGCTAAAGTATTAATTGTCTCATAAAATCATACAATGCAATTAAGAATTAGTTTTCTTTATTGTGTATACCTCAACAGAACCCATAAATAACTGCTATAAGGAAAATGTACTGTATAAATAGCTCTGACACTAATATTGTTGCAACAAAAGTTACGGAATTTTAAATAATTTTGTGTATTAAATATAGAAATTACCAAATTCGCTAAAACTTAAGTATATCCTTTGTTGAAATCTCATATTATTTGCATAAACAATAAAATGGAAGGATTAAAACACTATTTTGGATAATTTGCACAAAAAGTTAGCATAATATAATATACAAAGCAATAATTAAACAAGATTAAAACTGATTTAAGACAAATGCTGTATGTGGATTCGATACAATAGTGCTAATATATACATAAATGTACGGTCTACAGTGCCTGCCACTTTCCTCAGTCCATAGTTTGGCATTAGTTTCTCAAACATAATACCCAAAAAAAGGTGTATATTCTTTTCAGAGGACTCAACTCAAAGTTTAAAAATCCAGTATTCTCTAATCCACATTTCTATTCCTTTTGTCGAACTGCAGTTTAAAAAATGTATAATAATGGTACAATCATTCCCTTCTGATATAGCTATTATACATAGAAATATCTAGGTAGCTATAATATTTAATTACAAAACATGAAAATATTATTTCACATTTGGAAGACAAAATAGATATCATGAAAAATTGTGCTCTTCAAATATGTGGTTATGTTTAAAATACAAGACAGGGCGAAACACATAAAAATACTGCCATTCAGAGTATGTAATATGCAGAACTTCAGTTACGTTGGCTCCCAAGAGTGTTGGCCAACACATTCTCATTTGAAACACTGTATAACACATTAAAAAGTTTTCATCACAGATGGAAGCTTGGTTCCTATTAGAGGAGTAACTCAGGGAACTTCACTTGAAAGGACAATCAGAACAGCTCTTGGGATAAAATATCTCACACTTCATTGATCCAAAAGCAAATAAACTACCATCAAAAAAATCTCACAAACCAATTTAATTTTAGAAAGGATGAAAAAAATCCTTTTTGTCTCATAGTACAATGCCGTCTCTTTAGCAGTTGACATTTGTGACCTATAAACCTAAGGTTAACCAACTACATCAGTACTGCATTGTCCCAACCCATTATTCCTATTCAATCCTATCACTTTCCTTACAATCATGAAAAAAAATCCCCATTCCCAGCAGAAAATTTAATATGTGCAACGTTCCTATATATATTCCCAGGCACTTTACCAGCATACACCATCACTGACACTTAAATCATTGAGGGAACGGAGGGAGCTGCAGCTCTAAGCACTAGCTAAACATCTCCAGAGCCATATTTCTTTGCTTAGCTCTGTACTTAAGACCAAATGCTAGTTATCAATAACTTAGGCATAATAAGATGGCAGTCTAATGTCACGTCATTTAAGACACATGATGTTTATGTTGAAGAGTTAAGACTGCAATCAAAAGACATTTGGGGAAAAAAAAAATCACCACTGACAATCACTGAAAAGCACCTAGTAGCTTCTATGTCTGCATGAAATGTAATAGTAGACATTTAATTCAGTAATGGTCCTTTCAGGCTTTGCTATTATTTTTCAAAGTTGTTTAACAGCTAAGAACCATATATGTGAACATATTTCAAGGTTGTCACCAGAAATGCTCTTTTTAGTGTGGACTTTGCTTATTTCTCTTCTTCATGCAGACTATCTGCTCATAATTTATAATCTCATGATCTTACAAAATCAACAAAAAACTTATATGTACCTGGAGATAAAACAGCACATATATTCATAGAAATATGCATTAACACATTTCTAAATCCACGTGCCTGTGTATTGTATTAACTTTAATACATCACTGCAAACTCAGTTTTTAAAGCATGCAGAGTTCTGCTGTATTTTATCGTGTAGGACTAAAAAGACACCCAGATATAAAAATTTAATTTTCTTACCCGGAACAGGAAACTGTTTCTGTTCAATTCTGGAACAAAGCGGGGCTGGAAAGAGACTTGATTGGGGTTTTCTTTCCAAAATCCTCTTTAATGAAGCAGGAGTGGGTGAACAAATCCAAGGTGAAGTCTGTTACTCCTTGCTGGGGCTCGGAGCTGACATCCTCTTGTAAAAGAAAAGGCACCTCAGTAAATTGTTGACTGAGGGAGCTGTGGAGCCAGGCGAGGGGCACCAGCGGTCACACAGGGATGCGACGGAAGGAGCCCTGCTGCCCTCCCCCACCCCGAACCCTGCGTTCCCTGCTCTCTTTCTCACCCTGACGCTCACTCAGCTCTGAGTCTCGGCTTTCTCGCTGCTGCTGTGTAATCAATCTAGCCTGTCTGAAGCTAATAGTCCTCTATTTAACCAGCCAATCAATAGGAAGGATTCCACTTTTAGTCCCAAGAGTCTTTTTCCAAGTGTGGCACAAACAGGAAGAGTTTTACCAGCAGTTGAGCCAAGTAGTTTTCATTATTTTATCTCCCGTTAGAGACAGGGCTAGAGAGCGCAGAGGCTCAGAGCAACCTTACGCTGATGGCAGATGTTTTGCATTTAAAAAAAAAAAAAAAAAAAAAAAAACTCTTCTTATCCAGCTGATACTAATTTATAATTACACACCTGCTATCCATCGTCACTTAGGAATTACTACAGAGTTGCATGTGTGAGTTTTAAAAAAGCTTTCTAATTCAAATATATGAGGAAAAAATAGAGGAACAAAATTACACACACTGACAATTTTTTTTTCTGGAAATGACAGTGCCTTTAGGAGCCTATATGGCTTGAATCAATTCAAGAATACCTCATTATATTGATGGATGTTAAAAGTTCTTCATTTTATTCTAGGAAAATAATGATCTATAGTGTTTCTTTTTCTCAAAAGGAAAGAGAAGCGATGTTTGTAGATTTTATTGAACTAGAGCCTGCGTCAGACTTCAGTGTGTAAAATGTTTTTCAATTTTATAGCATAAATCTACAAAAGGATCCCTCTGAATGTATCAGAGCATTTCACACCTGATTCACCCCTGCAAGGTTAAGAAGATTTTCTTCTTAAAGTGACACATTCACTGCTCATCTGCCGTAACTGACCGTAATAAAGAATCACAAAGTGAACCACTTAAGACTAGACTGACTTTTTATTCCCCAAATACTTCCAAGGGGGAAAAAAAAACATATAACTAAAAAGAGCAGGGCTTCCCTGCTGGCGCAGTGGTTGAGAGTCCGCCTGCCGATGCAGGGGACACGGGTTCATGCCCCGGTGCGGGAGGATCCCGCGTCCACGGTGCGGCTGGGCCCGTGAGCCATGGCCGCTGAGCCTGCGTGTCCGGAGCCTGTGCTCAGCAATGGGAGAGGCCACAGCAGTGAGAGGCCCAAATAAAGCAAAAAAAATAAATAAATAAAAATAAAAAGAGCATTTGGGATCAACTTAGTCTTGGTTCGAAAAGTTGCCCCAGCACACACAAAGCAAGGAGAGACCTAAGAAAGAGTCAGCCACTCCGGTTGGGCAGGGGGCAGGTTTAATAAACAGGAGGACTTAATACCAGGCTTCCCTTGGTGGCTGCAGAACCGGTAGGTCTCTGTACCTGCCCACAAGATTCTTAAGAATTTATATAGAGGCCTGAACTGGGTTCGTGTAAACCATCCAGATGGTCTCAACAGTGCATTTCTCTCTCAACGCTGTGTTCTTGAAAATGGCTCCCGCTATGAAAACGGTGGGCAGAACATACATTCCGATGACGGGAGCCGTGATGAGCCCTTCCCCACCCCCCACCGGGGTCTAGCTCTCTCGGGTTCAACCAGCAGTCACGTCCTCTCGATGACCTCGTGCAACACTTAGCCAAACCCTAGAAATGCCGTCTCTTTCAATTTCTAATTAGGAGGTTGTTGCTTACCTCAATTTCACATTTCTTGGTCAACCAACCTTTTAGTTACTTTTTCATGGTAATAATACATTACTGCTCTCATTAAAGTAAATTGTATAGGAATGGTTAACTACACCACAATTCTTAGCTGGAATTCAAATCCAGTCCCTAGTCCTTGTAGCTACAACTTTCAACATCCTATAATACAAATTAAAGTTTGGAATATGTGCTAAAGTATCTTGTAAATGAAGACCAAACAGGCCATAAGATATGTATGGTCATGGAGTTACACTCAGTTAAAGTTCAAATTTTAAAGTGTTGTGACATTTATTGGAGGCAAACTTCCTTGATTTAATTGACTCAGTTCAGCAAATATTTATTAGGCCTTGTACTCTCAGTAATAGAAAAGTAATTAAGTAAAGGAGAGAACAAGCTTCTTTGTATTCTTGGTGTTTTCAGTGCACTTAGTAGGAGTAGTCAATCTTCTAGGAGTTAACAAGCTGGCAGGTAGATAAGGAATCCTCAGGTAAATGAAATACAAGGGAGAGCAATTCATGCCTTCTTTACTAGTAGTTCAGAGGGCAACAAGTACTCAAAAGCAAGATCATCTCTCCTCTAGGGAAACGGAAAGACCCTACAAAAATCATGGCATTTTCAATTATTCTTATTAAAGAAAATAAAAAAGATTTTACAGGCAGAAGAAAAAAGTGACAGAGGGGAGAGCAATAACATAAGCAAAACTACAGGGTCAAAGGAAGCAGGAGATGGGGGAGGGGAGTTGGAGGAAGAGCTAGGTGGGAAGGTGGTTGGAACACATACAGCCTAGAAGGTATAAATATACCTAGAAGGGGGTGATGTGAAGGATCTTGGATGCTAGGCTAAAGGCAACTGGATAATTGGGAGCCTTTCAAAAAAATTTTTTTTTAGCAGAAAAGTGATAAAATTTGAACTGTGCTTTGGGAACTGTTGCTGAAATTCGGCCTCTGTACACCGGTGCCAGATTAAATCTCAGAGACAGAGTTTTGGGTGAAGTAGAAATAAATAGCTTTATTGCTTTGCCAGGCAAAGCAGGGCCACAGTGGTCTAATGCCTTCAAGACTGTGTGTCCCACCCTGGAGGGGGTAGTGAGGAGACTTGCAGTGCTCAAGGAGCAGGGCATGATCAGCTGGTGGGCATTCTCCTCATTGGTTGGTGGTGAGGTAATTGGGAGTCAACATCATCAACCTGCTGGTTCCCACCGGTTTGGGGTCTACATGCTTGTGGGCAGCATGCAGTTAACTTCTTCCACCTGCTGGGGGTTTCAGTATCTGCAAAACAGCTCAAAGGACATGGCTCAGAACATTATCTATAGCCCTTGAAGAAGAACTAAAAGTCCTTTACTTTGTTTAATGGCTAAAGTATTATTATTTTGTCTTGCTTGTTTTCCTTTCTTTCTGCATTTTCTCACTTCTCTGATTAAATTTATTCTTTGACTAAATAATAGGCAGGCAAGGTTGGGGTCTATTCTGGGAATGCCTCATAGGGTCCTGCTCGGGTACAGAACCTCAATCAAACAGAATGTCGTAGGTTGCATTGGAATGAGACCTTGGTGAGAACGAGGAAGCACTAGGGACCATGGCCAAGGTCTCCCTCAGGAGTAATGGAGGGAGAACCAGTGTGCTCATGGTGGGAATGGGCAGAATGAACTAATACTGAGACACATTCTAAAATAGAGTCTCTACATGATGTCATAAGCTACTTAGGAGAGGTGCAACTTAGGAAGAATTTAAATATTCAGCTAAATGGATGACTAAAAGAAAAAGTGAATTATAAATGGCACACTTATTTCTTCTCATCTGTTGTTTGGTTCCTGTTGTGGAATTCAGCCTTCCTTAATTATATATTATTTTTTTGTTACATGCAATTTCCTACAACAATGTCAGCTCCAATGAAAAGAATTGAATTTTTCCAACACATTTTCCCTCACATTTTTTAGAATTGTTCCTAACATATATTTGTTGTTCAATAAGTGACAGTAAAATCATTTCCATTTTTGGAATGACTCATAACAAGCTCTGAGCTAATAATTCTGCAAACATTATCTCACTTAACACTCTATGAAATAGACATTATCCTATTTTATATCTAAAGAAAGTAAAACTTGAAGAGGCTAAGTACCTTGTCCAATGAAATACAACTAGTGTCTGTTGAATCTCAAAGCCCAAATTCTGAACTGTGTTGAATTTTTAGGAACAAGCAGTATTATAAAAGTAATTAGGGAATTCCCTGGCAGTCCAATGGTTAGGACTCCAAGCTTTCACTGCCGAGGGCCCAGGTTCAATCCCTGGTTGGGGAACTATGATCCCGCAAGCCACACAGCACAGCCAAAAAAAAAGAGAAAATAATGATCTGAATACTGATTTGTGGGGCATATAATTGGAACAGGTGGAGGAGGCAAAAATAAATGAAATTAAAACAAGAGGGTCAAAGGGGTGTGTATGAAGGATAGGAAGCTAAAGGTTTCAAGTTGAGTAATCATTAGACTCATGTACTGAGGGTAGAGAAGACTGTTGGGAGGCATTGGCAGGATGGTTAAGTAGCAAGTTGTTTGTGATTGAGATGGCTGCTGAGCTAGATGACAGTGGAGACTTTACTAAGAAGTTTGGCTGAGCTTCTCTGAGGGCTCAGCTGAACCTGCAAGCCATACGTTTACAGTCGCATCAAGCTGTAAGATTGCACAGATTTCCTGAGCTGTGCTTGGCAGCTTGGATGTCTGAGAGATTGAAAGGATCATAAGAAAGCAAAAATTTGGTTTCTTTTTTGAGAAATTTGGCAGGAATGGGAAAAGAAAGGGATGAGAAGCAGAGAGGGAGGAAGAAGAGAGCATAACATCTTGCATAGTTTGAGTTGTTTTAATAATTGGTGGTAAAGAGTACATTTCTGTACCTAAGGAACTACTGGTTGAAAGAGACAACTTGAGAAAGCAAGTGAGAGAGAGAGATGCTTTATTTGTCAAGGTCACAATAGAAATGGAAACATCACCATTTCCAAAACCAGAGTATACCTTTCTTCCCCCATCCTCACTCAATATCAAAATAGACCCATAATTAATCATTGTCTTAACCCTGAATGAACATTCAAAATTCATAAAGCCCTGCACATTTTATCACCTAAAGACTGCTCAAACTTGTCCCCTCATCTCTATTCCCACAGCTAGTGCCTCTGTAAAATGTCCCCTTATCTTGTTGCCACGAATATTCTATCTAAAACATTAATATTTATGGTGGATGAATAGGTGTAGAGTCCAGTAAGTGTTTAGTAACTGGGTTTCTGATACTTAGGACAGTTATTTAAACAGAAGATATAGACATACATAATCATTTATCTTATTCCAGAGAATCAAGAAAGAACATCTAGAATAAAGAGATTAAAGGCAGAAACATGGAGAACCCTGACATTTGAAAAGCAATCCATAGAGATAAACCATTGAATGACAGAATTGGCATGAGAAATCCAGAAATCAGAGGTTTAAAGGAACCACAGTGAAAAATGTATCAGGCATTTACTGCTGCTTTAAAAGGAGCAGTTTTATGTTTGTACTGTGGTCCATTAGGATCAATTACAGTAATGGAGGCGACTAGTCAATGAAACATATATAAAAGAACCAGCTCTTTGATTCTTTCCATTTTTCAACCACTGGTTAATTTTTCTCACATGTGTTTACTATTCTTTGGATAACCTTATATTGAATAACTCTACATGCAAAAATCAATGCTAGACATAATGTAGAATGCAAAGCTGACGCCAACAATGTCCTACAACTTAAAGAGCAAATATTATAACATGAAAATGAGATAATCATTTCCTATATAAGAGATAAACAGAATTCTGTATACATAGGTAAGCTTTTTAAACAATTAGAATGTTGAAAGGATTCAGTCTGTATTGAATCCAATAGGTATTTAATAATTAGAAATTACACCAAATGCAGAGAAGTAGGAATTTAATCCTTTGAATTTGAATTTTTGACAGTTCATAAAATGTTTAATCTTTGGAATTTTGACAAGTACTTGTTTTATTAGCTACTATGTACTAGTATATTTAAAAGGAATTCATTGCAGGTCTTTATAATGTGTTTACATACTAATCCTTAAACATTGTCAATACAACTATTTTATTTTTAAAATTTGCTCCTTCACCTTTGAAATATGATTTGTGCATATCAAACATTAACCTTTGAAGAAAGATTTTCTTGACTAGATACTTTATCAGAAAATGTCTATACAATGAAAGACTAAGTTAATAAGTAAATAGATTCCTTTGCTGATGATAAACCATCATTTTCACTTTCATATTAATATTTTTATTTTATTAAACTCTAGTAGTTTGCTACCACTCATATTGTTTGGTATTAACTATTACCTATTCCTGTAAGTTTACTTGTTCTCGTATATATTTTAGCTCTCTGAAAAAAGCAATTTTTAAGCAAAAATTATATTTCACATTTTTCTTCTATAATAACCAATAAGTGGTTTTGAATTATTCAATTATTTTAAATTATGAGATATTATGTTGGTATTGTGAAGAATATCATTACTTTAAGATATGAATACATAGAACTATCTAGTTTTAGAACAGATCTTGCTTTAAAGGTGAGTTCTTCTGAGTATATCATGAATGAGCTAGGGTTACCCAAGGAGAGATAGGTAAATAATGGTTAAGAAATGAGTGGGATTTTGAAGGTGTGGTTAGGTGAGGAACAGAAGAGATAAAAAGGGGTTGGGTGGAACAACATGGCATCAGAGACCCGCTGGAAAGACGAGCTGGGTTAAAGTAATTCATAATGGCAGAGTTGGCTGAAGCAAAATTGAATTACACAACTCTCCTCCAATACAGCAAAATGCACGAGGAATCTCTACAATACAAACATGTGTGGTATGCATAGTGATTGAGACTTTGATTCCATTCTAGGTCCGCTGAGAGAAAGGGAATTCTCAGAATACAAGTTGAAATAAAGATGAGATATTTATTGGAAACAGGAAATAGAAATAAAGGCTATCCAAGAGAATTTAACTAGGAATTCACAAAACACTGAGCAGCCATTGAATTTTTCTTGGTTGTGGGATAGGAGATTAGAGTCAAATTTATTTAAAACTCCAAAGTGTCCATGACAACAGCTGAAATACAGGTAGCTGTGGAAGTCACACTCACCACTCTTTTCACAGTCCTTTTCCAGGTCTCCCTGTATTATAGAGTCTTGAAATCTAAAATCTGCTTTTTTTAGGCTTGCTTTCTCATAAGTCATTGGTGTGTGTCTTTGTATCTGCCAATCAAATGTGTCATCATGAGACTTGAAAGTGGAAATGAGCAAAGTGAGATGGTTATTGACTACAGCTATCTTCTAGTAAGCATGGCAGTGAGTGCATCTGTTTGGGCTGGCAGTGGGGCAGGGTGGGTAAGAGACAGCAGAAGCAGAATTCTTGGGTCTGTTCCCTATTGTTTTAGGTGACAAGTGAAGTACAGTGGTGTTTCCATTAGAAGAATGTCTGCGTATGGTTGTTCATCAACTTTTCTCGATTTCCTACCCTAAATATGTAGTTTCTGAGTGTGTAGAATCCCAACCTGGTTCTCTCCTCTCCTGGTGAATCTGTGACAAAAATAACATCCTTAATAAATTCCTAACTGCTAGAATAGTCAGACTGGTTCTATTATCTGCGACTAAGAATCCTATAGGAATAAATATATATGAAAATGTATCATAATAAACCACAGTATAAGTGTTTTCTTGTGTAATTTCAAATAGGAAGTAAGTATGGCATTTTGAATGCCATGAATTCTGGTGTAATATCAAAATGCCATTTACCAAACATCTTCCTAACTCCCTGAGTTACTCCCCCACTACACCATGTCAAAACAATATCTGACCCAATTGAATAAGAAAAATGCCCAAAACCTCTGTAATGGAATATGGCATTTTTAGCAAACTTTCAGAGATTTTCACTATATCAAAATTATAAAGGAAAAAAAAAGTGAGTTTTCCATTCCCAGGGCTTTCCTTCTATAAGAATCAGTTGGGAAAGTAAGAGATAGTATATGATTACAAAAGACCTGTTAAATGTTTCAGTATAGGGCACACAATAACAGTTTCCCCAAAACATAATTGTTAAGCTTTGGTTGTACGAAAGGGGGGAAAGTTGGTCATAAAAATCTCTTTACATTAGGAGTTATGTAAACTCTTAACTATTCTAGATTCAAACAGGGAGCTGAAATGAAACAGAGAATCCGATAGGGAATCTCCTGCAAAGCAGAAGAAAATAAGCCAGGTGTTCCTTCCATATAATGGCCTAATCTCTGCCTAGAGTTTCTCTCTACATCGCTGGAGTCTAGGTATCAGATGAATGTGAACTGACACTACAAGAAAATGTACATACAACTGGGGGTGCTTATGGTGCTAAGAAGCATAGTGCTGTTAGACCAGATTATTCCAGAGAGGAGCATTATATAAAGGTTGCAGCTAGCACCAGCTTGAAACGCAGCTGAAGCACCTGGTTATTGGTTTGCATATGTTTTTCAGTGAGTTCTGTGCATTGCTCATCTTCAGTTGCATTGCTTCTTTCTCTGTAGTCTTGTGTTTTTATCGAATAGCTTCAACACTGCTGTTCCTGTTCTGGCCTTTCTGCTCCCAGAAGAAAGAAACGTCTTGATGTTGAAATAGAATGATTTGTAGCATTGTACACAGGTAATAGAAAGATCACAGGCTTCAGTGAGACTGTTAAATATCTATGGGAATGCTTATTGACTCCGTGTCATTATACATAAAAAAAGAGAGTATCATATTGTTATCTTACAGAAAAATGGATAATCGTTCCCCAAAAGGACATGTTTACTCAGATTTTTTTTTTAGTTTAGTTTGCTTCCTGGAGAAGATTACAGTAATTCTGCAGTGAAAAGGTTTTTCTACCATGGGAAGTATCCTGCTTTGAAATAAATAATGGTGCTGCCTATCTAATCTAATAAATAGTTATGAAGTTTTACAGAACTTAGAGCTGATGTTTCCATTGCCATCATGTTCATTTTATTAAGAATCCTTTCAAATACACTCTGAGGGTTTACTCTATATTCCTGTTTTCTCTTGAATTATACATACAGAGGAAAAAAATCACAAGCTTTCAAGATGTAAAATGGGAAAAATAAACTAGAAGTTTAAAGTGATGGTTGGGCGGTGCGAGTGAAAAGAAAGCAAGGAGAAAAATCAATACTATCACAGAAAAGAGAAAGCATCAGTGATATGAACAAGGCTGTCTATCAAACTAGAAAGAAAACAAGAAGTCCAGTGAATTTAGAGAAGTAATATTCTAGGGTTGCTAGGGAAAGAACCTGAGGAGAAAGATGCACTGAGAGAACACTGGGGCAAGTCTCTTGAAATCTCATCTCTAAGAAACAGACCAGGAAACTCTCAAAAATGTGGGCTCCCTGTGAATTGCCATTATGTATGCATGTATGTATGCATGCATGTATATACACATACATATGTGTATATACATGTAGATATATTCATACATACATACATATGTATATGCATACTATATATACACACACACACAGAGAAATGGAGTGAATTATGATTTTAAGTGCTTCATTTAAATGGGATAAAACAAGATGCAATTAAAAATAGAAATGTCATTGTCAACAGTTTTAAAGCTGCAGAGGTTGGTGTTAAAACCTACGAATGGTAGAAACAAAAAGCAGTGGATACGTACACCTGCCTGTAACCAATACTTATACCGTGAAGATATTTTTAGGGAACAATAAAATGTGACTAGTTTGTGAATTAGTTCTAGAAGAGGTCAAAACATTCTCTCACTTGGACTTAAAATCTGTGGGTTAAGATTTTGTATCATGATGGATGCTTGTCCTACCAGAGGCTCTGTGGAGATGGTCAACAAATTTAACAATCTTAAAATAAAGGAAATAAGAAAAAAATAAAGTTGACCAAGCCCAAGGAATGAAATTAACCAACCAGCCAACAAACAAATAGACAAAAGAAACCAAATAAATAAATGGACATTTATGGTGCACAGAAGACTTTGTCCACAAGTTAGAACTGCTTAGGATTAAGGGCCGTTTATTAACTAAGAATAATAATGGAAATTAAGAGAGATATAAAATTGCTCACTAGAAATTTGAGCCATAATTGTCAAAACATTTTGTTTGCATAATTCTTTGGGAAAGGGAGTGAGGAATTACAGCTGAAGAATAAAATTATATTTTTAATTAAGGACATTTTTCATAGATGTCTCTCCACTTTTCAATTTTTTTTACCTCTAATAATCTGTGATAATTCAAAACATATTTATACTTGAGTTTGGAATGTAGTAAGATTTTTAACTCAATTTAGTTATGACATTTAAAGTAAATAAAATATTAAAATATTTATTGAAAATAAATATTTTATATTTCATAAAAAGAAATTGATATTTCAAAATACAGTTTCTGTCACAGATGTCTTTAAATTTGTTGTCAGAAATCTGGGCTTCTAGGGAGTAAGAGGCCAGAGTATTTAAGTGTATTGACGTTGTTACCTCTGGCATATTGTAATGACTCCATCAATTTCATAATTATTTAAGTCATTTTCATTTTACTGTTCTATTTCAGTTAAAAAGGTATCATTCCACAGAGTACCCTTTCTATGAGTGCCCACCTACCAGACCAAAGTTAGCTTCTGATTTTATTGATATTATTGGACACTCCATATTTGTGAGATTATCTTGAATTTTATATAAAATTACCTGTAGGAGAAGCTGAGGAAATTACTGTGACCCAATTCTATGCTATTCTTAAAAATTAGAAATTGTCTTGTCAACTCATGAGTCCTTCCTCTATCTTTCTTGATAGAAAATGTTACAGAAAATATCAGAAGTCATTAAGTTCCACATTTCACACACCCACATTTAAGAGCGAACACTGAGAACTCAGGGGAAAAAGAGGGAGACTGCGATGGTTGTCAGCTCCTTTTAATTGCTGAATGTGTGAGAGAGAGACAGAGAGAGAGAGTATGAATGACAGAGAATGAGAGTGAGATTGAGATTCCTAAGATTATAAAAATAAAAGAGAATTACACTGCTAAGATTATAATAGTAAAAAAGAGACTGACATCATAAAAAATTTAAAGTAAAATTAGAAAATTGTTATGGTGGCTTATTCATAACATGACAATGAATTAACTCATAAATAAAGGAGAGTAGAGAAGAGCCTGTGCTCTCAAAAGGAGTGGAAACATCTGTAAGAGTCAGGGTTCTCCAGAAAAAAAGAGGGAAAAAAAAATACACACACACACACACACACACATACACACACACATAAATGAATTGGGGATGGCTCAAAAGTTTGTAGGGGCTGGCAAGCCCAGAATTTGTAGGACGGACCAATAGACTAAAAAGCTAGCAAGGAGTTTATACTGTAGTTTTGAAAGAAAAGTTTTCCTCTCCAGGAAATCTCAGTTTTTACTCTTAATCCCATCAACTGATTTCAAGAGGCCCACCTACATTATTGAATGTAATTCCTTTACCTAAAATAAGCTGATTTTAGTCGCTAACCACATCCATGAAATACCTTCACAGCAACACTTACATTAGTGTTTGATTAAATAAGGAAGTATAGGAAAAAAACAAAAAAACTAGGTACTATAGCCTAGCCATGTTGAGATATAAACTAATCAACATGATATCTAAGGAGTCTCATGTTTCAAGATCCTTCCAGCCAAGAATTAATAAACACATTTTCTAAAATTTAATGGTACAATACTAACTTATCATGTCTAAATTATTGTACATTTCTGTGTTGTACTAGAAATTATATTGATGGAAAACAATACGTTAAATTTATAAATTAGAGTCTGATTACGTTGTCCTGTTATCATTGTAAAATTCCTTCCTTGTTCTGTACATTGTCAGATATAAATGAAAACATTCCAGCTATCTTTTGCCTGGCATTTGTATAGAGCACCTAATTTCATCTTTCAATCTATGTCTTCAATATTTAAAATAGTTTTGTTAGGTAGTTAGTCAGACATTAGCAGCAAGGAGGTGACAGTGGCGAAAAGACAAGAAGGGAGTAGTCAAGTTACACCTCAACCCTCTGGGGACCCTCCCCTGACCCCACCCAGCATGGGCACAACTATGGTTTCTATCTGATATCCTGATAAAGAGGGAGCACAGTAACAGGAGGGAAGTACCCCCGTGCTGCGCGCGCCCAGACTAGACAGGTGTGTAACCTATAGTAAACCCAAACTCATTATACCATTATTATAATAAAATCTGCATGTGGTTTTGCCCCGCCCCTACCGTGGGCTTTTCTTAGCGAATCAAGGGTGAGAGCATATGCAGTAATGAACTTGTTTCATAGCTCAGGACTGTCAATCAAATAATGATCCCCGGTCACTCACCCATGATCGCACCCCACCTCCTCGCCGAACACTCCTTATAAACACCCTGAAGCCTGTACAGGAGCGCTGTTTTCACTTCGTGGAAACAGCCCGCTCTCCCTCTGAGAGTGTAACGATGCTTTAATAAACTTTGCTTTGAGCTTAAGCCCAAAGTGGCAGTCTGCAATTCTTTGCTTGCTGTCACAAGGACCGAGATTGCTGGTCCGGGTCTTCCGCTGACCTCCTCGTTTGAAGCTATTGTGACACAATGCATGCCAAGCCAGTAACAGTTTCTTTTAGACAGCCTATAGTTGGATCTTACTTTTTATCCAATCTGGCAAATGTCTGCCTTTAAATTTATTGTAATTATCAATATGGTTGAGTTTAAATCTGCCATCTTGCATTTGTTTTCAATTTGTAATTTTTCACCTTTTTTTCTGCCTTTTTTTTGACTAATGTAATATTTTTATAGTTCCTTTTTTCTTTATTACTGACTTACTAGGGAAGGAGAAAAGAATTTGCCACCCCAAAATATGCCTCTTTGGCATAAAGATTATCTTGAAATGGTTATTTTAAGAAACAGCCAACACAGAAAAAGCTTTGAAAACCTAGAAGGTACACTTTTGTAAGAGATATTAACCTATTTAAGGGAAATCTCTACTATCTGTAAACGTGTCTCCCTCTAGGTGTCAAGAAAAGAAGGATGACTAAATCTAGAAACTCCTGTTAATGGAGAAGGCAGAGACTTAAACCTGCATAACAACCATACCCTACTTTACTGTGCTTTGCCTGAAAATCTCCCATATTTGGCTCCCAAACCCCCAACATCTTCTTTTGTTTTTCATTGGAGATTGTATTTAAGGTGTTGGCTTGGGCCATTTCAGAAAGTTACTCAGTTTCCTGGGTCTCCCTTGGACAGGAGGTATGCGTGTTATAAACTGTTTGCTTTTCCCCTGCTAATCTGTCTTCTATTACAGGGTGATCTCAGCCAAGAACATAGAAGGATAGAGAGAAAATTATTTTTTCTCCTTTACATTAGTTATGTCTTTTGTCTTAACTAACTACATTAGCTATGTCTTTTGTTTGTTTTCAAGGTATCCAAATTGAATGAGTGGCATTGGTTCAAGGATTGATCAACAACAGAATGGAAGGACCATTCTTTAGGGAAAGAATATTCTTTATAATAAATGTTGCTAGGTCAATATTGGAAAACCCATGTAAAAAATGACACAGCATAGAACAATTAAGTTATGATGGATTATAAATATAAATGTTAAAGTTAAAACAGCAATGCTTTCCCATAAAAACATACAAGACTATTTTCATAATTTGGGATTGGCAAAAATTCTAAAAATTTACAACAAAAGAATACTAAAACTTTTGAAAACTTAAGAATTGGACTTCATTAAAATTAAGAACTATTCATTAAGTGATAATATTGAGAAAATTAAAAGGAAATCTACAGATTGAAAAACAAAGTCAGAACCCAATAAGATACTAATATGCTTTACCAGAATGTCTACAATTAAAGGTCTGACAATACTCAACATTAGCGAGAATATTAAACAAGCAGAAATTGTTGTATTGCTTAGGAATGTAATTGGCACAGGCATTTTGGACATTTTGGCACTGTCTTCTAAATTAAACATATTTATGCTCTAGGAAGCAGAAATTCTTCAAGCAAGATAGATGAGTGCTGATATCTACCAAAAGACATATACAAAAATATCCGTAGCAGCGTTGTTTAAGAGCCAGAAACTGGAAACAACTCAAAATGTCCAGCAACAAGTGAATATATCATGATAAATTTGTACAGTGGAGTATAATCTAGCAATAAAAAAGACAAACCACAACTACTCATAATAACATAAAGTATAAGTATATAGTATAAGTTTACATAAGTATAATACTAAACAAGCCATTTACAAAAGGTTATAGGCACAACTAATCTCTGGTGCTAGGAATCAGAATAGTGGTTATATTTGGAGTGGTGTGGACTCCAGAGAGCCACGAAGGAGTCTACTGGGATACTTGAAATGATTTATACCTTCTCCTGGGGGATGAATATATAGGGGTACGTATAAGTAAAATTCTGACAAGCTATATATAAGCTTAATGTTGTGCCCTTTATTTTGTAACTTACAACTCATTTGAAAAAAAATAAAAATATGAAAGAACAAGAAACATTATGTTTGAGAGAGATTTTCTTAGAACTGTAATTACCTAATAAATTGAGAAATTTATCATCATAATCCTGAGGATTTTTCACTGGGCACAGGAATCTCACTCCTTTATTATATATTATATGCCTATTGTAGTCTATTGTGAAAAATGGAATATATTTATACATTAAAATGAAAGCAGCTCTTTTGCCCCTTTCTGTTCACCCATTTCTGTCCCCCTGTAACCTTAAAAGCCTAATTATAGAAATGAGATCACTAAGCAATTGAAGCGAACTCCTAACATACACTTTCCTGAATGCACACCATGCCTTGGCTAACCTGTTGATTCTTTTCCTGGATAAAAAGAAGTAAGAATGAAGTAGTCCTCTAACAACCCCCTAAGGAATCCTGCAGGCAAGTCAAGCGGGCAAAATAACATCTGAAGAGAGAGTCAGCCAATCTGTGCACAATGGAGATTGATGCAGAAGCCAACCTCCTGCCTCTATGATTCACGGAGATTCTTCCCCTCTATTTTTCTCTTTAAAAACTGTCATGGCTGAGCAGAATCTTTGGAGTTGGTCTCTGGACATGAGTCCACCATCTCCCCAGATTGCTGGCTTTTCTGATTAAAGCACTTTCCTTTCTACTGACACTTGCCTTTCGAATGATTGGCTTGTGAGCAGCGAGTAGCTGAACCTGAGTTTGGTACCAAAAATACATGTTTTATTATACTTGTTTTCCTTTTATTTCTCTTTTATATTACAATTTATGCATCATATTGAATTTTTGAAGTTATGCATAGATAACGTATATCATCTATATGTGATATTAGGATTAAGGGGGCTTTTTCAACGTTTTCTACAACAAAAGTAGTGTAGGGTAGGATAGGGAGGAGAGCCCACAGGGTAGTCACTGGATATAGTACAGATTGCAATAATAATTACCTTTAACATGGAATAAAAGTCCAGTGGAAACATAAATAAATAAATAAATATATGTAAATAATAAATTGATCAATCCCAGACAATTCAGATAATCACAAATTTTATTGGTGCTTTGAAATAAATAAACAAGATCATCTGGTCAGTAATAGAGAGGCCACTTTAGACAAGATGTTCAGAGAAGGCTTCTCTAAAGATGTAATATTTGAGATAAGATATAATGTTTGGGAATGAGTGTGCCATGCAAGGGACTGGAGAGGAATGAATTCAATAGCCAGTGGGCAGGAAATAATTGGTATTTTCCAATAACAACAAGAAGACAGTGTGATGGTCAGCAGTGTGTGGCTCATATTCTAATGGTACAGCCGCTTCTTCAGCAGCTGCTCTAGAGCTGAACTAACTGCCATCTCAGGGATGTCTGGTGCCTGACATCATGGACACTAGCTCTCCCAGTGACCTACCCACATTCCCTGGTGTCTCTCTCCCATTTTACCTCCAGTTGACCCTGATCATCAATCCTCCTGAAAGGTTATCTCTGTACCTTGTGGAATGTCTTCAATGTCTCCTACCTCTAGTGGACTTATCAGTCTTCTGCCATTTCCAAAAGGAGAGTACTTGGAATGAATTTCCCTCATCTGGTTGTGAACAATCATGCTAGGAAAGTCACGTTTTTGAAAAAAAAAAAATTACCTGCTGTACAACCTAACTAGGAATGAATTTCATGTCATCACATATGGCATGAATTAAAGAATAGGCTTTGTTGGGGAAATAAACAGAAGTCCAGGGTCAAGAAATGAAGAGATATCAGTTTCCCCACTTTTCCTTCATCCAAGAAAAGGCTTTTCATCCAAAAGAGAACTTTGTTCTGGGAAGAAATCCTTCCCATTTTTCACTCTTCTTATTTTAGCATGAGAAGCATATTTTAATGAAGGACGAAATAAAGTTTTGCCTATGGGTAAAACTATCTAGACTTGGGATGCGTATGAATCTCATCTGCCCAACAACTAGAGCCATAGCGGCCAATGGGAGATTCATAACCCTGCCTGCCTGTCAGGGGAAAATATCCATTGGTCCCCGGAAATTTGAATTTGGAAACAGCTCCTCTTAGATAGGCAAAGTCTCCTCCCTTCTCTCGCTGTCTTCATACTCTCATTTGGTTTATTTGCTAACAATGCAGGAGGAAATCCCTTGGGTCAACTCCAGACAATCTCCTTGTTGTATCACAAAGATGACTACAAGTAGAGAAAGACACTGAGGTTTACTCTGAAACTCATTAACATCTCTTATAGCCTTTCCTCAAGCAGAAACATTTTTCCCAAGAACAACACCGGTAGTATGATGCTAGACATGCAATTTTTGAAACACAGAAAACTTTCATACATAAATAATATTTTAAAACATTGGACATTTAGAAATTGTACTGACTTTGAGATAGTGCTTATCTCTGAGTGTGAGAGGAACAGTAGAGGAGTACAAAGGGACTTTCACTCCATTCATCGTGATTCATAGCTAAAAATAAAGAAATGAAGTAAGGCTGATAAAATTTTAACATTTGTTAAACTATGGCAATAGGTGTTTGTGATATTATTCTAAGAATGCATTTTTCAGTATGTTTAAAATATTCCTATATAATAAAAAGAGATAAGTTCAAGAGATCCTGAATGGTGTCAAAAAATGAAAATATATTATAATCATACATGTGACAGTTCTATTCATTTTCAGTGTCTTCTTCAGATGAAATAAATACATCAGAAAATGCTTGAGAAATATCTAAGCCATAATTTTAAGCTGTTTAATCTTTGGTAAGCACTTGTGCTCAAGCAACTACAATGTCCATTTCAGTGTCTTTCTGCTTCACCTCACTACATGATAAAATTCCTGCCATGCAATTAGAACAAAACAAACAAACAAACAAAAAAATTCCAGAAAGTTAGAGGAATGGTTGGGGTGGAGATAAGTAGGAATGTAGATTCATTCTCTAAACTAAATGTCATTTGACAAAGATAAGAAGAAATTTATTATGACAAAAGAATTGTGTGTGGTATTTGAAAGATCAATTTTAGTATGAATATGTGATTTTAAAAACATATTCCTATGTATTGCTTTTAGCAGGTAAAATTTTACATCAATTGATACAAGTCAATGTGTTTCCTTTCATTTAGGGAAAGAAGAAATATGCCAGACACTGTTACAAGAATGCTGAAGTCCTGACCATGAGCTGCCTTAAAATATAATACAGAAAATATCCTTGAATCTCACTGTAATTCTATCCTATGGTACTATGCGATTATATGGTTAATTTTTTTATATACAGTAAGTCTCCTGCATATGAACCTCCCAGTTGTGAACTTTCAAATATGCGAACATACATTTGCATGTCTAATCACGTAAGTTAGTTCACGTGTCTGGGCATACACTGTCATGTGTGTGCATCCTCTATAAGTGATTATGCTTTTGTGTACTTTATAGTACTATATAGAGTACAGTAGATTTTTGTTTCAAGCCCAGGATGTCCAGAAGCAAGCTTAAAAGCAGTGGTGATGTAGCTCGTACTGGTATGACGAGAAATAAAGAGCTACTACACAGACATCACTGGATTGTTTTGTTCAAGAGGGTAGATAGAATTGAATCCAGCAAGGAACCAGAACCTGTGCCATCAACGTCAGGCGTGAGTGACATTGCAGCTTGGCCTCCATCTCCTATTGCTGATGATCCTTCAGCTCTACCATCTCCCACCTCCTCTCCCTCCTCTAGTCAGTAATTTCTTTCCTGTTTACTCGATGCCAGCCCTGAATGTCAGCTGCTGTACTGTACTACTGTACTTTTCAAGGTACTGTACTGTAAGATTAAAAATGTTTTCTTATTTTTTGTGTTTGTTTGCTTTTTATTTATAATGTGTGTGAAAAGTATTATAAACCTATTATAGTACAGTCTATATAGCCAATTGTGTTAGTTGGTATGTAGGCTAACTTCGTTGGACTTATGAACAAATTGGACTTATGAATGTGCTCTCTGAATGGAACTCATTTATATGTAGGGGACTTACTGTATAGTAAATATGTTTATTCAGGTATTAAAACAAGCAAACCTTTCTTGAGCAGCAATCTAAGGTCTGGGTATAAATAAATAAATATATATATATATATATATATATAACCATGTTATATGGTAATAAGTACAATAAATCTGAACAATGAAATAGAGGACACCGGAGTAGGGTGGCTTCAATTTAAAAGAAGATGATCAAAGAGAGTCTTGATTAAACAGTGACTTGATAACCACGTTGGAGAATTTATATTTTCTTCCTCTTAATCTCATCCAGAGAGGCACACAGTGGGTACAAATTTTCCACATCACTTTAAAAATATTTAGATAAATAAATAGCATAAATAGATATCAGGCTGCATGTTAATAAAAACAGAAATGGAGCTGTTCTAGAAAAAGACAAAGCGCATCAAGAAGAGAGGCAAAGACGAATAGATTAATATAAAGACTAAGTGACAGGAAGGATATAGGTAGAAATATATTCATATTCATATTATGCGTATAATGAGTCTCAGAGAAAAGAAAAATAAATGTAATAAAATAATATCAGGACATTTCACAGAACTTAAAAATATATCATTACAAACAAAATGACTGATAGGCAGTTAAGTAGTATATGAAAGAAAAAGAAAGCACAAATCTAGGCATATTACAGTGAAATGTAGGAACATCAATGACAAAAGAAATTGTAAAAGCATCCAAGGAGAAGAATAGATCATGCACAAAAGAACAAAGCTAGCTGTAAATCCAATATTATAGCAGTAAAACTAGATGTGAGAAGTCAGACAATATGTTCAAATTATTGAACAAGAGAATTTCATAAATAGAATATTACTTTTAAACACAAGGGTGAATTAAACATGAGCACAAACACATGCAGGTCATCAGAAGATATTTTACTAAAATCTACTTTGAGTAAAGTTAGGATTTTAGTGCCGAAACAATATATTAGCATGCTATGGAATATCCGCTGTTACTCTGTGGAGATGACATGGTTTATCTTTTTATATCTATAAGTATGATGAATTATGTTAATGGCTTCTTAATATTGAATTACATTTGTGATTTTGGAATATGATCTACTGATAGCAGGAGAAAGCAATGAAAGATATTATATAAGGGTGTATAAGCAACAACACCAACTGAAAAAGAATAAGACACCAGTGAGAAAACATACACACGGCAGTGCAGAACTAAACTCATGTGATGGAATCATAGGAAAATTCGTACAAAAGAACAAAGTGAAGGGTGATTCGGAACTAAGGATTATGTATTTTGAATTAATAAATGAAATAATAATAATGATAATAATAAAATGTTCAAACAAACAGTAAATATAATGTTTCAAAGGAGACCTCAATGTATTTCAAGGAAGGAATAAGCCTTTATACATCCTTCTTTATGTAACGACATTAGAAGTCAGTAAAAAATGCAGCAAATGCACACGCGCGCACACACACACACACTCCTCCCATTTTCAGGAGAAACATAAACTAAAACATCTATAGACAACTATTAAGTTAAATAATTCTTATGGAATTTAAAAAATTGAGTCATAACTAAATATCAAATTTGTGAGACCAGCTATACCATTTGATGAAAATAAACTAAAAGAATCTAGAAACAAAAAACCTCTTCTATTTAAACTCTGAATACATTTCATTATAGTCACTTTCTCCTAACTCTCCTTTTAAAAAGTTCCAAAAAATAAAACTACATTAACTGATAAGGACAAGATACATAGGAGAGGATACAACAGAAAACAAGTGATAGCAACAAAGTTTTAGAAACTAGAAAGAAGATAAATGAGGGTTAAATGATTTGGTAGAACAGAGCAGACTAATTTTGTGTTCGTGTGTGTGTAAAATCATCAAGTCCTACAAAGGATCAAGAATTCAAGTTACCGTATATGCCTGAAGCAAGATGCTCTGGTGACTGACAACAGGCGGCTTTGTTGAAAGTTTATCTATGGAGCAGATAGACTTTGGAATCTCCAGTCGTACACTGAACAGCCAGATAGCTGCCCCCGTCTTGCAGAAACATGGAAAGCTGAACATCAGAGAAATTGGATCAGACATTGTGTGAACTCAGAGATAGCAGGCAAGTTGAATGTGTTTTAGATATTCAGTTGAAAGCAAGACGGTTAATTAAAATTCTAAAGCTCTTTTCTCCCTAAACCACCAGTACTGGCAGTCAGGTTTATACAACAGAGGTGGGAGATAAGAAGTTTACTTTCTGGGGAAGCTGAACCTCCCTGTGGTAGGCAGAATAATGACCTCCACAAAAATGCCCTGGCCCTGATCTCTAGAACCTGAGAACATGCTACTCTACATGCTAAAATGGACTCTGCAGATAAATTAAGGCATGGACCTTGTAAAAAAGAGATAGAGAGAGATTATTATGGGTGGGCACAATCTAATAACATGAGTCCTTAAAAGCACAGAACTTTCTTGGCAGGAGCAAGAGAGATGAAGCAAAGGTGAAATCAGAGAGATTTTTAAAAATTAAATTCGATTAAACCATGTAATTGGAAGTGGTCCAGTGAAGGTCAGGTAAAAGGGCTATCATTTTATGGGAAGGCCCACTATTAGACAAGCTCCATCTGAAACACAGAGCTTTGAATCAATTATTTTGTGTTTCTCTCTTGATTATTAACAGTAGCCAAACAAAATAAAAAATTTGAAGAAATTATGTAAATAAAACTCAGGGACTAAAATTAACAATTGCAAAATAAGTTACTGAGCTATACCAGAGAAATTTTAAATACATTGGAGAAAAAGAAGCACAAGTAATATCATCACAGTTATGTGAGATGGCATTTCATCTTGGGAACAAGACAGAGATGCTAGAAAATAGAAATATTCAGATGAAAATAAAATGGTTGGAAATTTAAAATATTCTAGATATTACAAATAAATGAATATATCAGATGATAAAAGATAAAAGGGAAGTATGAGAAATTTTTTAAAAACTAAAGAATAAAAAATGGAGGCATAGAAATTATCAGAGAAAATATATAAACAAATTTTCAAAAATGAGGAAAGGAATTTCTAGACTGAAAGGATTCACTATAAACATCACACAATCAGTGATAATTAACTCACACCGCATCCTGGAATTTTAGAATGGTGAAGACAAACAAAGGTTCCAAAAATCCTTCATGATTAGGAGATTAAAACAGGATCATGTAGTAGGCAAAATTCTAAGATGGTCCCATAATCTCCATTCCCTGGTGTTACACTCATGCTTAGATTATATCATATAGCAGTTAATCATAAGAGATAGGCTGCCTTAATCATTTGGAATTCTTCTAAAAGGGGATGTAGGCCTTCCTGAGTTTAGAGATATTCTTCTCTGCTGGCCTGGAAGAAGATGCCATGAGTTCTACAGCCATAAGGAAATGAATTCTATCATCAACTTGAATGTGCCTCCAAGCACCTTCCCCACTCAAGTCTCCAGACTAGAATGAAGCCAGATTAACAGGTTGATTGCAGCTCTGTGAGGCCCTGAGCAGACAGGCCATGCCTGGACTCCTGACCCCAAAACCAAAATAATAAATGTATTTTGTTTTAAGTCAAGTTTGTGGTAATACCCAGCTTAAATGAATGCAATCATGAATCAGAATAGCACTGATATCTTAACACAAACACTTGAAGCTACATTAAAATGGGAAGAAAAGATTTCAGTTTTCATGTTTACATAGGTATTTCAAGATTTCATGGGTATCAACTGGAATCTTTATTAGGGAATAAAAAGTGTAGCGTATTTTTAAGCAGTGGGATGGTGTGAGCCTAAACTACGCAGAAGTGTTGACTGCATGAAAACTCAAATCATACCATAGATAATTCTCTCTCACCTAAATATTTAGCAGAATGAGGATGCAGAGATGAAACTGATATACAAGTAGCAGGTGTGATATTAGGACAGCCCTATTTGTAGGAGACTGATAGCATCAAGATAATTTGAAAAACAATACTAAATTTAGTGAGAGAAACGCATGCTTAAGAATAAATGTTTCAATCCATAATCAGGTCTTAGAAGTTACCAAAGGTGATGGTATCTTAGGAAAGGTTATGTATGTCTCTAAGAATACGTACTGAGAAAAATTCTAGCAGTCGTAATTTTGGGGATCTCCTGTTTTTGCACGAGTCTAGGAGGATGAAACTTTCCTGCTCCCACTGCTGACATTTAAGAATTGCTTAATTCTAGCCACTGGATTGTGAGCAGAGGTGACCTATGCCAGATCTGGGCTGACGTAATTACTGGACATCGTGAGATACTCCTGCCCTGTTCACTGGGGAAGACATGTGCTCCAGAATGTACAGTTACAGGAGAGCAGACCTTCACTAGCCTGGAAAATTGAGTTCTGACATAAAAGACTTGGGACCTAAAATGTTATTGGAAACTTCAGAGCTTTCTTTGAGGAAGACATGAACTCATAGTGTGTTGTCATTGGAATTCCGGGCTTGTTTATACTATTATAATTCTAATCTATATTGAGTATATAATGAGAAATGCTGGCAGATTATAGAGAGCATAAGATACTTTTCTCAAGATGAGTGTAGAATAGATATAAAAGTGGAATTTGTATGGACCTGATGGGGTAACATAAGTAGGGTGAAGCTCAGAACTCAGCATGGTGAAGGGACGATTGATTAATTCGGGTCTTGAATGTGATTTGCAATGCCCAACAAGTACTTCATTCCAATGTGTCAGGCTGTGCTCTATTCATTACAAGAAAGCAACAACAGGTTAATGGACTGAAGAGGGACCGTGGTAGGCAGGGTAACAGTCTCCTGAAAGCATCTATGTCCTGATCCCACAGAATCCGTGAATATGACAGGTTACATGGGAAAGGAGGATAAAGGTTGCCAGTGCAAGTAGGTTTCTAATTTGCTGATTTCAAAATAGGGATATTATCCTGGATTACTTAGGTGGGACCAATGTCATCACAGGATCCTTAACAGTAAGAGGGAGACAGGAGAGTAAGTAAGAGTAGTGTGATGTGAGCTGAACTTCACCTGCCATTGCTGGGTTCAAAAAATGGAGAAAGGGACCTGTATTCCATGAGCCAAGGAATGCAAGTGACCTCTAGAAGCTGAAAAAGACAAGGAAGTGGATTCTATTCCAGAGTTGTTCTAAGGAAATGCAGCCTGGCTGACATCTTGATTTTAGCCCAGTGATATCCATGTTGGGCTTCTAAGCTACACAACTGTAAAATTATAAATCGGTGGATTTTTTTAAGCCACTAAATGTGTGGTATTTCTTACGGCAACAATAGGAAATGAATTCAGGCAGTTATATAATAGTCTCTGCAGGCTGACAGAGGGATTACTGGTAGTAACACCTCATGCCACTGGAGACAGGCCACTAGGAAGCAAGGGCGACACCGTATCTGACAGCCAGCAAGAAAATAGACACCTCAGTCTTAACAACCACAGATAACTGCATTTCGCCAACAATCTGAATGAACCTGGAAGCTGATTCTTCCCAAAAGCCTCTAGAAAGGTATGAAGCCCTGCCACCACCTTGGTTCTAGTCTTGTAAAACCTAAAGTAGAGGAACAGTGGGCGACCCCTAGGACTTCTGACTTCAGAAGGGCAAAACAGTAAGGATGTGGTGTTTTTGTTATTTTGTGTGTTTGTTTTGTTTTAACTGTATTTTGGGGACTTCTGCTGGGTTGGTGTCACAGGTCCTGCATATTAGTCCTTCCTGTTTTTGTGGGTTTTTTTAGTTAAGTTTTCTTTTTGCTTGAGAAAGTCTTCCAAAAAAGGAGTCAAAGGAAAATAATTCCTTTCAGTATTTTTCTCCCAAATTTTATTGTCTCTCATGCTCGATTACTAATTTGGCTAGAAATGGAATTCTATCTAAACATGATGTTGTAAAAGTTTTGTCCAATCTTCTATTCTTCAGCAATGCAATGTTGTTGAAAAATTCAGTTCCAATTGCATTATCACACATCTACAGATAAAGTGCTTTTTCCCCTCTCAGCTCTGTTCAGATTTCCCCTAGTGTATTGAAACATGAAAATGAGACTTGATGTAGATATTTTAAAAAATCATAGTGCTAAACATTTTTTGTGCCTTCTTATACTATTGAATCATATTTTTTTTCCCCAGGAAATGCTACTCTGTTATTTATGTATTTTCTCCAGTCTGTTTGATCTTAATCTCTTCCTGGGATTAATATTATTTGTGTGGGATGCTGTGCAATGTTCCTCTAAGTCTTTTCATTTTTAAATTTTAACTTAAATTTGCTTTCTGTATTATATCCTCAAAGTCATCTTCCAAACTTTTAATTAAAGTTCTTTTTAATTTTATATTTTTTTACTTTAAATACTCTTTATTTTAATCTGATTCTTCTTTTTTTAGTGGATTTTTATTCCTGTTTTATGGATATAATTTATTTTCTCTGAAAATCAATTGGTTTTGCTTTGGTTTGTGCACATTTCTTCTGCTGCTTCCATGATCTCTCCTGCCTTTTTCTCATGTTTAAAATTTGTATCTTTTGTTTTTTGCTTTACATGGGGTACTTTCCTGCTATACTCTGTTCCTTGGTAGTCTATTTATATTTTAAACTCTTGATAGTTGTCTATGAGATCTAGCTCCCACTTTCTCTATGATATTCAAATACTTCCCTCTTTACTCTCCTCCAGCCACAGTAACTTTCTTGCTTTTTTAAAAATAGTAAGTACTTGTTACACTTGGAGAGATCAAAATGGGGATATCAGTCTCTAGAGTCAGCAAGGAGTTCTGGGATGGATTAATAGGAATAAAAACAGCCTCCACATGTATATCCTTTGAGACAAGCAAGCTCATCCTACCTATGCCCTTCACACTCCCATTTCTCATTCCCCATCCATAAATAAAACTAGTGGCAGCATGATGCTCTTATCACAGAGCTTCCTGCCTTGTCCTTCCAAGATCCCTCAACCTCTTGGGTTGACAGCCAATCCAAGTTCCTGGTCTTCATTCCTGAATCCCACTTCTCTCAGCCGTCACCCCAGACACCTACCTGGCTTGTACCCCCTGCCCCTCCCCTGTCCCTTATCTTTTAGTTGGGGTGGCTTCTTTCAGTCAAAAACTTTTAAGAGCTACTTTGTATCTCCAGCTGATTTCCTCTAGAAGGCCCTGGAACACCGGTGTGGAGCCCAGAAAGACACTCATTGTTATTGCCCCTCTACAAATACTCATTTTGCCTCATCATGTGAAAGGCTGAAATTGCTATTAGAATGCCAGTGATATAGTCCATTTGACCTCTGCCCTCTAAGACTTTATGCTCTCAAAGCTATGGGTTTAGGAACTTAATAAATATATTTAATGTATGCATTAAAAATAGTAAGAATTCATCCTGTGTCCTTTGCACTTCTTATCCTTTCTGCCTGGGATTCTCTTCCCTGAGATACCCATGTGGCCAGTTCCCTCACCTCATTAAAGTCATTGCTTGATTTTCATCTCCTCAATGACACTTCCCTTGGGCATTCTAATTAATATTATAACTAATTCCTCTTTCCTCAGTACTTCCCACACTTCTTATACTGCTCTACTTTTTTTTTCCCCTTGTTCATGGCACTTACTTTTAGGATGTTTTTATATTTTTATCTCCAACGTTTATTGCCAGTGTCCTCCAACAAGGATGTAAGTTCCTAAAGAGAAGTGATCTTCTCACTCATAACTATTCACATATTTTGATTCCCTAGAGAAGTTACTGGACCATAATGAGTGTGCATTTATTTATTTAATGAATGAACGAATGAATGTGTGATTTAGGGGTGAAACACTAAGAGTGTCTAATGGAACTACTTGATATATGGGTGGGGCTTTTCCCTTTGATTTCATGCAATACCGATTGGGGAAGAGGATACTCAAATGTCAGTAGTGTCATGATAGAAGCTGGGGTTGGAATGTGGCTATTTCTAAATGTCCCATTGCTTCCTTGATATCAGTTGACACCTTCCTCAGTAACTGTGAGTCTCACCAATCACTTTTTTCAGGTCTTTGCCTACGAGTGCATACCTAGTGTTCTAGACACAGATACTCCACAAATATGCTGCATATCTCACTCCTGTTTATGACCCTAGTTGGCTCCTCAGCATCGTCAACCTCCCCAGACATGGGTGACAAACGTATCCTTCTCCTTTCTTTGGCCTCTGCATGTTCTGAATGCAGAGCAGAGGTGTCTG
The DNA here is from genome assembly GCF_949774975.1 of Lagenorhynchus albirostris. Classification (NCBI taxonomy): domain Eukaryota; kingdom Metazoa; phylum Chordata; class Mammalia; order Artiodactyla; family Delphinidae; genus Lagenorhynchus; species Lagenorhynchus albirostris. Next base: position 17,285,877 of record NC_083097.1, read on the forward strand.
CTAAGTTTATTGCCAGTTATCTATTCTCTGCCTTTTCATCTCCAGACATTCCTTCTTCTTTCCCTCTTTATCTGTGAATCTACCTTTTACACATATTTACCTTCATGAAGTCTCAAAGGGGAGAAGAAACATAGCTGGGAATTCAGCATACCTGCCTAATTTTAACCTGGCTCTTACTATATTTTTATTTTATTTTTCTCTCTAATATCTAGTGTATCTGAAAGCTAGCTATCATTATTATCCTATTTCTTATTTACAATACCTTACCTGTATGAAATTTAGTAATATATTTTATTTACGGGAGTTCCTTTCTAAAAAATATTTATTTATTTAATTTTATTTTTATTTATTTATTTTTGGTTGCATTGGGTCTTTGTTGCTGTGTGTGGACTTTCTGTAGTTGCGTTGAGCAGGGGCTACTCTTCGTTGTGGTGCACAGGCTACTCATTGTGGTGGCTTCTCTTGTTGTGGAGCATGGGCTCTAGGCACGTGTGCTCAGTAGCTGTGGCTTGCGGGCTCTAGAGCACAGGCTCAGTAGTTGTGGCGCATGGGCTTAGTTGCTCCACAACGCGTGGGATCTTCCCTGACCAGGGATAAAACCTCTGTCCCCTGCATTGGCAGGTGGATTCTTAGCCACTGCCATCAGGGAAGTCCCTGTTTATGGAAGCTCTTTACTTCCAACTCCATCAAAACCCATGTTGAAAGACATATTCAATTATTCAGTTTTATTAAACAGGATATGGTACTTTATAGAAACAATAGTTTTAAAAGAATTAACAAAAAACAGATATTCATTAAAAGGCCCCTGAAATTAAATGTGCCCAATTAAAAAACAAACACCAGAACTTTGTTTTTGAATTTTAATTTATTTATTTTTTTATACAGCAGGTTCTCATTAGTTATCCACTTTATACACTTTATAGTGTATATAGGTCAACCCCAATCTCCCAATTCATCCCACCACTACCTCCCCCTGCCACTTTCCCCCCTTGGTGTCCATACATTTTAAACACCAAAACTTTTTAGAGCCAATGATATCTTTTTAAATAAAATTATAGAATTGAGAGCTGATTGATTGATTTATTTGACCCCTTTTAATTTATAGATGGATATTTTTGATTTTCACTAGATAAAAACTGAAATTTGAGTGTAGATTGTTGTTGAAAGGAGGTATATAATATAAAAAACTAATACTATGAAGATAAATAGTCTATCAGTATGTTTGTAAACTAAACTTCTCTGAGGAAGCTAGTAAAATTTGTTGTTTAGAGACATTATGCAGACTTCTTGTTTCAAAAAAAAAAAAATCTCCCTAAGGACAGAAAGTTTCAAAATGACTTTGTCAAGTTTTTTAAATGACCCCAAATAAATACGGTGATATTTCCTTCTTTTCAGCACTGCTTCCAATCCCTCTGAAACTATTTGTTCAAAAACTCGTGTAAAAAATGATGTAACTGCATCAGCCTATAATTATAATCACTCTTACTTTTCAATAATTTGGTATTTCAAGATACTAGTTCCTCATGATCGAGTGTTCCTTACTTTCATTATCACAAGCCATGGTTTGTTTATGGTGCTAATCTGTTACTTTTAACAGCAATGGTTTTAATTTTACGAATAGCAATTTTGGTAGAATTTAACCAAAAAGGAACAAGTCAAAATTAAATAAGTTAGAAGTAGGACCTATTTATTTTGACTGAAGTAATGTATCTCCTGAGTTTATTTAGTGATATGACTATTTTGAAGCCAGCAACTCTGCTTCAGTTCCCCTTGCTTGCTACAATGATTTATGTGTATGCTAACACAAATTCATGTCCCAAAGTGACAGCTGCCCAGGTGTGAAATACATGAAGTTAGGTATTCAGTGGGTGGTTCCAGTAGGTCAAATACAGTTTATCACACCTGATAAAAATATCCTTGGCTAGATACAGTTACATTTGTAACAACCTCAAATGAATCACATATTAAAGAAAAAAAACAAATTGACTAACATATTTCTCTGCTTTTGACCTTGGTGATCTGCTATCCTGGTTGTCATTTGGTATGTCTACTGTGCTATCTTCTTCATTTTGGGCATAAGTTTTGCACTGTGAAAGTTTTTAACACATATCTCAAATTTTTTCATTATTATCAAACATCAACGTTGAGCTGAATGTGTGAAGGAGAATTCAGAATTGAGTAGTAAAGTGAAAAATTGTTTTAAATAGTTGATAATTTCATTTCTATGAGATAGTTTTACAGTTAAAACCTACTTTGGGTTGTGGATCCATGTTTATTAATTCGTAAGAGGAGATTGTGCATACACCTTTATGATATTGTGTATGCCTTCTCATGAGAGAACGTGGTATCAGGAGATGGTCTAGGCTTAATATTCAGAGGTTTAATAAGTCAGAAATTGTTCCATCACTAGAAATTCTCAGAAATTATTTAACTCCTCTGTTCCTTCTTGCAGGGATAATCTTAATTTCATTCAAGGGTAAAAGCTAACCATTTTCCAGTTCAGTGGTTGTGGACTGTGACAAAAAAATTATTTTCTCAGGACCAGGAGAGACCATTTTCTGCTCGTGGCTGAAACATATGATTGGGGCAGTATGTTAGGAAGAATTCTAAGATGGCCCACAGGATTTCTGTCCCTGGTATTCAGGGCTTACCTCTGAGTGTACATTAGACCTGTAAATATGAGATTAGTCACTCCTGTGATTATGTTTTATAAGATGCCATCTTAGCTGACTGTAGAGAGGGATTTTCCTGTTGGCTTTCAGAAGTAAGCTGCCATGTTCTGGGCCACATGGCAAGGGACTATGGGTGGCTTCCAGAAGCTAAAACATCCCCCAGCAGACAGAGCAAGAAAAAGGGGACCTTGATTCTATAGCCAGAGAGAACTGAATTCTGCCAACAACAGCATAAGTCTGGAAGATGACCCCAAGCTTTAGAAAGAAAGGTTACCCAATTGACATCTTGATTTTAACCTTGTGAATGGAGGATTAACTAAATGAATGGAGGATTAACTAAAATGTGCTAGACTCCCGACCCACAGCAACTGTGAGATACTAAGTATGGGCTTTTTAAAGCTGCTGAGTGTGGTAAGTTTACTCAACAGTAGCAAACTAGTAAGAGCAGAGAGTGCAGTTTGACCTAGTAACTGGAGAACTTGTTAGGTTTCTGAGGAAGAATAATTAGTGTTTTAATTTCATCAGTGCTAAAAGAGTCTGAGGTTAGGCTGGCTTCATAGATTCAGAGTGAAAAATAAATGCATAATTCTAGAAGAAAAGGTTGAAGGGAAGATTGTATTTTAAAGTTGGTCATGATAAACATGCATTAGCATGATATATATCACAGCAAAATTATTTTTGCACATTTTAATACAATTTGTAAAGGCTCATGGACCAAAATATTTTAACTGGATGTCACAATTAAAATAATTTACAGGCTCTGTTTGATTTAAGGCTATGCTAATCCAAGATCATTAATTCTTGTAATTATGCTCAGTGCCATTTTTTACTGCAAAAGAGAATATGTATAGCACAAGACTCTATGCAGTTATTCTTTAAATTACTATAAAGAATATTTCACCAATGAGAGGCTGATGATTTATATTACTTAAATAATGAATGTGGTAACAAATAATTTGCAATTTGAAGTAAATGAAGAGGTTATAAATTTTAAATGTTTGTGCTTTTAATTTTGTCTTCTGTGTTTCCTTTTCTATATGTGATGCTAGAAGCAGGTACTGACTTAGGATTTAAATGTGATAACATTGTTAAAATTATTATATCAATAAGAAAGGAAGGGGAACAATGTCCATTTGAGAAAGAGCTAAAATCTAGATCTAAGACTGATATCCTACAAATTTTGAGGGAAAAAACTTTCATTTAATTCTCTTCATATATCTAAGAGTGAACGTAATTCATCATGAAAATGCTTTATCCTAACACTCTGAGAACTGCTTTCATAAGTTATGAAAGGAATTTCACATTGCTCAAAAAGACATCCAATGGGCTTCCCTGGTGGCGCAGTGGTTGAGAGTCTGCCTGCCGATGCAGGGGACACGGGTTCGTGCCCCGGTCCGGGAAGATCCCACATGCTGCGGAGCAGCTGGGTCCGTGAGCCATGGCCGCTGAGCCTGCGTGTCCGGAGCCTGTTCTCCACAACGGGAGAGGCCACAACAGTGAGAGGCCCGCGTACAGCAAAAAAAAAAGACATCCAAGAAAGCAAAATACACAAATCCTTTGGGAAATACTTTTTTCATAAAATAGAAGTTTCATGCAAAGTAACATTTGTAACAGAGGTATGAGTTGTTAATACAATATAAGGAATACCCGTGCACGTACAGTCCTGTTTAATAACTGAGTATACTCTCCCTTGAAGCCTCCTTCTAACCATTCTTTTATCTACTACATGCAGAATTTTCTTTGTAAATTTGCTTTTCTTTATAAATCTACTATCCAAGCCTGTGTCCTTATAGGTACAATCCATTGTTTCACACATAGGTGAACTTTATGTGAAGGGGATCATGATACATTTTATACATCTATTTTCAACAAAAAGTAGAACAAAAACAATGGGGGATTAGGCAAAATATCTAGAAAAAATCGTGACTGATTACAGAGACTTTCACAATGATGTTTTGTCTGCCATGGTGGTTATTAGGTTAAATCCTCAAAGCGCCACCTTTCTGTCTTGGATAGAGTTGTGCTAATCAGTCAGAGTTCACCACTCTCTGCTTCATCTACTTTTCATTTCTTTACAATTGACCTACTGAGGGAAATATTATTTCTTTATCAAAGGTAATAAAGTAAATTAGGTTACTGCCCAGCTTATTTAGGTGGTGCATTGCTACTCTGCTTTAAATATAATTATGCAAGGTTCAATCTTGAGTTTAAAGCTTAGATTTTTAAAATGCAACTGTATTTTCAAGTTCATTGAATAGTGGAAGTGGTGGGGAAGATCACCTCAATTTCATCATCCATATTATCTATAAACATATAAAACTTTCATTCATTTTCTCTCTATATGTATCTATGTGTATAGCCTTGGTCAGATATTTAGGTTATACTGATAAAAAATCATGCTTTTCATCCTCAAATAGGTCACAATAAAGAGCAGAAGTTGGTAAAGTACAGTTTCTGGGCCAAATCCACTCCACCACCTCTTTTTGTGAATCATACGTTATTGGCACACATCCACGCTCAGCTCCAATGATGAGCTGAGTAATTGTGACACAGATCATTTGGCCTGGAAAGCCTAAAATATTTACTATCTGGCCTCTCACAGAAAATATTTTTTGACCCCAGATATAGAGGAAAAAAGCCAATTAAATAGATAATCAAAATTCAGTAGGTCTAATTTAGGTATTTGTTAATAGTCTAACTTTCCCACACAACTATTATAATTTCTTAAATTATCTTCCAATAAACTACCTGTACTTGAATTCCTGTCTCAGGCTTGTTTTGGGGAGAACCTAAACAAAGACAGTTGGTGCTGGAGGAGGATTTCTAGCAAACAGATTCTTATTGTGTGATTCCTGTACTGGGTCACTCTCTGGCCATTGGTGGTAATAAGATAGGGAGGGAGCACTCTTAGCCCATTAAATATCTGAAGTACTGAGACCTCACATGTTGTGGATTTAGATGGAATAAAGGTAGGAAGGTTCATATTTGGCTGTAAAATCACTCTAGTTTTGAGAAATATTGGAAAATGGCATAAGGAGGAGGAGTGATGAGGTAACTGGAAGATCCTAACTGAAATCTAAAAGAAAAAAAAAAATGACAGGCTCAAGTAGGCCAACTATCAAGTCAGAGAAGCTGATGTCCTGTTTAAAGAGAGTTTCCTCTGAAAAAATAAACCACTTTCAAAAGTGGGTCATTTTCAGCCCTGGTGAACATTTTATGCTAAACTGTTCACTGCGATAGGAAAGAAGTGAGACCCTGAGACCTGAGGCTGGGACAACTAGCCAGATGCTCTCAGAAACCTGAATCCACAGATAAGTTTAACCCCTCCAGACAGCAGAAGTGGTCCCTGCCACTTATTATAGAATAGAGGCCTCCATTTATCTGGAAAAGATGCAAATATATCAACTGAAATGGACACATTACTCAAGTATGTTTACCTTCCTCAATATATGTCTTTACCTGCCCAAATCACTAGACTAGTGGTTCTCAAACTGTGATGTACATACAAATCACCTGGACAGAGGGTTAAAATTAAACATATCAGTCCCCACCTCCCAAAAAATTCCAATTTGCTAAAGCAGGGTGAGTTACAAATGTGTGTTTTAACAAGCTTACAGGCGATGATGCTGCAGTTCAAGAATAATGCTGTATATTATACTATCCTATACCAACAACTTGAGTCAAGTCTCAGCTTGGCTCCATGAGTGCTGTCCTCGCACTTATGTATAAAGGAGGAAAGTATAAAAATGAATAAACAGAAACCTCAACTAAAATAGAGTCAGGAGACTAGAAGTGGGAACTCTCACACCCTATAGTGATAGCAGAGCCCAACAGGAGGAAAAAGAATTGCTTTTGTTGCCTGGCAAGAACTCAGTCAATGAGAGCCTTCACGACTCAGTCGATGGAAAGCAATTTAAACTCTCAGTTCCTCCAATGGACTCTCTGTTTACCATAGCCCTCTCACCTTCCTTTTCCCCTATATATGAATCCTCTTCTCCTTGTTACAACAGGGCTTGCATGTGGCTTACCATGGTTGCAGACCCTGAATTGCAGTTCTTTGCTGATCTTGAATAAACTGGCAGTATTTATTGCTGGAGAAATAACTGGCAATCTATTTGTTTTAGGTCAACAAAAAAGATTATTTATGAAAGGAATGCAGAATCTGGATCTATACCTGAAGGTACCAGAAGAACATGTCTGCAAATGGATCATGAGGGTCCTGGACCCATGAAGTGAAGAGATATTAAACTGATTAGGGGAGAGTTTGTTGATATTGGGGAAACTCTCCCATGATTCAGGATTTCACATGTTGTTAAGGAGCTGATTCTATGATGCTACTGAAGTTGACCGAGACAGTTTTAACATTCCCTTCATATTTGTTTTTCTCAATTTTTGTAAAACATTTTATTGAGGTATGATTGCTATACAGAAAGCTGTGCATATTTAATTAATGAAACTCCACAAGTTTGGAGATATGTTTATTTCTGTGAAAATATCACCATAATTTATGCCATAAACATATTTATTGCCTCCAAAAGCCTCCTCTCGCCCTCTTTATTTATTTATTATTATTATATTATTTATGTGTGCAATAAGAACACATATGCAGAGAAAGTATTTGACAAAATTCAACACCTTTCATAATAAAAACTTTCAAAAAATTAGGTGTAGAAGGAACTTATACAATAAAAACCATATTTGAAAAGCCCACAATTATCATTCTACTCACTGATGAAAAACTGTAATTTTTTTCTCTAAGATCTAGAAAAAAGCAAGGATGCTAACTCTCACCACTTCTGTTCAACACTTATGGAAGTTCTAGCCAGAGCAATTAGTCAAAAAAAAAAAAGAAGGAAAGAAAGTGATACCAAGAAGGGCCCTGTGGGGCTCCTGTGCACAAAAGACTTTCTGTGTCCTCCATTTCTTTGATTACAGGCAATAGGCTTCATGCAACCTCCATAACCTTCCCTGAGTTCCAAAGGGCAGATTACAGTAGTTGTTAATTAGGGAAGGGAGGGGATGTGAGACAATGGAGAAACCAAGAGTCAAGAGAAATAATAGTGCAGCCTTGGGGCAAGGTCCTGGTGCCCCATCAGGGGATACCTACAATATCTTCAAGCTGTTTTGAAGAGACTGAAGCCTCCACCAAGTGGGAGAAGTTAATGGTTAACAACGGTATGCTGCACACAAGCACGTGGACCCCAGGCCAGATGGAACCTGAAGGGTAATGATGCTGACTCCCACTTACCTCACCACCAACCAATCAGAAGAATGTCCACGAGATGATCACGTCTGCTTTGAACCATTACTATAAAACTTTTCACTACCCTCTCCAACTGGGGACACACAGTATACGGTTTTCAGGGCATTAGCCCACTGTGGCCCCTTTTGCCTGGCAAAGCAATAAAGCTCTTCTTTTCTACTTCACCCAAAACCGTCTCAGATTTAATTCGGTATCGGGGTACAGAGGCAAGATTCGGCTAAGAAAGGAAGGAAGGAAGGAAGGAAGATGGAAAGAAAAAAAAAAGGCATCCAAATTGAAAAAGAAGTAAAATTATCTGTTTACAGGTGACATGATCTTGTATGTAGAAAGTCCCCAAGACTCCACAAAATAGAAAAACAAAACTGTTAGAATAAAGAAATTCATTAAAGTTGCAGGATACAAAATCAGCATAAAAACCAGTTGTGTTTCTATACATAAACAATGAACTACCCAAAAAGGAAATTACGAAAACAATTCCATTTACAATAGCATCAAAAAGAATAAAATACTTAGAAATAAACTTAACCCCTCATCTTGACTTAATATTAGACAGGCTTCTTCCTGCTGTAGGCCCCTGACCTCCCTTTTCTTATAGCATTTACTAGTTGAAAGTTTGCCCCTTCGAGATGTAAATCTTTTAAAAGCCTCTTGCCAGGTTCTACAACCCAGGACTGCCTTTTTCAAGGACCTGGGAGCCAGCCCTTTGATATGTAATCATCAAGGATGGTAATGCCCCTTTCTCTTTATTTTTTTTAATGTTTACTCTCTTAGAAACTTTCAAATATGCAATACAACGTTATTAACTATAGTCACCATGCTATACACTAGATCCCCATAACTTAGTTATTTTAAAGTTTGTGCTTTTGGATAGAATGCCCCTTGTTCCAGTCACTATGGGAGGATAGAAATCTACTTTCCTTCAGTGGGCATCTTGCTCCAAGATATAAAACTACCTGCACTGTTCCTATAATAAAATTTAAAATTAGCTGCGAGCATCTTTACAGCCGGCAAAAAAAGAGACTATAATGGCTCATGTTGCTCTTGTCATGCAAAATAGGAAGTACATTATTTTTTGTGGGTGAATGTATTAGTTTTCTATTTCTGGTGTAGCAAATTACCACAAACTTAGTTGTTTAAAACAACGCAAACATATTAACTCACAGCTCTGTAGTCAGAGTCTTAGTGGGCTGACTGCTGCTGGTTTCACAATGTCAGAGTTAAAGTTTTGGCTGGCCTGGGCTCTAAGGAAAAATCTGCTTTCGAGATCATTCCGGTCGTTTGCAGAATTCTTGCAGCTTTTTCTGGCCGAGATGCTTGCTGGCTATTATCCAGGAGACTCTCAGTCTCCTGCATTCCTGCCTGCTTTGCCCCCTCCTTCTTCAAACCTGAAGGATGTTTTCTCCTTCTCATGCTTTGAGACTCTCTTAACTTCTCTTCTGCAGAAGGTCTTTTGCTCCAGCTGTAGATAGTTCTCTGATTTTAAGAACCCCTGTGATCAGGTTGGGCCTCAACATTTATTCCAGCTTAATCTTATTTTAAGATCCTCAACCTAAATTATACTGCAAAGTTCGTCTTCCCAAGTAATATAATGTATTCATGGTTCCTGGGTTTAGGGAGTGGCCATCTCTCAGGGGCCATTCTGCCTACAACAAGGAAGAACAAACAGATGAACAAACTCTTTAAATGTGACTGCAGAGGGGTCACAGTGACCCAAGAAAGACTGTCCTCAGTATCCCTCATGTTATTCTGCAAAACACATTTCCTTTGGCAAGTGCGACTTTCTAAACAGTCTGATTTCATGGCTCTAAAACGTTTGGTCAATGCAAGGGTAGTGTAGAATCCTTTAGAAGTAAATTGTCTCAAGATATTGATGTATGGTACACATACTTTTTAAACAATGATCTTGAAATTCTATTTTCTCCAACCAATTTTTTTGATAAAAGATAGAATTAGGTACTTTTCCTTAAAAGTCTCTAATAAGTCCCCGGAATTGTGGTAATTCTATATTGTATATTGATAGATCTGTCCATTTTGCAGATTCGGTGAGTGAAAAATGAGCTTGAGTATCAATTACTTTTTGTCCTCCTTTGTCAACAGAATTATGTAGGTAGTACCCCTCTAATATCAGCTGAACTGAAAACAATGTTTTCCATATTTAAATTGGTTGCATTACTTTATATACATAAAGTGCTTGAAAATAAGCTAATATTTTCCTTGAAATAATGAAGATGCCTCATTTTCATTCTTTCTAAATGTTCTTTCGTTGCTGAAAGAATTTAGTATGCTGTGTGATATTTCTGGCCTTTTGGCAAACCAGGCATACACTGAATGTAATGATAATCCCTATCCAGCAGGTACTTCTAAGTGAATACAAACAAAATTATCTGTGTGCAAATGTTCATATAATTATGGTTTGACATGATGTGAGATAAGACACTTTATTTTCCTTATTATCAATAGGCAGATTGCACACTTAATTTACTGATTCCAAAGACATAAACAACTAATTTCTGATACACAAAACCCAACTAAATCAATGTTTGATACCATACCTTTATATGTTTTGAAAGGAAATCTTTATTTTTGTATTCTTATTTTCTTTCATGTACTAAGTTTTGAAATGTTTCCTCTATTTTTAAAATCTATATTAAAATCCATATTTTGTTAGTCTTCTAGTTATTTTAAACATAATAATAAACAGGGAATTCCCTGCTGATCCAGTGGTTAGGACTCTGGACTTTCACTGCTGAGGGCCCCGGTTCAATCCCTAGTCAGGGAACTAAGATCCTGCAAGCCATGTGGCATGGCCAAGAAAAAAAATAATCAAGTACTTCTCATGAAAATATTGCATTGAATTAATACATGCTATATATATACTTTTCCAGTATTTTCTGATACACAAGTCTTGTAACTTATAGACTAAACTTGAAAGTAAAAGCTGTTGATTAATATGATTTATTATTTCTGTTTGAAAATTTGTAAACTGGAAAGTCTCTCAAATACTTATCAGCTCCAAGAATGAATAAATACAGACTATTAAGCTCCTATAACTCCATGTCTAAACCACCACACAAACTGCCATCTATTACTCACAACTATGGATGAATTGACGCTTGTGTTTTATGAAATAAATGGCGGAAAAAGCCCAGAAATGGTAATTCAAACATGTAAGAATCTCATCTCAGCCACTGACAAATGGACTTAATTTTTCCTTTCCTTGCTGTAAATAATAAAATTATCCTTCAGAGAGTTGGGTCAAATGCTGTCTCTGGTTTTACATTGCTTTGCGGTGTATAGGGAGCAACTGCAATGGAGCAACATTATTTGCAGATGTGATTTCATATTTTTAATGTGTTCATTTCTTATTCATGTGTGCTGAGTTCCATTTTTACTAAAATATAGACTTTTAGTTATTATGAAGAATATTGAGGAGTAGAAGAGGATATATTTTGTAATCATTTTTATTTATAAATAGTATTTATGTTAGTATTTATTTCTTATTTTAGATTTAGAAAAATAACAAGGAGGCATAAGTCAGGCTAAAATTTTGAGTGATAATTTTAATAAACAGACATATATTTAGGATTGTAGAAGCCAACATTTGGACTTAGAGTAAAAGATCTTATTTGAATTACCTGATTTCAATATGAAGAAAGCATGCTGGTCAAGGCTGTCATTTACTTGATCATCTCCACAGGTCCCAGCTTCACATCCTCAAGTGTCACTCCATTCAATTTGGGACATATGCCTCCATTAACAAATCAAGAAGAGGGGATGATTAAAGTTCTGGATTTAACAAATCAGTAAACGGAGTCATACTTTGCAGTAAATTGCATATAATTAATTAGTTGAAATACATAATATATTAATATGTAATATACATTTATAACTATATAATATACACATACATATATTATTACAAAAGAATATAGAGCCACATTCCAATTCTTTTTCACTAACACATTTGGGGACCTCTTTGGCCATATAAAAAAATGTCCGGGCTTCCCTGGTGGCGCAGTGGTTGGGAGTCCGCCTGCCAATGCAGGGGACGCGGGCTCATGCCCCAGTCCGGGAGGATCCTGCATGCCACGGAGTGGCTGGGCCTATGAGCCATGGCCGCTGGGCCTGCACGTCTGGAGCCTGTGCTCTGCTGTGGGAGAGGCCACAGCAGTGACAGGCCCGCGTACCGCAAAAAAAAAAAAAAAAAAAAAATCTCCTATAAAATCTCCCTATCATCTTTTACCCTTATTCTCATTTGCATTCTTACCCCATCTCAGAGACTGTGCTGATCCTGTAGATTATTATCAGGTTAATCAAATCTTTATCTCAAAGCTTTTTTCTTAAGTTGTGCAGAGTTTTCACACCACCTACAATGTCTAGAATGTTCATTCTACAAAGCAAGAAGGATTCATGTCTATTTATCTTGATCTAGCACTTTCTGTCTCTATGGTACTGAATAAACTCATAAAAATGCAGGATTTTACAGATACGATTCTTAATAAATATGAATCCATCTTTCTAAAGACTGCCAAAATGACATTTTCTTTAGCATTTTTTTCTGATGGATAAAGGATATAAATCTCCCTGATTTTAAATGGAAAAAGTAACTTTAGGTTATGTATTAACTGAAAGAAGTCCTTAAATTTATGGTTTCTAGGCTTAAATTCCATTGAGATGTCTCTAGTGTTTCAATATTTAACAATTTCTGAGCCATGTAAAAGCACTAGGACAGATACTTCTCGTATACTGGCAGTGGTGTGTGTGTGGGAGGGGGAGAAAAGCTCACATATTTTTCTTTTAATTTCCCCCAAACCTCTAATTTAAGAAAGACTTTCAATAAAAGTGATCTCATCCTCAAATCACTAAGTATTTACTAACTAATGTATATATACAGTTCCATTCAATTCAATTCAGCAAATTATCAAGCATGCCCTATCTGTCAGGTGGTTGATAATTGGAAGAAAATATAGAGGAAATTAGCTATACAAGTTAGTCTTAGAAAGTCCACTTACATTTGGGAGGTGAAAATGTAGCCACATAAATATGATACATAGGTCACATTGTGGTGGTATTTGCAAAGTGTTACAGTAATGGACGAGGAAGATTTACATTTTATCTTAGGAGTTGAGGATATATTAGTATTAGTTTTTGAACAATGACCAGGAAGTTTCCAGCTGGATATGGCAAGGATAATGCAGGCAGTAGAAATTGTATTGTCTGAGAGCTTAACAAAAGCACAGAGCCTTTTGATCTGGTAATGTGCATGTAAGAGGAATGAGAAAACTGGTCTGACTCCAGACTCAGGTCTGTCTGTACACCTGAACAAAGAGTTTTTAAGGAGAGGCATAATAATGTGATTAGAAAGAATATTAGGAATCTTGAATTGGAAGGTGAGTCATTTGGATTAGAAGGATATGGTAACAGTTCAGCATAAGGATAATGAACACTTGAACTAGAGCAGAAGTGTTGAGGAAAAAGATACGTATATGTATGTGTGTACACATATACACAGACATACACACTTGTTTCATAAGATTTAAAAATTCTTTGATGATGGGACACAACACGCTGACACTCGCATAGATGAAAGGCAGAACTCTGTATTACTTACAGCTAAGAAGGAGAGAATATTGTCACACAGGGCCACACAGGAGGTGGCGACTGGGTAACAGCAAGATGGAGCCGTAGAGGGCAGCTTATCTATGACAAGTAGCGTGGGGTTAGCTAGGTTTCTGCGGCTCTTGGTGGGTTGCCAAATTTGCATAAATCTGTGGGCTCCAGGACAAAGGGGTTGTCCCCAGCTGTTTGGTACCTGACCCTGGGGAGATTAGAGCAAGTGCATAGTGGCCCGGAGTGTGAGAGCTGAATAAGAGAAGTGGGTAAGGTGTGGAATTAATTAGGCTGCTCGAGGAGGACCAGCCCCTAGTCAGTCTCTCCAAAGTGGATCAAGACAGCATTTAAAATAAAAATTAAAAACCTGTGTTATACTCCTCATAAATATTTCCCATCTCATCTACATCTTTCTTCTCCTATATGTCTCCTCTATATTCTTTATCCCTAGAGCAGTGCTTTGCAAACAATATTTCTGAAATTCTGGTATTAAGAAACTTAAACTATATTTATTTGATTTATATTTACAGACACTGTACTCACTAAATCATATTTACAGTAAGTAACTTTACTTTTCATGGAATTTGTATTCATATTTATCACACAAAGTTTAGAAAATTCACATTGGCATGAAGAATAGAAATCACTAGTAATTACAATACCCAAAATGTCTCCTATTCACATTTTTCTCTGTACCTTTTGTTTTTTGTAACATATCATTTCTCTGTATGTAACATAATTCTGTAGTTCTACCCAAAATGAGAAAGTACTAACATAGGGTTTTATAATTCACTTTTATCATGTTATGATATATCACAAATATCTTTTCATACCTATCAACGTTATTTTTCTACACCATTTTAATGGATGTTAATATATGAATGGGTCATAATTTATAAAATCTCATTTCGTAAATTCTCTTATAAGCATCTCTGAATATACTTCACATGAACGCCTAAGTCTACCTTAAAATAGTTTCTGTTTGAAAATGAATCACTGATTCAAAGAATATGAACTATTTTAAAGTTTTTGGTATTACCATATTTACATCAAGAATAGACTATCACATTTGTTACAGATTCTCCAATTTGGAGGATATTATTTAATGTTTTCAATTGAATACATGACAAATGAAACTTTATTTGGTTCTTTGGTTTATTGGTTACTAACTAGATTGAACAGTGTCTCATAATTTATTGCACAGTTTTGCTTCTGTCTCAGGGTTTTTTTTTCCCTAATGATTAATTAATTGCCCTCAATACCAATCAAGCAACTCATGCTACTGTTTTTATATAGTGCTTTATTTATTTGCTAATCACATATGTGTAGTTGAGCGTTTCTGAACTTTACAGTTCATATTGACTTGTCTTTTTAACCATGGCTTTCTATCTTATTATTTTAATAATTAGAACTTTCTAATAGATTTTAATACCTAGTTTTTAAGCAAGCCTTATCTCACCATTCTTTCTTTTATTTTGTACATTGCTGGTTCTAAATAAATATTAGCCTGGTCCTCTAGAAAGCAAAACTTGAGATAAGGCAAATGTGATGATATTAGATCTCAGAAGTACAAACTTCCTACCAGGGTAGTGAAGGTGATGAAATAAAGAGCAGTGAGGCATGGAAATGTGTGAAGTAAGGCAATACAATGTGCTTAATAAGAAGACTGAAAGAACCCACCAGATCTTTTGGTGGGTGTGTTTACTGAGTATTTGTGTCTCAATTGTATCTGTGGGATTTTCATTTATAAAGGTGACTGAGTAGTGACATAGATGTCAATGCCATTGAAACAAGAAGTTATTACTTACATTTCCCAAGAGAAGGGGGCATGCATGCCATGCAAGCCCACATGGGAAAGAACCAAATTTGGGTCAGGAGGCAGAAGGAGAAGCAAGGTGAAAGCATAGGACCCAGCATTAATTGGGGAAAAGCCATGGCAGGATGGGGTAAACATTTAGGATTGGCCAGTTTGAATGATTCTGTGGGCTCTGGAGCTCAGGCACTGGCCTCTAGTTGGCTAGTACTTGGTGCCCAGTTGATTTAGGGCAGCAGATATATAGCTGGATGTATAAAAGATAGATAAAGGGGGTGTATAAGGATATGGATTCAGAATCAGCTGTCTATAAGAAAGGTGAGCTCACCAAAAAGTTATCATTGTAACAATTAATAAACAAAGGCCACAATTAAAATAGAGTCAGGAGGCCAAAAGGGGGAGCTTTCACATCCTACACAACAGCAGAGCAACAGGAAGAAAGACTTCCTCTTCTTGCCTGGGAAGAGCTCAGCCAATGAGAGACTGTCACAACTTAGCCAATAAAAAACCACTACACTCAAACCTCAATTCCTCCAATGGATTCTTTCTTTATTACAGCCTAACCAGCTTCCTTTTCCCTTCTTTAAAAAAAGTTATTTTTGCCTTGTTGCAGAAGACTTACACATGGCTTCCCATGGTTGCAGCCGCCAAATTGCAGTTCTTTGCTGATCCTAAATAAACCCTCTTTTGCTGGAGAAATAAGAGTCTGTTTGTTTAAGGTCAGCACTATCTCTAGGGATTAGCTAGCTCTGAAAGCACCAAAATTTCCTTAGCCAGCTAGGTATCCCCAATATGTCAAAACATTATAAAATATAAAAATCACAATACAACATAGTCATTCTGTCTAAAGTTGGAAAGAAGAAGTTGTACCTCAAAGCAATCCGAGGGCAGTTATCTTCCCAGTTTTTCTATGTTATATAATGAATTGTATACCCCCAAAAGATGTTGAAGTCTTAACCCTCAGTATTTCTGAATTTGACATTATTTGGAAAGAGGGTCTTTGTAGATGAACAACTTAAGACAAGGTCATTAGAGTGAGGACTAATCCAGTATGAGTGGTGTCCTTAACGAAAAGGGGAAATTTGAACACAGAGACAGAGACACAGGAAGAACACCAGACAGAAACAGGAGTAACACTGTCACAAGCAAAGGAACACCAGGGACTGGGGATAATTCACCAGAAGCTAGGAGAGAGGCATGGAACAGATTCTCTTTCACAGCCCTCAGAGGGAACCAACCCTGCAGGCACTTTGATTTAGGACTTCTTGTCTCCAGAACTGTGAGAAAATACATTTCTGTTTAAGCCACCCAGTGTGTGGTACTTTGTTACAGCAGCCCTATGAAATGAATATGCTTTTTTCTCATGACTTTCATCATCAGGGTTCTCTACAAAGGTAACCAGCTCTCTTATTTTTCTGGGTTCTATTAATAGTCCCCATGGAGGTTGCTCAGGAAGCCAAACATCATGGCATGAGGTGGGCCATTTCATCTGAGACTCCAAGTTCTGAGGACACTATGCCAGATAAATGAGGTAAATAGAAGACATCCAGGTAACTGAAGAAGGTACCCAAAATATGTGTCCAGCACAAAGTCTAAATATAGCTCACAAATGGACACACACATAATACATTTTATTTAAGAATATTTTTGGCCATGTCAGTATTGTACTCATTGCCCTCATCCATTTTTGTCTTTGAATTGTATTATTCATGCATAAACAAAGCTATTTTAATGTATTAAAAAGATAAAAATGAGGAACAAGTTTTCTGATTTCAGTCATTTTCCTTACATCCAACATCATATATAGACATTGTAGTTGACAGACACTTCTACTCTATCAAGTATAATAATTTATTTGAAGCAACATGGAGGGACCTAGAGATTGTCATCTGAGTGAAGTAAGTCAGACACAGAAAGTCAAACACCATATGATATCGCTTATATGTGGAATCTAAAAAAAAGGGTAGAAATGAACATTTATAAACAGAAATAGAGTCACAGATGTAGAAAACAAACTTATGGTTACCAGGGGATAAGGGCAGGGGAGGGATAAATTGGGAGATTGGGACTGACCTATACACATGACAATATATAAAATAGATAACTAGTAAGAATCTGTTGTATAGCACAGGGAACTCTATTCAATACTCTGTGATGGCCTATATGGGAAAAGAATCTAAAAAAAAAAAAAACAAGAGTGGATATATGTATATGTATAACTGATTCACTTTTCTGTACACCTTAAACTAACACAATATTGTAAATCAACTATACTCCAATAATAATTAAAAAGAAAGAATAACAACCCCCCCAAAAAAACTAGATTTTAAAAGCTGTTTAAAGTTTACATTAATAAATTTGTAGAAATTGTCATAATTCAGTTGTTTTATATAGATTCAAATAATTTTAGTTATCATTTAAGAGAAGCATAGAAATAATATTTAGAAGGAATCATTACTTAACAAAAGATAACAATTCATTTATTCAAATATTTTCTTTTATTTCTGGGTCTATCCCTGTGGGAAATCTATCATTCTGCATCTTATAAGGCAATGCACTTTTTTTTGCCCTGGAGAAATATGTAACTTTTCACATGCTTTCACTAGTTTATAATATATATGCTAAACATTTTTTGAAATTTGAGAACAAAATTGGGGCAAAGTATGAAAAATACATATAAACTTCTCTTTGAGTATTCTTAATACTTTACATATTTTGGATTTCATATGCAGAAAACTTATTTGTTTTTATTTCTTAGTAGTTTTCTTCTTTGTTGTGGATATTACTGTACCATAGAACAGAGAATTTATAGAATCTATAACTATTTGGCAAACACAGTATTGATCAATCATTCAACTCGATTAATTTTTCAGGAATTATCATGATTATAATCATCATAACTTCTGACTCAAGAGAAAGAAACATTACAATATTTAAATATACTTTTCTTGTATGAAAGCAGTGTCTACGTTTAATTTAATGTTACTATTTCAATTATAGTAATGTGTTGTTACAAGGCTACATGTGTCATTTCTTTAAACCAGCTCTATTTATATTATTAATGTTACAGTAGTTTAAGTCAATAATCATATATGCTAACATTGGCTTATTTCTAGCAACATCCATCATTGTTTAACAGTCTGTTGGAGTGCTACATATTTATGAATTTATATTATAATGGCTCCTTTTCTCAACAGATAATTCTTAAAGAGATGCTTTGTTAACTGTCATCAAAAAAGGTTTATGCTTTCTTGATTCAAGAACAATTTGTGTTTTGATGGAAAATAATATATCAGATTACATTTATTTTATATAAATAATGTTATAACTATTAGGGATGATATTACTATAGGGATACTTGTTATAAGTTTGATATTAATTGATCTTTACACAATAATGTATTTTATTGTGTGTGAGTGTGCATGTGTGTATGTGATTTACCGTGAATCAAGTCCTATAGTTGTAAAGACAGTATCAAAATGCATGAATTGGATTTTGAAGCATACAGGGAGTAACTTGTGATAGCAATTAATGTTAATTAAATATTCATATATCAGCTCTCTGATTTCTGAACACATAATAGAATTATACTTAACTCCTATGCAAATGGAGGTAACCATATGATTAACTCTGATTTAAACGTTGTAAGTGAATAGAACATCTCATTTACAGGACAGAGCCGTTACTAGATGAATCAAGACATTCCAGAGCTTTCTTTTCTTATACCATGATATCTGGCAGCATTTGGGATGTGGTGGCTATATGAACCAAGATCCCTAAATGACTATAATGAGAAAAGCTAACAGCCCATCCATCCAACTGCCAATGATCAATAAACAAACTTCGGTCATGTTAAGATATTATTTTACTCAGAGATTGCTTGTTATTGCAGAATAACCTCTCATATCCTGAGTTATATAACAGTATTCATCTTTTCCTTATGCCTACAATATGGTTACTTACTATGAAAAGGTAGTTCAAATTTCAAAGTAGTACTGTAAAAAGAAGAATTAAAAATGAACATTTTTCTATCATACTATTACTCACTTTTTATGTTGATAGTGGGGAAAATATTTTCATTCCCTTTTGTTCCCAAAATAACAAAATGAGAATGGATTTCGTGCCTCTGCAATTAACTCAGGTAAAATGCTGGAGTGGGGGACCTTCAAGATGGCAGAGGAGTAAGACGTGGAGATCACCTTTCTCCCCACAAATACATAAAAAATACATCTACATGTGGAACAACACCTTCAGAACACCCACTGAATGCTGGCAGAAGACCTCAGACCTCCCAAAAGGCAAGAAAATCCCCACACATCTGGATAGAGCAAAAGAGAAAAGAGAGACAAAGAATAGGGACGGGACCTGCACTTCTGGGAGGGAGCTCTGAAGGAGGAAAGGTTTCCACACACTAGGAAGGCCCTTCGCGGGCAGAAACTGTGGGTGGCGGGGGAGGGGAGCTTTGGAGCCGCGGAAGAGAGAGCAGCAACAGGGGTGCGGAGGGCAAAGCAGAGAGATTCCCGCACAGAAGATCGGTGCCGACCCGCACTCACCAGCCCGAGAGGCTTGTCTGCTCACCCGCCGGGGTGGGCGGGGCTGAGAGTTGAGGCTCAGGCTTCGGTCGGATCGCAGGGAGAGGACTGGGGTTGGCGGCGTGAACACAGCCTGAAGGGGCTAGTGTGCCACAGCTAGATGGGAGGGTGTCCGGGAAAAAGTCTGGACCTGCCAAAGAAGCAAGAGACCATTGTTTTGGGGTGCACAAAGAGAGGGGATTCCTTCCCTGTCTGCCCACAGAAGGCAGAGCACCACCTAAATCAGCTCCAGAGACAGGCAAGAGCCACGGCTATCAGCTCAGACTCCAGAGACGGGCATGGAATGCTAAGGCTGCTGCTGCCACCACGAAGAATCCTGTGTGCAAGCACAGGTCACTATCCACACCTTTCCTCCCGGGAGCTTGTGCAGCTCACCACTGCCAGGATCCCGTGATCCAGGGACAACTTCCCTGGGAGAACACACGGCACACTCCAGGCTGCTGCAACTTCATGTCAGCCTCTGCCGCTGCAGGCTCACCCCACATTCCAATTAATGGTACCCCTCCCTACCCCCAGCATGAGTGAGCCAGAGCCCCCTAATCAGCTTTTGCTTTAATCCTGTCTTGTCTGGGCAGGAACAGATGCCAAAGGGCAACGTACAGGCAGAGGTGGAGCCAAAACCTAAAGCTGAGCCCCGGGAGCGGTGCAAAAAAGAAGAGAAAGGGAAATTTCTCTATGCAGCCTCAGGAGCAGCTGATTAAATCTCCACAATCAACTTGATGTACCCTGCAACTGTGGAATACCTGAATAGACAAGGAAACATCCCAAAATTAGGCAGTGGACTTTGGGAGCAAATGTAGACTTCGGGTTTGTTGTCTGCAATTGACTTGTTTCTGATTTTTATGTTTATTTTAGTATAGTGTTTACCACTTGTTATCACTGGTAGATTTGTTTATTGGTTTGGTAGCTTTCTTCTTTATTATTATTATTTTTTTATATAAATAATTATTTTTTTATATATTTTTAAAATATTTTTTTCTTTCTTTTTTTCTCCCTTTTCTTCTTTTTTTTTTAATAAATTTATTTATGGCTGCACTGGGTCTTTGTTGCTGTGCGCAGGCTTCCTCTAGTTGCGGTGAGTGGGGGATACTCTTCGATGCAATGCACAGGATTTTCACTGCAGTGGCATCTCTTGCTGTGGAGCATGGGTTCTGGGAACACGGGCTTCCGTAGTTGTGGCTCGTGGGCTCTAGAGTGCAGGCTCAGTAGTTGTAGTGCATGGGCATATTTGTTCCGTGGCATGTGGGATCTTCCCGGACCAGGGCTTGAACCCATGTCCCCTGCATGGGCAGGAGTATTTTTAACCACTGTGCCGTGAGGGAAGTCCTTCCCTTTTCTTCTGAGCTGTGTGGCTGACAGGGTCTTGGTGCTCCGGCCTCATGTCAGGCCTGAGCCTCTGAGGTGGGAGAGGCGAGTTCAGGACATTGGACCACCAGAGACCTCCAAGCTCCATGTCATATCAATCAGCGAGTGCTCTCCCAGAGATCTCCGTCTCAAAGCTAAAACCCAGCTCCACCCAATGGCCAGCAGACTCCAGCACTGGAAGCCCCATTCCAGACAACTAGCAAGACAGGAACACAACTCCACCCATTAGCAGAGAGGCTGCCTAAAATCATACTAAGTTCACAAACACCCCAAAACACACCACCAGACGTGGCCCTGCCCACAAGAAAGACAAGATCCAGCCTCATCCACCAGAACACAGGCACAAGTCCCCTCCACCAGGAAGCCTACACAAGCCACTGAACAAACCTCACCCACTGGGGCCAGACACCAAAAACAATGGGAACTACGAACCTGCAGCCTGTGAAAAGGAGACCCAAAACACAGTAAGCTAAACAAAATGAGAAGACAGAGAAATATCCAGCAGATGAAGGGGAAAGGTAAAAACCGACCAGAACAAACAAACGAAGAGGAAATAGGCAGTCTACCTGAAAAAGAATTCACAGTGATGATAGTAAAGATTATCCAAAATCTTGGAAATAGAATGGAGAAAATACAGGAAACGTTTAACAAGGACCTAGAAGAACTAAAGAGCAAACAAACAATGATGAACAACACAGTAAGTGAAAATAAAAATTCTCTAGAAGAAATCAATAGCGGAATAACTGAGGTAGAAGAATGGATAAGTTACCTGGAAGATAAAATAGTGGAAATAACTACTGCAGAGCAGAATAGAGAAAAAACAATGAAAAGAATAGAGGACAGTCTCAGAGACCTCTGGGACAACATTAAACACACCAACATTCGAATTATAGGGGTCCCAGAAGATAAAAAGAAAAAGAAAGGGACTGAGAAAATATTTGAAGAGATTATAGTTGAAAACTTCCCTAATATGAGAAAGGAAAGAGTCAATCAAGTCCAGGAAACGCAGAGACTCCCATACAGGATAAAACCAAGGAGAAACACACCAAGACACATATTAATCAAACTAACAAAAATTAAAAACAAAGAAAAAATATTGAAAGCAGCAAGGGAAAAGCAACAAATAACATACAAGGGAATCCCCATAAGGTTAAGAGCTGATCATTCATCAGAAACTCTGCAAGCCAGAAGGGAGTGGCAGGACATAATTAAAGTGATGAAAGGGAAAAACCTACAACCAAGATTACTCTACCCAGCAAGGATCTCATTCAGATTTGATGGGGAAATTAAAAACTTTACAGACAAGCAAAAGCTAAGAGAATTCAGCATTACCAACCCAGCTTTACAACAAATTTTAAAGGAACTTCTCTAGGCAGGAAACACAAGAGAAGAAAAAGACCTACAATAACAAACCCAAAACAATTAAGAAAATGGTAATAGGAACATACACATCAATAACCACCAAAAATGTAAATGAATTAAATGTTCTAAACAAAAGACAGAGACTAGCTGAATGGATTCAAAAATAAGACCCATATATATGCTATCTAAAAGAGACCCACTTCAAACCTAGGGACACATACAGACTGAAAGTGAGGGGATGGAAAAAGATATTCCATGCAAATGGAAATCAAAAGAAAGCTGGAGTAGCAATTCTCATACCAGACAAAATAGACTTTAAAATAAAGACTATTATAAGAGAAAGAGAAGGAAACTACATAATGATCAATCCAAGAATATATAACAATTGTACATATTTATGCACACAACACAGGAGAAACTCAGTACATAAAGCAAATGCTAATAGCCATAAAAGGGGAAATCGACAGTAACACAATCATAGTAGGGGACTTTAACACCCCACTTTCACCAATGGACAGATCATTCAAAATGAAAATAACAAGGAAACACAAGCTTTAATTGATACATTAAACAAGATGTACTTAACTGATATTTATAGGACATTCCACCCAAAAACAACAGAATACACTTTCTTCTCAAGTGCTCATGGAAAATTCTCCAGGATAGATCATATCTTGAGTCACATATCAAGTATTGGTAAATTTAAGAAATTTGAAATCTTACCAAGCATCTTTTCTGACCACAACACTATAAGACTGAACATTAAATACAGGAAGAAAACTGTAAAAAATACAAACACATGGAGGCTAAACGATACACTAAAAATAACCAAGAGATCACTGAAGAAATCAAAGAGGAAATCAAAAAAAAATCTAGAAACAAATGAAAATGAAAACACGATGACCGAAAACATATGGGATGCATGAAAAGCACTTTTAAGAGGGAAGTATACAGCAATACAAATCTACCTCAATAAACAAGAAAAATCTCAAATAAGCAACCTAACCATACACCAACAGCAATTAGAGAAAGAAGAACAAACAAACAAATAAAAACCCAAAGTTAGAAGAAGGAAAGAAATCATAAAGAGCAGATCAGAAATAAATGAAAAGGAAATGAAGGAAACAATTGCAAAGATCAATAAAACTAAAAGCTGGTTCTTTGAGAAGATAAACAAAATTGATAAAGCATTAACCACACTCATCAAGAAAAAAAGTGAGAAGACTCAAATCAACAGAATTAGAAATGAAAAAAGGAGAAGTAACAACAGAGAGTGAACAAATACAAAGAATCTTGAGAGATTACTACAAGCAACTCTATGCTAATAAAATGGACAACCTGGAAGAAAAGGACAAATTCATAGAAAAGCACAACTGCCAAGACCGAACCAGGAAGAAATAGAAAACATAAACAGACCAATCACAAGCACTGAAATTGAACTTGTCATTAAAAATCTTCCAACAAACAACAGCCCAGGACCAGATGGCTTCACAGGAGAATTCTAGCAAACATTTAGGGAAGAGGTAACACTTACCTTTCTCAAACTCTTCCAAAATATAGCAGAGGGAGGAACACACCCAAACTCATTCTATGAGGCCACCATCATCCTGATACCAAAACCAGACAAGGATGTCACAAAGAAAGAAAACTACAGGCCAATATCACTGATGAACATAGATGCAAAAATCTTCAAAAAAATACTAGTAAACAGAATCCAACAGCACATTAAAAGGATCATACACAATAATCAACTGGGGTTTATCCCAGGAATGCATGGATTCTTCAATATATGCAAATCAATCAATGTGATAAACCATATTAATAAACTGAAGGAGAAAAAACATGATCATCTCAGTAGATGTAGAAAAAGCTTTTGACAAAATTCAACACCCATTTATGATAAAAACCTCCAGAAAGCAAGCATAGAGGAAACCTACCTCAACATAATAATGGCCATATATCACAAACTGACTGCCAACATCGTTCTCAATGGTGAAAAACTGAAACTATTTCCTCTAAGATCAGGAACAAGACAAGGTTGCCCACTCTCACTATTATTATTCAACATACTTTTGGAGGTTTTAGCCACAGCAATCAGAGAAGAAAAATAAATAAAAGGAATCCAAGTCAGAAGAGAAGAAGTAAAACTGTCACTGTTTGCAGATGACATGATACTATACACAGAGAATCCTAAAGATGTTAACAGAAAACTACTAGAGCTAATCAATGAATTTGGTAAAGTAGCAGGATACAAAATTATTGCACAGAAATATCTTGCATTCCCATACACTAATGATGAAAAATCTGAAAGAGAAATTAAGGCAATACTCCTATTGGCCATTGCAGCAAAAATAATAAAATACCTAGGAATAAACCTACCTAAGGAGACAAAAGACCTGCCTGCAGAAAACTAGAAGACTCTGATGAAAGAAATTAAAGATGACAGAAACAGATGGAAAGATATACCCTGTTCTTGGATTGGAAGAATCAACATTGTGACAATGACTATACTACCCAAAGCAATCTACAGATTCAATGCAATCCCTATCAAACTACCACTGGCATTTTTCACAGAACTAGAACAAAAAATTTCACAGTTTGTATGGAAACAGAAAAGACCTCAAATCGCCAAAGCAATCTTGAGAACGAAAAATGGAGCTGGAGGAATCAGGCTCCCTGACTTCAGACTATATGACAAAGCTACAGTAATCAAGACAGTATGGTACTGGCACAAAAACAGAAATACAGATCAATGGAACAGGATAGAAAGCCCAGGTATAAACCCATGTACATATGGTTACCTTATCTTTGATAAAGGAGGCAAGAACATACATTGAAGAAAATACACCTTCTTCAATAAATGGTGCTGGGAATACTGACCAGCTACATGTAAAAGAATGAAATTAAAACACTCCCTAAAACCATACATAAAAGTAAATTCAAAATGTATTAAAGACCTAAATGTAAGGCCAGACACTATCAAACACTTAAAGGAAAACATAGGCAGACACTCTATGACATAAATCACAGCAAGATCGTTTCTGACCCACCTCCTAGAGAAATGGAAATAAAAACAAAAATAAACAAATGGGACCTAATGAAACGAAAAACCTTTAGCAAAGCAAAAGAAACCATAAACAACACGAAAAGACAACCTTCAGAGTGGGAGAAAATATTTGCAAATGAAACAACTGACAAAGGATTAATCTCCAAAACGTACAAGTAGCTCATGCAGCTCAATATCAAAGAAACAAACAACCCAATCCAAAAATGGGCAGAAGACCTAAATAGACATTTCTCCAAAGAAGATATACAGATTGCTTTCAAACACATTAAAGGATGCTCAACATCACTAATCATTAGAGAATGCAAATCAAAACTACAATGAGTTATTACCTCACACTGGTCAGAAAGGCCATCATCAAAAAATCTATGAACAATAAATGCTGGAGAAGGTGTGCAGAAAAGGGAACCCTCTTGCACTGTTGGTGGGAATGTAAATTGATACAGCCACTATAGAGAACAGTATGGAGGTTCCTTAAACAACTAAACATAGAACTACTATATGACCCAGCAATCCCACTACTGGGCATATACTCTGAGAAAACCATAGTTCAAAGAGTCATGTACCACAATGTTCATTGCAGCACTATTTACAATAGCCAGGACATGGAAGCAACCTAAGTGTCCATCAGCTGATGAATGGATAAAGAAGATGTGGCACATATATACAATGGAATATTACTCAGCCATAAAAAGAAATGAAATTGAGTTATTTGTAGTGAGGTGGATGGACCTAGAGACTGTGATACAGATACATACTGTGAAATAAGTCAGAAAGAGAAAAACAAATACCATATGCTAACATATATATATATGGAATCGAAAAAAGAAAAAATGGTTCTTATGAACCTAGGGACAGGACAAGAATAAAGCCCAGATGTAGAGAACGGACTTGAGGACACAGGGAGGGGGAAGGGTAAGCTGGGATGAAGTGAGAGAGTAGCACTGACATATATACACTACCAAATGTAAAATAGATAGCTAGTGGGAAGCAGCCGCATAGCACAGGGAGATCAGCTTGGTGCTTTGTGACCACCTAGAAGGGTGGGATAGGGAGGGTGGGAGGGAGATGCAAGAGGGAGGGGATATGGGGATATATGTATACATATAGCTGATTCACTTTGTTATACAGCAGAAACTAACACAACATTGTAAAGCAATTATACTCCAATAAAGATGTTAAAAATAAATACATAGATAAATGCAAAAAAGCATTAAAAATTTTAAAAATAAAATTCTAGAGAAACATAAGGATTACACGGAATAGTAATCCTTTTTAAATATTTTTATATTATAAAATATAACCCAAACAAAATAAATTCAGATAAAATTATAAGGATGATGTTAATAATAATAATTATGAAACCAGCATAATTTTATATTTATTGAATATTTAACATGTGCCTCACTCAATTAAGTGATTTATACACTGTATCTCATTTAATTCTTAAGGTAATCTTGTCATATAAATACTGATATTATCTTCATTTTCAGATAATAAAAACAAAGGTTTAGAGAGGTGTTATGGGCTGACTTATGTGCCGCTCAAACCCATATATTGACATCCCAACACTTGGTGCCTCACAATGCAACTGTTTTTGGAGATCAGGTCTTTAATAGGTGATTAAGTTAAAATGAGGCAGTCAGGTTGGGACCCTAAACCAATATGACTGTTGTCCTTAGAAGAAAAGGAAGAGACACTAGGGATGTGGATACACAGAAAAAGGCATTCATTCATAAGCCAGGGAGAGAAGATTCAGGAGAAACCAAACCTGCCAACACCTTGATCTTGGACTTTTCTCCAGAACTGTAAGAAAATCAATTTTTGTTGTTTAAGTCACCTAGTGTGTGATTTATTGTTATTGCAGTCCTCAAACTAAAAAGAGGGAAGGTAATTTACCCAAAAATTACAAAAATCATGAGTGACAGAGACAGCGTTAGTGTTTACACCAGAATTGGTTAACATCAGAAACAACACTTGTATCCCCAACATTCCTTGCAGTCTGAATACTTCCATGAGGTATCAACCCCTTTGGTTATGTACTTCCCTCTGCATCAATTATTGTTCAACGATAAAAATGCCATAAGCTTATTTCCCTGTATTACAATTTCAATTTAGATCACAAATTCACTCCCAAACATCTGTTGACACTGGATATCTGAATTAAAATGATTCAAGTAACATGGTTTGTTTGGTATGTTATCATCTGACTTACGCTTCCAAATGGATAAAAATTCCTCTGAATGAAGGAAGTAAGCTGCTGAAAACTCAAAATAGCATATATGGAGAATTTGCAAAGATGATCACATTTTTACATAAATTTATATAATTTGGGTCATTCATATTTCTGTTTCCAGCCAAGGCTCTCCTCTGGGTTTCAAACTGCTTACTTGACATCACCAAATTTAAGATGATCAAATTAACACACATATGCAATTAAAATAGATCCTTATATTTAGGGTCAATATTTCAGTTCCTGTCTAATGTTAACAAACCTACAATAACTTGAAAGTCTTTTGTTACATGAAATATCATTAATAATAGAGGATATTCTATAGATCAAATGACAATTATACATATTTCAAATTTATATTCCAGTGTTGTGTTACCAATGATTCATGTTATTGAATCCATTTATGTTATTTATGTTTGGCTTATCATTATTATCACAAAATAGAGCTAAAGGAAAATAACAAGAACAGTCAATCTAGCTGTCAAAATACAACTCAACCTTTCCTTCATAATTGAAGATCTGTCCAAACCAATTGTGTACCTAGCAAGCATCTACAAGAAAAGTTTGCTTTTGGTTATCCATACCTCAATCACTATTTCAATAAAATAAAAACTACAGCAATTTCCTACAATGGAGATATATCACAAATTTAAATAGTAGAAACTATTGAGACTATCAAATGATCAATTAATTTAGGACCCCTGGCCATCTTGAAAATGACTTTTAATGTGTATTATTATTTATCAGTCATTTAAAAACATTTACTTTTTGTGCTGATGATAATTTCCTGGCAGCAGTAGGGAGTGGGGCTGGGAGGGGAGGGAGTCTCATTTCTTCTCTTTCTTTACTCTTTCTCCCATTTGGCTTTGTATACGCATGGAGAAAAGAGATTCACACTCCATTCTCCCCTCCCATTGTTTGGGGGAGTAATTTTGGAAAAATCATGAGAAGATAATATTAATAAGCTTTTCTCAAAAAATAAATATATGCTCAATTTTTGGCTAGTAGCTTTTTGTCTCTTTGTTCTTGGCTTTTTCTATCTCTTCAAGAGGGGTTCATTCTAGACAAACACAAGATTGCTATGATCCCATTGAAATTTTCAACACAGTAAACTATAGGAAGAATTCTTCCCTGATTCTATAAAAAGTTGAAGAGGAATCTAGTGATATACAAAAAAATAACGTATTTGTTACCATACTACTGCATGTTTATATAGGCAAAATGAACTTCGGTTTGTTGTTACCTTTCACATTTAGGTGCTTAGTCAAAAATTTTTTTTATTTTTGCTAATTTCTACATATTTCATGAGTGATACATGAAGATAACCTCAAAACTACAGTAAAAGAGAAATGTGAGATTTAAAAGACCAATTCACCATCCTCCTCTATTTAACATGCTGTTTTTCATAAATAAAGCACTACCCATAGTTGGTAGAGATCAGTGGTTCTCAACTGGAGATGATTCTTGCCCCTGGAGTGCATTTGCAGACATTTTTGATTCCCACAGTTGGAGGGAATGGAGGCTGCTACTGACTTCTAGTGTGCTGAAGCCAGAGATGATGTTCAGCATCCTATAAGGCACAGGTCAGGCTCATAACAAAGTGCTAGTCCCAACTCTGGCATATATCTTTCCATTCTTTATTTCTTAGATTGCACTTATACATATGGACGTGAATGTTTTGTTCACTGCTGTATATCTAGATTTAAGGAAGTATCAGGAACATAGTAGGTATATTATACCTATTTGTATTATATCTGTGTGAATTCTACTCAATCATTAAGATTTAAAGATTAATATATTATTTGACTTCTAAAACTACTTTTAAAATGCCTCTTTAGAAAAAAATTAGGAACTTCTCAATTTTATAAAATAGTAATCTTAGCTTTTTAGAAGTTCACTGTAGCATAAAGACCAAATAAATGTTTTGATTTTTTTTAATAAAAATACCCAGCTTTTCTATGACTGCTGGACTTCTGTTTATCAATTATAAGATCTGTCAAATCTATGAGTCATATTAGACCATTTCTGCCCTTTCAATTGTTCCAGTATTATTTTACTCTATGATCGGAGTGCCTGAACTTCACAGTATTCATCAATAACCCTCTCCACCTCAAGACTTGTGAGAGAGATGACAGACATATCATGAAAATGTCACCTTTCAGGGAACAAGATTATGATACATGGTGAATAAATGAATAGAAATAGAAAAAGCAGAGAGTTATTTTCAGATCTGATGGATCTTCCGGTTATATTACATGTGCTTTCTAATACCAAACCAAAAGAGCTACTCTAAGAAAACTACAAATACAAAATTCTCACTTTTTTTACTTTAACAATTTTAGCTGCAAACTGCAACTAACTGCTATAATATTCAGTAGAAAGCTAACTTCTTCTTTCTCAGTTGAACCTTGTTTCTTTGCAATGTAGATAATTATAATTATTTCTTTTCATACCAATCAATATTCTATTGCAATATTACTGAATTTGACAGATGTAAAATTATCTTATTTTTTTTTTTAATTTTAAAATAATTTTATTCACATGTTCCAACTCTCATAGGAAATTCCACTGTGCTTAATGCATGCACCTTCCAGACAAAAATTAAGGACTTTTGAGTAATTGTAATAATTTAATACATTTAAAATTTTTTATATAACACAATGTCTCTCATGGCCTGCACCTGCAAAAAAGAAAGAAAAAAAAGAAAGACAAAACAACAAACAAAAACATCAGAAGGAAAGACAGACGGGAAGGTAGGAAGACAGAGAGAAAGAAAAGGGAGAGAATAAACAGGAAGAAATATATTTAATGAGAAATGGGAGGCAACAGAAGCATATTTTTTTTGAGAGTTATGTTTTATTTGGCGAGAATTTTTAGGACTTCAAGCTTAGGAGGCAGCATTTCAAGTAACCCTGAGAGAACTGCTACGAGGAGGTATGGGGAGGAGCCAGGATATATGGGAGTTTTGCAACAAAGGGCAGGTAGTCTGAACATCAAAAGATTATTGTTAATTAAAGAAAACCAGATATGTCAAGTTAAGGAGTTTAATGCTTTTCTATATATGGGATGATGCAAAAGTCTGGGCAGAATTTTTTTTAAATCTCAATGTTGGTAATATTTTCAGATGGGTGAGAGTAAAGTTAACTCTCAAACTGCACATTTTTTTCCTTAAAGAATAGTAGCACCTCAGCACTTTTCACGGTTGTCCAAAAAAAAAGGCTTAAATAGAGCTGCTTCTTGCTGAATCACAGCTTTCCATGTGTGTCACTAAATCCATTTGATAGCAATTCAATGGTCTAACAGTTTGTACTGGTGGTTACTGACTGCTGGATGTGCAATGGTGGTAGATCATGAATGAATTTGTACCAGTCTATCATGCAAGGAGAAAAATGAGGGCACAATCAGTATTTTTCCATGACACTAGTTATTTAATTTGAAAGTAGTGATCTTTATCTGATTTTATACCTATGCTATTCTATAATATTAAAATGTCTTTTGTACTGTTGATATGTTGTTTTTCTTACTTATCGAAAGAATAGATTGCAAACCTATATTATTTCTTACAATTCTTTTGAAAAATTAGAGTGTGTGATATTCATAGTATATTAGGTCATGATTTGCATTAGTAAAATATGCCAAGGACACTATATTACACCTTCTTTTTTGCCTCAGTTATATACTGCTTGTGAGTATTATTGCATTTGAAAACTTTTTTCAGCCATTGCAGTTTTAAAGATATTACCTGATTTTTTGGCTTATTTTTGATATGAATGAAAACAAAAGGGAAAATTGGACCCTGTTATAATTTTATTCTACTCATTAATGCATGCTCACAATATAATTAGTATTCTGAACATTATTCATTAACTAGATGGCTGATATATTATGGGCTCAGAGTTGTGTTGAAGTATAAGAAGAGAAGGCAACTTTATAAATAATGGTATTACATAATATTCATAGAAAATAAAAATTTTACTAAAGTTTTCAAAAGTATTACTTAGATTTCTCTAAGACATGTATTTCCTATATTAGTCACCACTCTAATTCCTTGCTTTACTTTCCTATAGATTATCTAAGCTATATTTAAAACATTTATATCTTCAGATTTCAAAAATACTTAAAAATTGATATTCTCTTCTGTTATATAATTGAACTAAAGATGGCTTCTGTGTATTGATCCTTAGGTTACTTCTTCACTGTATGTTAAGACTCATTTGTTCAAAAGCCCACTGATAACAAGCTAAATTTTTTTTCACGTGCAAGTATTTCCAAAATAGTCCAAACACACAGATTTTTAGCCATTTAGAGCCTGCCTGTTTTGCATACCTCATGAAATTTCACCCAGTATCTGCAGGCTATTCATAAGATAGAGTCTTATAGTTATAAGACCCTAACTTGGGATGACCTTTTTGAGCTCTCTAACCCAAAGATGACCTGACATTATGCTGAGCACATCATCTACACATGTAAGCTCACTCTCGGTTCCCCATTTTCCTAGAGGTCTCTTACCTTATTTCCCTTCTGGGTGATGGCCCCCAATGCCCGCCATGGCCTCTGGATAATCTCGTGCTGTGAAGAATTTCTCCTGCCATGAAACCCTGTCCAAATATTTCCAAAAAAAGCTTTACGTGTGCTACTGGCTCTTTTGTTCATATATTTTTCCTTGATCAGCCCTCAAATTCCTTAAACTAAAACCTCTTACATCTTCATAAGTGCGTTTGAAGAAAATAAAATCTCTTTGTTAAACATGAGGCAGTAAAACATAAAGGCAGTAAAACATATTTTGAGCTTTGTTACAAAGTAGACCTTTTAATAGATTTTAAAATCTCTGAGTCTCATTTGCTACAGATTTATGAAAAACGGAGCAGGCAACAAAATAATGAGTTAATTGGGGCCTTGTGAGAGCTAAATGAATCTAAATTGGATAACATATGTATGTATGCATTTATGTATAAAGATAATATATGTTTGCATGCATTTGTGTATGAAGATTACGTATTTATGTATGAAGATATGTATGCATTTATTTATGTGTGAAGATGTATGGCACAATTATTATTCCCAAATGTGTAACTTAATTTAATTTAATTTAATATAATCTCCACACTAACTCTGAGTCTTTACATATTCCACTTTCTATCATACACCTCCTTTTCAATGTCTAAGAGGCATTTCAAACCTGAGATATCCAAAACTGAACTCCTGATTTCCATTCTTGCTCAGGCAGCTTTTTTGTTACCTTAACGATTTCTGAAAATTAAAACTTGCTTAAGCTAAAACACTGATGTTATTCTTGACTCCTCTCTCACAGCACACTTTGAAACCATTAGCCAATCTTGCTAATGTTATCTCAGAAAGTAATGAGAATTGGACCCTTCTGACTAAATGAACTTTTTTTGGCTGTGATGGGTCTTAGTCACAGTATGCGGGATCTTCGTTGAGGCATGTGGGATCTTTCGTTGGGGCATGTGAGCTCTTCATTGTGGTACGCAGGCTTCTCTCTAGTTGTAGCACGTGGGCTCCAGAGTGCATGGGCTCTGTAGTTTGTGGCACACAGGATTAGTTTTCTCATGGCATGTGGGACCCTTAATTCCCTGATCAGGGATCAAACCCGCGTCCCCTGCTTTTCAAGGTGGATTCTTTACCACTGGACCACCAGGGAAGCTCCTAAATGTACTTCTAATATCCTTTTAGCATCATCTTTCACATGGTGAAATAGTTTCCTATTGCTACTGTAATAAATTACCACAAATTTAGTGACATAAAATAACACACGTGTTATAATTCTGGGAATCAGAAGTCTGAAATGGATTCCACTGGATTGGAACCAAGATGTTCGCAGGGCCATGCTCTCTCTGGAGGCCCTAGGGAGAGAATCTATTTCCTTGCCTTTCCTGGTTACTAGTTGCTGCTTGCATTCTTTGGTTCATGGCCCCTCTCACCATCCTCAAAGCACATCATTCCTACATCTGTTTCCTTTCATTGTCACATATCCTCTCCTACTCTTGAACCTCATGATGTCCCCTTGTTATAAGGACCCTGTGATTACATTGGTCCCACCCAGATAATCCATACTCACTTCCATATCTCAACATCCTTAACTTCAAATTTGCAAAGTCGCTTTTGCCACATAGAGTAACATTCACAAATTTCATGCTTTAGAACATGAATATTTGGGAGAGGGTTATTATTCAGCCCACCAAACATGAATTTTTGCAATAGCCCCCAAATATGCTTTGTGCTTCCACCCTTGTGCTCTGTACTCTGGTCTCTACACGGCAGTGAAAGTGATGCTTTTAAAACACAAAGAATGTTATATCATTGGTTGGTTTTCAAACCAACCAATTGCTTCTCATCTAAAATAAGCTAAAGTTTTTACCAGGGCTGAGGCCCTGTGTGATGGCTCTTCATCATCTCCCTGTGGTCCCGTCTCCCAACATTCTATTCCTCACTCCACTCCAGTCACACTCTCGCCCTCTCCAAACTTGGGATACTTTCTGTTCTCTCTTCCGGTAGCTCTTTTCCAGATTGACACATGACTGTTTCTCCCACTTCCCTCAGCGGAGTGTCTGCTTAATTGTCACCATTATGAAGAGGCCTTTTCTTACTACTCTAAATAAAACAGCAGTGCTTTTGAACCCTCAGAACTCCTTTGATGAATTTCCCATGATTTATTTAACTCCATGGCACTTATTAGCAGTTAAAATATGTTTACTGTTATTTGTTGTTGCTATTGTTTAGTTCATATTTGTTTACTATCAGTCTTTCCAGAATCCTCTGTCATAGGAGAAACATTGTAGATATTGTTCACCTCTGTATCCTAAGCTCTTATAACAAGCTGGGCATGAGAAGAGCACTTGATAAATATTCCTGGAATGACTGAAATATTATTTATTCCATTCTTAATATCTCCAGAGTTCAAATACTTAAATGTAATAGTATTAGTACAACATATCCCAAACTCAATATGGTAAATATATATGAATTATTGAGGCAGCCACTGATTACTCTAATACTATTTGATACCCAAGTATTTCTGGCAATTGTACTAGTTTCCTAGGTTTGTCCAAACTAAGTGCCACAAACTTTGGGTGGCTTAAAACAGTGGAAATGTATTATCTCACATTTCTGGAGGCTATAAATCCAAAATCAAGAAGAATCATGCTTCCTCTCACAGCTGTAGAGGGATACTTTGTTGCCTCTTTCTAGTTTTTGTTGGTAGCTCTCATCCTCTGCTTTCTTCGTCTTGTAGCTGCATCCCTCCAGTCTCTGCCTCTGCCATCATGTGGCATTCTTCTGTGTGTCTCCACTTTACATGACTGTCTTCTTATGAGAATGCAAATTATTTTGGACTATGGCCCAATCCTACTCCAGTATGCAATCACCTTAATTAATTAATTACATCTACAATGACCCAATTCCAAATTAGATCACATTCTGAGGTAAGGGAAGTTAGGGTTACAATATATCTTTTTGAGTGACATAACTTAATGTATAACAGTGATTATAGTGATTCCCAAAGGTATAAGCCACTGTTTAATATATATCAATACTTTGCATATTTTTATCTAATTAGATTTTTTTAAAATTTCTCGAGTTTTGATCCAAATTTGTTAATAGTGAATGTTTTGAAGATCCTGAATATTGAATATGGTTGCAGTTATTTAGATTATTAAAGATGTTAATATTATCATCAAGTTATCTCTCCATGATGAAATAAATTACACGCTCATGATTATCTTATTTACATATGTACATTCACTTTTGCTAAAACCTACTACATCTTTTTAAACTTTATGCTAATAGCAATTTCATAGTAAAAATACTTGTTTCAGTAAATAAACGTAAGGCACTTAGAAGTCATAGAATTGCAGGTGTGTGATATATTTTGATAGAGACATTTCAATAGTAGAGACATTCTTGGGGGATATATTTTTTTTTTCAGTGTATTCTAAATGGAATAACTTGGCTGAGGAAAAATATTATTATTAAAATGTTTTCTTTGACTTAAGTTCACATAATCAAGAAACTCCTGGGTTCTTTATCAAAGCCCTTGGCTTTGCTTGTGACAAACATCACAACCACCAGTACATTTTAAAGTCAGTTTCTTATTGTCTAATATTTGTATATAGGTTTAGTTGGAAAAAAAATAGGAAAGTTCAGTCATGATCTTTATGACTAAAATGACTGCAATCCAGCCCATGAGTATAAAATATTATAATAATAAATTAAGCTAATTATTTTGGTCTACCTACAATTAATTTAATTCATAGGCAAAAATGAAGATATACAAGTCAAAAGAATTCAACAAAATAGGACTTGCCTTTAAAAGTGTGCTATCTCTAGAATTCTAGGTTCATAAACCCATTCTACTTCTCTACAAGTTGCCTCTTGCTCTTGTCATCTGCATTAAAACTAGGCTCTTTATTCCTAAACAGTACTTGTGATTGACCCATTGGCCAAACAAAAGTAATATTATTAATTGCTTGGTGGGGGAAGCAGGGTTCATGAGTCCTTGAAAATGTATGTATTATAAAACTATGCTTCATTTTCACTCACCAATGAATTGGAAGAAGACGTAGGAAGCCTATTTATTAGATTTGCAAAGTTATGAAACTGAGAGGTTATAAATATTCTGTAAAATAGACTCTGCATCTTAAAATATCTGAATAGGTTAGAATGAGGAGATGGATTTTAACAAGATGAACTTAAAATAAGTTTACATGCAAGGTGGTAAATCTTTTTTTTGGAATTAAAATTCTAAAGGAGTAATTACATATGGGTTTGTGAGAAGAGAAGATATATGTTAGTGAAAGGATCTTATGAATTGTAGGACTGTCATATGAAATGATATATTTGCAATTAGTATGCTCAGGTATATGCTGGAAAAGCACTTAGTGAGTGATAAAACCTCAGAAATTTCAGGACCTTTTGTTCTAAACATGCACCCTATACTTGGCCATCTAATTTTTAGGACTATAATGGTTTGTTTAAAGCAATAATAATAATATTGTACTCTGTGATTATAACATAGAGTTAAGTTGAATGAATAACAACATTCATTCATTCATTCAAATAGGAGAAGGAAGGGAGAAATTGGAAATAAATGTAGTAAGGTACTTGCACTACATGTGAAGAGGTATAGTGTTACTTGAAGTTAGAATGAGATTAGCTAAAAATGTATATTGGAAACTCTAGGCAACCATAAAAAATTAAAAGAAGAATTATTGCTACACAAAGAGAACAGACAAAATGGAATCATATAAAATGCTCAACTAAAACTAGTGAAGCTAGAGCAGGAGCAAAGAACAGCAAAGACTTAATGCAATGAATTTAAAAACAACTATAAACATGGTACATATTAAAGCAATTATATCAAACATGACTTTAAATATAAATGATCTAAATATATCAGTTAAAAGATAGAGCTTAAAAGAGTGGAAAGAGAAACAAGACCCAAAATATGTTGTCTGAAACATCCCCCCTTTAAATATAATGACAAAGATAGTTAAAAGTAAAGAGTTGGAGGAAGTATGCCATGGTAATACTAATCAAAAGAAAAATAGAGTTGCTATGTTAATTTAAGACAAAATAAATTCTAGAATAAGAAAAAATATTAGGGAAAGAGAAGGGCATTGCATAACAATAAAGAGGTCAGTTATCCAAGAAGAAAAAACAATTGTTAATATGTATCAACCTAACTACAGAG
Source organism: Lagenorhynchus albirostris (assembly GCF_949774975.1). Classification (NCBI taxonomy): domain Eukaryota; kingdom Metazoa; phylum Chordata; class Mammalia; order Artiodactyla; family Delphinidae; genus Lagenorhynchus; species Lagenorhynchus albirostris. The sequence goes on from NC_083097.1 coordinate 17,323,560, forward strand.
CATCAAAATACACGAAGCAAAAATTGATAGAACTACAAAGATAAACAGACAAATACACTATTAGATGGGAAATTCAACATATTTCTATATATTCAAACAGATATGTTTGATACATGTAAACAGAAAAGCCCCAAAAATCAACTGGATCTAATTGACATTTATAGAATATTTCATCGAACAACAGCAGAATACATATTCTTCTCAAGCTAACATGGAACATTTACTAAGGTAGACTACACTTCGGGGCCGTAAGACATGCCTTAACAAATTTAGAAGACTAGAAATCATACAAAGTATTTTCTCAGGACATAAAGGAATTGAACTAGAAATTAATAACACAAAAAGATAGCTGGAAAAACCTCAAAAATGGTGATTAAAAAATACTCTTTTAAGTTACATAGGTGTCAAAGAAGTAGTCTTAAAAGAAATTAAAGAAATAAAATTTCTAGCTAAATTAAAGTAAAAATTCAATGTTACAAAATTTGTGGGATACAGTGAAAGCAGTGCTCAGGAAAATTTATAGTATTACAAAAACATATTAGAAAAGAAGAAAGATATTTAATCAATAACCTCAGCTTCCACTTTAGAAACCCAGAGAAATAGAATCAATTTAAACTTAAAGAAATCAGAAGAATAAAGAAGTAAAAGAATGAGATTAAAAGAATAAAGAAGTAAAATTAGAACAGAAATAATAAAATTGAAAATAGTCAAACAATAGAAAAATCAACAAAATTAAAGTGTTTCTCTAAAAAAATAAAAGATTTTTTTCTTTTACAAAACATCTTGAAACACTAATCAAGGATTTAAAAAAAAGGTATAAGAGGGCTTCCCTGGTGGTGCAGTGGTTGAGAGTCTGCCTGCCGATGCAGGGGACGCGGGTTCGTGCCCCGGTCTGGGAGGATCCCACATGCTGCAGAGCGGCTGGGCCCGTGAGCCATGGCCACTGAGCCTGCGCGTCCGGAGCCTGTGCTCCGCAATGGGACAGGCCACAACAGTGAGAGGCCCATGTACCGCAAAAAAAAAAAAAAAAAAAAAATGGTGTAACAGAGATTACCACTACCAATCACATGGACAATAAAAAGATAGTAAAGTAATATTATTAACTACTTTATGTCCACAAATTTGATAATTTACATGAAGTAGACCATTTCTTGAAAGATGCAAATTACTAAAACCCATATAAGGAGAAATAAATAATTTGAATATCTTTATGTCTTTTAAAGAAAATGAATCCATAATTAATGACCTTTTCAAAAAAGCAAATACTAGGCCCATATGGTTTTACTGGTAAATTCTACCAATCATTTAAAGAAAAAAAGTACTTATAAAAGTGTAAAACAGGGCTTCCCTGGTGGCGCAGTGGTTGAGAGTCCGCCTGCCGATGCAGGGTACACGGGTTCGTGTCCCGGTCCGGGAGGATCCCACATGCTGTGGAGCGGCTGGACCCGTGAGCCATGGCCGCTGAGCCTGTGCGTCCGGAGCCTGTGCTCCGCAACGGGAGAGGTCACAGCAGTGAGAGGCCCGCGTACCGCAAAAAAAAAAAAAAAAAAAAAAGTGTAAAACTTCTTAAAATTTATAAAGATTATCCATAAAAGGTTTCAGCTAACATCATACTTAACATTGAAGGACAAAATACTTTCTCCATAACATCTAGAACAAAGCAAGAGCATCTTTTCTCAACACAAGTATTCAACATCATACTGGAAGATTTTGCTAGTGCAATATGACAAGTAAAACATTAAAAAAAATATACACTGGAAAGGAAGAAACGATATTGTCTTTATTGGCAGATGGCTTGATTGTCATTGGAGAAAATCAAAGAAGCTACAAATAAAGTCCTGGAACTAAGAAGGGAGTACAACAGGGTTACAAGTGCATGGTCAATGTGCAAATGCCAACTGTTTTCCCATCTACCAACAATAAACAATAGGAACTTGAAAATTTTAAAAAGTATTGGTTTTACAATAACATTAAAATAATTAAATATTTTGATATGAATGTAATGATATATGTACAGAATTTCTATATGGAAAACTGCAAGAGATTGACAAAGAAATCAAAGTTCTAAATAAATGGGAACATATTTCATGTCCATGGATAGGAAAAATCAATATTGTTAAGATGTGATTCTTCCAGACTTGATCTATAGATTCAACACAATCACGGTCAGAATCTCAGCAAGCTCTTTTGTAGATATCAATAAGCTGATTCTCAAATGTATATGGAAAAGCAAAAGATCTAGAAAAGCCAGCAGAGTACTGCAGAAAAAATGTTGGAGAACTCACATTACCCCATTTTGAAACTTATTATATTGCTACCATAATAAAATAAATATGGTACTGGTTAAAGAATAGACCCATAGTTCAATAGAACTGAATAGAGGCAAGCTATAGATCCATACAAATATAGTCAACTGATTTTTGACAAAGATGCCAAGGTAATTCAACAGAGAAAGGACAGTTTTTTCAATAAATTATGTTGGAAAAATTGAATGTCCATATGCAGACATATGAAAATAGACACAGACCTTAAAAGTTAAATAAAATTAAACTAAAAATGAATCATAAATGTAAATATAAAATGAAAGACTATAAAACTTCTGAAAGTAAATCTATCTGAACTTAGGTTTGTTAATGAATTTTAGATTCAACCTCAAAAGCATGATCCATGAAAGGAAAAAAGTAATAAGTTGGACTTTATTAAAATTAAAAACTCTGGTCTCTGAAAGACATTAAGAGAATGAAAATCCTAGCCACAGACTGGGAGAAAATATTTGCAGAACACACATATGATAAATGATGTACATCCAAAGTATACAAAGAAATTTTAAAACCCCTCATTAAGAAAATAAACAACACAATTAAAAATATCATCCACCTATAATTTACCCATCTCACTCATAATTTGACAAAAGGAAATTGTAAACGCTCATCATATATATCGTTTGCATAAGCTATGGGAGATTACTGGAAAGTTTCAAAATTGAAATGAACCAAAAAGCAATGGTATAGATAAACAGAACCTAATAAAGGTAAATATGTAACTGAGCCCAACTTATTTTAACCTAGACATTTTTCTTTAGATTCTTACATTTATATTTGTAAAATAAAAATTGTAGAAAAAAAGGTAGGCATATGAGCTTTCTCTTTAAGGTCAGTTATTCACCCTTAGATTTACATTCTTGTTTCTGAAAAGACACTCATCTAGCAGCTCCAGAATTACAAGTCTAATATTTAATAGTAAGCTGTCAGTTCCTGATTTGTGCTTTGAAATGATGACATTTGTTAAATACTGAAGGGGGTTGTAATTTGCATAATTTCTATTCCTCTAGTACTCTATTTACAAACCAGTTTATGAATCTGAATTGCCAATGTCATCTTGCAGATTCCAAGAAGTCTTACTTAATTTACTGACCAACCCATTTTAATGCCATGTTTCCAAGTGGCTATATTCAATAAGTCAATCACTTATGACCTTCACACACATGTATTCACATTTTGTTCACACATTTAACTACATAGACTGGTTTCTAGGCATTAAATGAACTGATTAAATAAGACACAATTCAGCATATTCCCAGTAAGTTTAAATATATTTTCTGTCTCGTAGATCATATGATGAAATCAAAAGTAATTGTCAGTAAAACTGGCTGGTATTAATTTTGCATATATTGCATTCAAACCACTCTATCTTTTTTCAGATACTTTAAATGAATTGACTTAGAAGTATTTATAAATTGCAACCTGTATATCTATAATTGTATGTTCTATATGATCACAATTATATTTCAATCACAGCAAGAACATACAAACATTTCATGCATGCCTGCACGTAGACATATGTAATAAATAACAAGGTCTAGGTGATGTCAGTTCTCAAATATTTCAGTCAACGTGTTTGTTCTGACTTTACCTTCAGGACTCTACTTCAGTCATTCATAAATCTATTTTAAAGCCCTCTTGACTGATATCCTTGTTCCAATCATGCCCTCTTAAATATTTTCAATTCTCAGGTGCTTAATGGTCTAAGAGTTACATGCATTCATACTCCTACTCATTGCTTATAAAAAGAGATCCAAGTTTCTTAACGTAATATATAATAACTAACATACATGGCTGTCTTTCTAAACATATTGCATATATTAACTCAGTTAAACACACACACACATCTCTCTAAGGGAAGTACTATTATTGTCCTATTAACAGATGAAGAAATTGAGACAAGTATAGGTTAAGCTATTTGATTATAGAGCTAGTCAGTAACATAGAGTGGATTCAAACTCCGCAATTTGGATATAGAGTCTGCACCCCTAATCATGAAGCTGTATTTCCCAGTGGTCCTACAAGATCCTTCTCAATTTGACTGTTTACTTTCTTATCTTGTTAAAGGCAAATAGCAAAAAACAATCAGACACAAGCCTGTAGTGTGACAAAATCAGACATTGACTGGCTGCATCAGTGGAGGGCACCACAGAGAAATGGTAGAATGCTTGCTACTCAAAGAGAGGGAGGAGATAAACATATTTTGTAAGGTTTGGGATAGGGCTGATGGAGAGCCCAAGGAAAGTATGGGAGGGTTTGAAATTAGTTACTGTTTAGAAAGCAGGATTAAGACAAAAACATTAATTAGAAACTGTATGCTGTCATGAGTCAGGGGTGGCCTAGAAATTTGTTTCCTCTGGTAATAAATGGGAAAATAAAAGTGGTTTCAGAGTGTCACCGGAAAGAAAACAGTAGTCTTAAAATGTGGCTGCCGGGCATTTCACAGATGCTGTATGACTTTGGAAGAAATAATGTGTTCTCAACTTCGCGGACAGCAGGTTTCCACTCTTCAAACCTAATTTCTTAAATATTTCCATGCTTCTGTTTTTTGTACACATCATACTCTTTGTCAGGCATAATCCCTTCTATATCCCCTTCATTAATTTCTACTAGTCTGTTTAGATAAAATTCAATTATCACTTCTTCTGGGAAAGTTTCCATGGCTTGTTTTATAAAATTGACCACTTCTACTTGTATGCTAACTAAAAGTTAGTTTTCTTTAATTGTCTATGTGTATGTGTTTCCCACTAGATAGTGAGCCAATCTAAAGCAGGGACACTTTTTTCTCCCTGTGGTATCCCCTGCACAATAATATTTAGAAAGATGCACAATAATACTAGCTGAAAGGAATTAATGAACAAATGAATGCATAAATGAATTCTGGCAAAAAAAAAAATGTTTCATGCCAACAGAACATTTCTTTCTACTGTGGTTGATGGCTTCCATTGCTACCTTGAGAAACTGTCACTGGGTGTAAGTGTGCCACTTTACACCAGGCTGGTTAAAGCTTTGTACAAATGAGCTATCCAACATTCTAATGGCAGTGCAAACTATGGTGTTGTCACCCTATTCCTATAAACTCACAGCTCGTCCATGTAATTTACAAATTGTTCCCTTCCTCTCAGTTGTAGTTCTACATTAGCTTGCCCAATAACAACTTCTTGGGCTTCCTGCTGCCTTAAGTCCTTTACATATGGGAATAAATATGCAGCAAACCTTCCCTAATTAAGAAGACATGACTGCAACCTAGATACTATCTAACTGTGCTCTTCTCTTGACTAGTATATAACTTAGAGATGATGTTCATGAAACAGATTCCGAAATTTATAGTTTTCAGGAGTTTTAGGACTAGACTTTATCAATACTTTTTAGGACTCTTTGACAATTTGTTACTCTACTTATGCTACATTTAGTGACATGGGGTCTCCTTAATTCACATTTTTAATTATTTTTAGTTTATATTTAATTTTCAGTGTTGCCTTTGGTAATACATTTCATACATTTCAAATGACAATATTCAGCTACATGAAAAACAAATCCTATGTATAGCTATGTATAGCTGATTCACTTTGTTATAAAGCAGAAACTAACACACCATTGTAAAGCAATTATACTCTTATAGAGATGTTAATTTTTTTTAATGTTAAATGTTAAATTAAAAAAAAAATTAAAACAAAAAACAAATGCATGATCATTGGATCTTTTATCTATTGGATGAATTAAATGTAGAAGAATCTGTTGACTATCTAATTTTAAAAGGTGAGAGAAATAAAAACTATATGCTTAGTTGTGTGTAGAAGACAATGGGACATGTTTATTAATTTAAAATATTTATGAACCTGTACTATTCACTACACATAAGTATGTTGATATATCAAATGGAATATGTGGATAAAATCAAATAAAATCATGCTAGAGGGAATTCATTTGCTAAAGTGTGAATAACAAAGGGTCTTTTGTCAGAATATGAAAAATCTTCAGTGTACTTCAAAAACATCCAACTATTGAATATTCAAAATCAAAAACATGGACTTATGCCTTTATTGATGTAAACGGTCTTATCAACATTTTTTTCTTTATTGTGGGGGAATCTTTCTCATTAAGTGGATCATCTTACTACATATTGTTACTGAAAAATCATCAATAAGAACAAACTTTTTGTGATGTTATTAACATTTTTCAGGTTAAGACAGTAAATGTTCACTCCTGATGTTCTGATTGCCAGAATTTTCTTAGACTAAGAGCAATGCTTACAATAGGTCAATTCCTTGGACCCAGTTTCAAGAGGGAGAGATACTTATCCCTTTTTCTGTAAGAAAAGGTGGGGAGTGTAAGTGGGGTTTAAGGAACAGTGAAGTTTGCATAGCAACTTAACAGTAAGTAAAACTGTCTAATGCCAACTATGACCATGATACTGTATTTCTGTTTTTATAATTTATTCTTGGACCTTCACTTAGTAATGTGCAATCTTTTTAAATTATACAATATATTTGAATGCCAGTTTCCTCATCTGTAAACTAGGGATAATATTGTCTCCGTTGCAGTGTTGCTGTGGGTATTATGGAGAATGTAATTGAAGTGGCTGACATTCATACGGCACTATTGAAATTTTTATAATTACATTTGGGGAAATGTTGCTTCCTTAAGGCTTCCCTGAAATTGAAGATAGAGCTAATTGTCCCCTTTGTAATCACTTAGCACCTTGTGGTGGCTTCCTTCTTTAAGATCTAATATAATATACTTTATGTCTTCCTACTGGTAATCAATAAGTGCTTGGAGGGTAGCAAATGCATTTTATTAAATATATTTCTCCTAGAATATAGCAAGTTCTTGGAATTGTAAGGGCCAAGTAAATGTTTGTTGAATTACACTGAAATATGTAAGATATTTGACAAAAAATTTAAGGAAAATCCTTAAAATATTCTATATGTCTAGAGCATAATCAATATAAAAGATCACTGTGCTTATTTAATGTGTCAGAGTTTATTATGTAGAATATGATTTTGTATTTTAATGTGATTTTGTATTTTGATTTTAATATATTCACATTTGAAGAAAATTTAAAAATCTAGTTTTCAAATCTAGTTTTCAGATATGTTTTTTAGTCTCTGAGTGAAAACATTTTAAATAATTTTAAAAGTTTTGACCTTATAATTATTTGTTGATACATGCTAAGACAATATCTACCTGACTTACTTGGATTATTTTTGGACAAATGCCAATGCTTTACCGCAAAAACTTAATAAAGATAATTAATTGGTTTTGTGGTCTTAAATGTTAATCTATCATGAAGAAATGACAAAGAAACTTACTTATACTTCTTTTGCATCAGTTAAATAACAATATCCACTAAACCAGCCATGGTTAATGATGATGGAAAGATCATATGTGAACAACAAACACATGCACATATTCCTTCCAGAAGCTAAAAAGCAGTTCCATAAAGCACCTTGAAAGCAATTTTAGCTAGCTTTCAAATAGCAACCAAAATTAAATTTCATAGTTATAATTTAATAAAAGATAGTAATATTTATGACTTTATATTGTGGTTGCTACACTAATCTCTTAGTCAATAGTGTTGTAACTTAGTGGGAAAAAATAAAATCTCCATGCTGCAAGAAACTTACTAGACACATAACCTGATGTTAATTTTAAAATTGTAATACAATTATAATAGTCGATATAAAGCATGCAATAAAACAAATGCTTACAATTTTACTTTAAAAAGTAAAGTGCCTGCATTTAAATGAGAAAATGACTGTTTAATATAAAAGTAATGTTCACTGTTTCTCTTACATTGAGTTTTGTCAAGAGAGATAGGTGAGAAATAACTCTTTAACTATAGCTAACATTTATCAGTTTCTAATTATGTATATGACTTGTCTTGCTATTTTTTTACATGTACAAACTCATTTAATACCCACAACACTGTGATGTAAATATTTCTGACTTATTTTACAGCTGAGAAAACTGAGAGCCAGAAAGGATAGTAAGTTGCCCAATGTTATGGGTCTGGTAAGTGCCAGAATTGAGAATGCAGATATGATTAAATGTTTTTCAATGAGAAATGCATAAAGTTAATTTCTAAATTACAGTAGAGAGGTAATATTAATTATTTAAATAAAACATTTGATTGGTCTTATGTCATGATATCTAAATTGAATTATGTATAACCCATGATAAAAATCACCTTTCTAGACACATCATAAACAATGATATAACAGCTAGATACAATTTTATATTAATAGTCAAAACATCATCTAAATTTTCATTGCTCATATGATCCCCAAAACCATTCTACCCAATACATTTTCTATGATTGAAATACATTAAGATAATGTTCAGTAATGACCTGAAAAATCAGAACACTAAAATATTATTACTGTAATCAATAAGAAATTATATTAGCCAGAAATTCAGTTTCTAATACAACGTGTTCTGAAGAGTAGTTATTTTGTATTATAAAATAAACTGGAATTTGAAGCTACTTGAATTCCGTTTCTTGATAAGTTCTGATTACTGACACCTCTGTGAATTTCTATATCCTTATCTATAAATTGGCTATATTAAGACATATAAAATAGGAATGTGTGAGGATTTAAAGGGCATGAGAAAAACACCTTCAGCAGTTCATGGCGCATATCACATGATCAATAAATGCTACCCTCATTTGTAGCCTGGGTCTAGAGAGTAAAGGAGGCAACTCTATTCATGAAGAAAGAAGCCTAAATTTTCACAGATATTCTCAGCTTCTATCTAACTACTTAGCTTAATGTTAATTTAGTTTCCATGACATTTCGGATAAGCATTTCATTTATACACAAATATATTGTACAATATATCAATTGTTCAAAAAAAAGATCAAAATTAAATACATTTACAATTTTATTTGCAATTATATTATAAATGCTTTGTTTACTGGATTGCAATTTATTATAAAATCACTTGAGAAATAATATTTTTAAAAACATTAAAATAAAATCCCAAATCTTATCAACCTAACACAATGAATGAAAGATTGCAAAAGCTTATGTCAAAGAGACCTCGATTTATTTCTAAGACTCCTGCACTAATGACAGGCAACAGAGCCTAGTGCATGAACTTGTGGCTCCTGGAACTCTGGACTGTGTTTTGAATCATAGCTCCACCACTTACTGGATGGCCTTAGCCCAGTTGCTTGAACTCTTGTTGCCTTAGTCTGCTACCTAGCTAGTACACTGGCATAATCAAAACAACTGCCTTGAATATTTTGAGGATTAAATAAAATAATATACACAAGGTACATGAAACAGTTTCTATAATAAAATAAAACCACAGTAAATATAAGTTAGTATTTACTTGGCATGAGTCATTGGGTAAGCTACCTATATTATCTGTTTTATTTTCCTTGAAGTCCTATGTGTATGGATACAGTGTCACTTGACCAAAGAAGAGTCTTGTTCCATATAAAAGGAAAACCATTTTCCACTACACATGTTGCTTTAGAATAGGAACAGAGAGGCCATTCAAGCAACAGTTATTAATATTTGTCTACCATCTAAAGTACTGGGCCCACCATAAGAGGTTCTAAAAGTTTTACCTAAGATATTGCCCTCAAGTTGCAAAGATAAAACAGGTATACATAATAATTAAATAGCAGTATGAGTGTTTAGCCAAAAAAAAAAAGAAGACATGGCACAATCTAATAAAAATAACCATCAAATAATTAATATTAAAAATGTATGTTTTGGGGCTTTCCTGGTGGCGCAGTGGTTGGGAGTCCGCCTGCCGATGCAGGGGACACGGGGTCGTGCCCCGGTCCGAGAGGATCCCACATGCCGCGGAGCGGCTGGGCCCGTGAGCCATGGACGCTGAGCCTGCGCGTCCGGAGCCTGTGCTCCGCGACGGGAGAGGCCACAGCAGTGAGAGGCCCGCGTACCACAAAAACAGACAAACAAACAAAAAATGTATGTTTTATTCTCATATAGAGTAAATTTATCATGGATTGAAAATAATAAGCAAGACGTAATGGACAATTTTGTGTTCAAATAGTGGACAGAGTTGATTTTCAGTTATTTATATGATATGAATCATCTTTGATATGAATTTTTTAATTTATCAAAAGTTTTTTCACTATTAATAATTAAAGAGGTAAAAAATAAAAATACATGTGAAAATGCTCCTGGGGATTGAATTTTAAGAATGAACCTCAGTAGTGGGATGATCTTTAGATTACATTGAATGTCTTGAATCATGAAGTCCAAGGGGTTAAGTGAATTTAACCTTTTTATAATTATCTTTTATTGCCATAACAGAGATCTATTAAGCTACAATACTCAAAACCATTAGTAATTGAGTAAAATCTATTATGCTTTTAAGAAATTAAACCATGATTACTCATTCTAGATTTGTATTTTTTGAATAATATAAGTAGTTGCACATACACCAGGAGCACAAAGAATTTCAGATATGGTTCTATTAAAAAATTCTGTAAAACTCTTCGATAGGTACATTACTTTTAGTCTGATGGATGTATCTCAGGGGTACATTTATTAAAAACCTGCTAAGTGCCAAATAAAGACTAAGTAAACCCATTTTTTTCTTGTCATACTTAAAATGTTTTCCTCCCTGTATCCTCACTTGGTTTCTTCCTGTTTCCTTCCCATATTATCCACTTTAGTGAGTTGCACATGAATAATCATTAAAGCAAAAACGTTTATAATACTGGAGGCCAAAGAATAGCATTCTGAGTGTATTAATTATCAATTGTGTTTTCCAATGCTGAAAAAGCCTTTTAAAAGTGAACTCCAAAAAGCTTTCAGAATGTATTTTCTTCTTACATAGCATATAATTTAAATTATATTTCTTGAGTAAATGAAAGGACTAAAAATAAGCAGATTAAAAAAAATCTTGCTAGAGGAGTCCCATGACTGAATAAAAGGGCACTGAAGTTATATATTTTTCTTATTTGTACAGAAAGTTGCATAAAATAATATTTTGTAAGTGCGTGCTTTGAAAATGATTCCTATTCCTATTTAAGGCACTGAATGTTTTCCATCATGTATTTACAAGTATATGTGTAAATATACAAAGTACATAACTATTTATTTGTATATGTGTATTTTATTTAAGAAAAGGCAATGTTTATTCATGAGTTTGATATGATCTATGGACAAAGTTTGTTTTAAACTTTTCCAAATATGTAACACACTGTAGGTGATCCAGAGAAAATTCCACACTCATTTATATGTAAATCATGAAGCTGCCAATAAAAGCCAATAGGTGAGGGGACAAAATATAATTCATATTGTAAAGAAGATTTATTCAGGATCTCTAGGTTAATTACAAACTGCATTTTCTTCTAGTCCTGGCTTTAAAAATAAAATCGTTTTACTCTTTCATCTTTCTTGGTGACATTTATATAATTAAAACTTCAGGAGGGCAGAGATATTTATCTGTTTTATTCAATGATGAATATTTCAAGCCTAGAACAATGTTTGGGATATAGTATAAGTCAATAAAAATTACTCAATGAATTAATGAGTGAAATATAAGAAGACCCATTCCTAAGCAACACAAAATACTTTATTACTTGTCACAAAATTCTTGAGAGGAAGAGAAGGATGGTCCCCATTGCATTAAAATATTTTAGTATTCTTTCTAATCTACTAAAAATGCAGAAATCCATATTCCTGTGGAAATACCAGGAAAAGTTATGGTTCTAACTCTGATAAAACTTTAAGGATTTTTTTAAAAATGTATGGTGATGAAAGAAATACTTCCATTCTTGTGAATTTCATAACTATAGAGCATACATATTATTTGTTAAGTTTGTTAGAATTCAGAAGTTAGATTTTTTTTTTTTTTTTTTTTTTTTGCTGTACGCAGGCCTCACTGTTGTGGCCTCTCCTGTTGCGGAGCCCAGGCTCCGGACGCGCAGGCTCAGCGGCCATGGCTCACGGGCCTAGCCGCTCCGCAGCATGTGGGATCTTCCCGGACCGGGGCACGAACCTGTGTCCCCTGCATCGGCAGGCGGACTCAGCCACTGCGTCACCAGGGAAGCTCCAAAAGTGAGATTTTTTTGAAAAAATATAAAGCTTTAATATCCTTGAACAAATCTTTGATTAATACGCTTGACTTCTTGCATCTAAGATCAAGGTGAGACAAACAAATCATGCATATTAACTTATTATTTAAGTACAATTGATTTCTTACTTGTCAGTACTTATAAAATGGAAAGAAACAGAAGTAAACTATAAGACAGAAATTAATTGACATAAAATGTAAAGAAGTAAATAATTACATAGATTATCTGTTCTTACTTTTAATTGGTTTTTCCATAAAATAAGCACATATTATAGCAATATATCAATTATTTTGTGTGTGTGGAAAAGGGCTAAAGTATATTTGGGGTATGTAGATCAAGTACCATAGGTAAAGAAAATCAAAACTTATCTTTCCTAAACTCAGTAGCTGAAATTGCTATTTTCTTCCACCTTATTGTCCCAAGATTCTTTCTTCTATGACACAATTTTGACCAATGAGAGAATTATTATCAAGTTTATTAGCCCTTTAGTGGTTCAGGTCTACATAAGAACTGGACCTAAATTTGGCTTAAAATGACACCTGGACCCTCAATTACATCACTTCCATTTCATGTCAGGCTTGGGCTCCTCATTCCTGGGCTCCTCCTTCAAATTGCATCTCAACACTTCAGGAAACTGAGTACTTCTCTGAACTTCAGTATGTGACAAAGTTATCAAAATTCAAACAAGTTTATATTTCTCCCATCTATTAGATTGTTGATTACTATTCTCATATTCCTAGGAACTGGCTATCATGTATGGAGTAAATTCTCAAAATCCTTCTCTACTGGCGTAAATGTACAAAACATCTACAAAGTCTACTTACTTAATTTGCCCATATTGATAACATGTTCAGAAAAAACAAAGTGGAGTTTGCAATACTCATTTTCATACTGTACATTTGACTTCCTGAGTTTAGGCTGCAGAAACCAGCCTAGAAGATCTTTTTGTCCGATATTTTTTTCTTGTTTTCTTCTCTACCCTGATGCTCATTGCTGAACATAAGTATCTTTTGAACATAAACAAATTCATCCATCTTTTGAACATAAGCAAATTCAAGATATGAAAAGACATGAAGTTTATCAAAATGCTAAAAGACACAACACTTGATTAGAGAATGCATGTATAGACACAGTGAGAAATAAGATTGGGTGGGATAGAGATAGAATATTAAATATAATTTTTAATAACCAAAAATATAACCAACTATGACTTGACAATTTACCAATATTTTAGGTCCTTGAATGAGAGAGCAACCTGAGTAAAATATTTTCTATACTCAATGATTTTTTTAAAAATAAGTAAGCAGATATTTTGTAATTAACAGGACAGGTTGAAAGAGGAAGTGGCTGGGGACAAGAAAATCAAATAAAAGAACTATATTGATACCAGGTCTCAAGCAATTGAGTTTGAGTAGAATCGTTCCTCTTGATCTGGGTAAGAAAATATAAATCTGAAAGGTAAATAGTAGCTACTAGCCTGAAAAAGGAAATAATTAGGGTAAATAGAATTAGTGAATACTAAGCCATTTCTCCTGGGAGAAATTCGAGGTTAATTTCCTGCAAGCTACTGGTCACAACATTTTTGTTAACCAATCAATAAATAAACTTGTTTTGTTTCTATTAAAAGATATCTTATTTAATATATAGTTGTTACAAATAATTAATTGGATGCAATATTTCTTTATAATAATAACACAGTAGCCTTTTCTCCTAACATTTTCTTGACCCTGGGTAACATGACCTAAAATGTATTTGGCTTTAGCCTGATGCAATGCTGACCACTAAGCTTTTTAAATTGGTTATCACCTCATACATCCACAATTGTAACCTCTTTTCTATCTTTCCCATAGCTTCATCATGCACTGTAGGTTTGACTTTAGCACTTTATGAAGCAGGCTCATGTACAGATCAGAAAATTTCTTTCTTTATTTTTTCCTGGATGGGTAGTGTTATTGATTTATTAACACTGAACTCACACCCAAGGGCAATACAACTAATGCCTGAAAAAGCTTATCTAACACATGTATTTTCTCTGTAAAACACATCACAGCCTTCTTGTGCTTAGGGACACTAGACAATCCTTCCAAACTATGGTTGGGGGGCATTTTAAACAGCAAAATCACTAACAAAAAGCACAAAAATGACACATTTTACAGTAGGAGAGCTGAAACAGAAGAGAGAGTGTCGTCTTGTTGGGAACAAGAACTTTGAGTGACTCAGACTTTTTGCTGCTCTGCGCATGACCTCAAGTGACTATGATAAGCTCTCTGAGTATTAATTTTGGGGTTAGAAATACATTTTAGAGACAAGCCTCTCGGGCTGATTGGCCTATGGTCTACAATCCAAGAAGAGATTTGAGGTCCTGAGGACCAGCTACACCACTAGGACCACTACACCTAGTGTTTTTCCTTATGGCAAAGTTTTAAAAAAAGAGGGAGAAGATCTTCAACTAAGATAGAACTCAAAAGATACCTACATTCTAGATTAGGAGACAATTGCCTTTGGCGACTCAGGCTGGTGCAACATCATGCTGGCCTCTGCCACCGCAGGCTCGCCCCACACTCCATACCCCTCCCTCACCCCCTGCCGAGTGCGCCAGAGCCCCCAGATCAGCTGTTCCTTTAACCCCCTCCTGTCTGGGCAAAGAACAGATGCCCTCAGGCAACCTACACACAGAGTGGGTCCAAATCCAAACCCAAACCCCAGGAGCTGTGCGAACGAACAAGAGAAAGGGAAGTCTCTCCCAACAGCCTCAGGAGCAGCAGTTTAAATCTCCACAATCAACTTGATGTACTCTGCATCTGTGGAATACCTGAATAGACAACAAATCATCCCAAATTGAGGTGGACTGTGGGAGCAACGATATATATATATATATATTTTTTTTCCCTTGTTCTCTTTTTGTGAGTGTGTATGTGTATGCTTCTGTGTGTGATATTGTCTGTATAGCTTTGCTTTAACCATTTGTCCTAGGCTTCTGTCTGTCCATTTTTTATTAATTTTTAAAAATTTTATCTTAATAATTATTTTTCATTTTAATAACTTCATTATAATAACTTTATATTATTTTATTGTACTTTTATTTTATTTAATGTTATTTAGTTCTTTCTTTCTTTTTTTATTTCTCCCCTTTACTCTGAGCCGTGTGGATGACAGGCTCTTGGTGCTCCAGCCAGGCATCAGGGCTGTGCCTCTGAGGAGGGAGAGCCAAGTTCAGGACATTGGTCCACAAGAGACCTCCCAGTTCCACGTAATATCAAATGGCAAATATCTCCCAGAGATCTCCATCTCAACGCCAAGACCCAGCTCCACTCAATGAGCAGCAAGCTACAGTGCTGGACACCCTATGCCAAACAACTAGCAAGACAGGAACACAAACCCATCCATTAGCACAGAGGCTGCCTATAATCATAATAAGGCCACAGACAAACCAAAACACACGAACAGACGTGGACCTGCCCACCAGAAAGACAAGATGCAGCCTCATCCACCAAAACACAGGCACTAGTCCCCTCCACCAGGAAGCCTACACAACCCACTGAAGCAACCTTAGGCACTGGGGACACACACCAAAAACAAAAGGAACTACGAACCTGCAGCCTGCAAAAAGGAGACCCCAAACACAGTAAGTTAAGCAAAATGAGAAAACAGATGTTTAACAATGTTTAACAAGGACCTAGAAGAACTAAAGAGCAAACAAACAGTGATGAAAAAAACAATAAATGAAATTAAAAATTCTCTACAAGGGATCAATAGCACAATAACTGAGGCAGAAGAACGGAAAAGTGACCTGGAAGATAAAATAGTGGAAATAACTACTGGAGAGTAGAATAAAGAAAAAAGGATGAAAAGAATTGAGGACAGTTTTAGAGACCTCTAGGACAACATTAAATGCATGAACATTCAAATTATACGGGTTCCAGGAGAAGAAGAGAAAAAGAAAGGGACTGAGAAAATACTTGAAGAGATTATAGTAGAAAACTTCCCTAATATGGGAAAGGAAATAGTTAATCAACTCCAGGAAGCACAGAGAGTCCCATACATGATAAATCAAAGGAGAAACACGCCAATACACATATTAATCAAACTATCAAAAATTAAATACAAAGAAAAAATATTAAAAGTAGCAAGGGAAAAACAACAAATAACACACAAGGGAATCCCCATAAGGTTAACAGCTGATCTTTCAGCACAAACTCTGCAAGCAGAAGGGAGTGGCAGGACATATTTAAAGTGATGAAGGAGAAAAACCTACAACCAAGATTACTCTACCCAGTAAGGATCTCATTCAGATTTGACAGAGAAATTAGAAATTTTACAGACAAGCAAAAGCTAAGAGAATTCAGCAGCACCAAACCAGCTTTACAACAAATGCTAAAGAAACTTCTCTAGGCAGGAAACACAAGAGAAGGAAAAGACCTACAAAAACAAACCCAAAACAATTAAGAAAATGGGGTTAGGAACATACATATCGATAATTACCTTAAATGTAAATGGATTAAATGCTCCAACCAAAAGACAGAGACTGGATGAATGGACACAAAAACAAGACCTGTATATATGCTGTATACATGAGACCCACTTCCGGCCTAAGGCCACATACAGAATGAAACTGAGGGTATGGAAAAAGATATTCCATGCAAATGGAAATCAAAACAAAGCTGGAGTAGCAATTCTCATATCAGACAAAACAGACTTTAAAACAAAGACTATTACAAGAGAAAAAGAAGAACACTACATAATGATCAAGGGATCAATCCAAGAAGAAGATATAACAATGGTAACTATTTATACACCCAACATAGGAGCACCTCAATACATAAGGCAAATACTAACAGCCATAAAAGGGGAAATAGAAATTAAAACAATCATAGTAGGGGACTTTAACACCCCACTTTCCTCAATGGACAGATCATCCAAAATGAAAATAAATGAGGAAACACAAGCTTTAAATGATACATTAAACAAGATGGACTTAATTGATATTTATAGGACACTCCATCCAAAACCAACAGAATACACTTTCTTCTCAAGTGCTCATGGAACATTCTCCAGGATAGATCATATCTTGGGTTACAAGTCAACCCTTGGTAAATTTACGAAAATTGAAATCATATCAAGTATCTTTTTCAAACACAACACTAAGACTAGATATGAATTACAGGAAAAAGTCTGTAAAAAATACAAACACATGGAGGCTAAACAATACACTACTTAATAACCAAGAGATCACTGAAGAAATAAAAGAGGAAATCAAAAAATACCTAGAAACAAATGACAATGAAAACACGATGACCCAAAACCTATGGGATGCAGCAAAAGCAGTTCTAAGAGGGAAGTTTATAGCAATACAATCCTACCTTAAGAAACAAGAAACATCTCAAATAACCAACCTAAACTTACACCTAAAGCATTTAGAGAAAGAAGAACAAAAGAAATCCAAAGTTAGCAGTAGGAAAGAAATCATAAAGATCAGATCAGAAATAAATGAAAAATAAATGAAGGAAAAAATAGCAAAGCTCAATAAAACTAAAAGCTGGTTCTTTGAGAAGGTAAACAAAATTGATTAGCCAGACTCATCAATAAAAAAAGGGAGACGCCTCAAATCAATAGAATTATAAATGAAAAAGGAGAAGTAACAACTGACACTGCAGAAATATAAAGGATCATGAGAGATTACTACAAGCAACTATATGCCAAAAAAATGGACAACCTGGAAGAAATAGAGAAATTCTTAGAAATGCACAACCTGCCATGATTGAATCAGGAAGAAATAGAAAATATGAACAGACCAGTCACAAGCACTGAAATTGAAACTGTGATTAAAATCTTCCAACAAACAAAAGCCCAAGACCAGATGACTTCACAGGTGAATTCTATCAAACATTTAGAGAAGAGCTAACACCGATCCTTCTCAAACTCTTCCAATATATAGCAGAGGGAGGAAAATTCCCAAACTCATTCTACAAGGCCACCATCACCCTGATACCAAAACCAGACAAAGATGTCACAAATAAAGAAAACAACAGGCCAATATCACTGATGAACCTAGATGCAAAAATCCTCAACAAAGTACTAGCAAACAGAATCCAACAGCACATTAAAAGGATCATACACCATGATCAAGTGGGGTTTATCCCAGGAATGCAAGGATTCTTCAATATACACAAATCAGTCAATGTGATAAACCATATTAACAATGAAGGAGAAAAAACATATGATCATCTCAATAGATGCAGAGAAAACTTTTGACAAAATTCAACACACATTTATGATAAAAACCATCCAGAAAGTAGGCATAGAGGGAACTTACCTCAACATAATAAAGGCCATATATGAGAAACCAACAGCCAACATCGTCCTCAATGGTGAAAAACTGAAAGCATTTCCACTAAGATCAGGAACAAGACAAGGTTGCCCACTCTCACCACTGTTATTCAATATCGTTTTGGAAGTTTTAGCCACAGCAATCAGAGAAGAAAAGGAAATAAAAGGAATCCAAATCAGAAAAGAAGAAGTAAAGCTGTCACTGTTTGCAGATGACATGATACTATGCATAGAGAATCCTAAAGATGCTACCAGAAAACTACTAGAGCTAATCAATGAATTTGGTAAAGTAGCAGGATACAAAATTAATGCACAGAAATCTCTGGCATTCTTATACACTAATGATGAAAAATCTGAAAGTGAAATTAAGGAGACACTCCCATTTACCATTGCAACAAAAAGAATAAAATATGTAGGAATAAACCTACCTAAGGAGACAAAAGACCTGTATGCAGAGAATTATAAGACACTGATGGAAGAAATTAAAGATGATACAAATAGATGGAGAGATATACCATGTTCTGGGATTGGAAGAATCAACATTATGAAAATGACTGTACTACCCAAAGCAATCTACAGATTCAATGCAATCCTTATCAAACTACCACTGGCATTTTTCATAGAACTAGAACAAAAAATTTCACAATTTGTATGGAAACAGAAAAGACCCCGAATAGCCAAAGCAATCTTGAGAAAGAAAAACGGAGCTGTAGGAATCAGGCTCCCTATCTTCAGAGTGTACTGCAAAGCTACAGTAATCAAGACAGTACGGTACTGGCACAAAAACAGAAGTATATATCAATGGAAGAGGAGAGAAAGCCCAGAGATAAAGTCACACACATATTGTCACCTTATCTTTGATAAAGGAGGCAAGAATATACAATGGACAAGAGACAACCTCTTTAATAAGTGGTGCTGGGAAAACTGGACAGCTACATGTAAAAAAATAAAATTAGAATGAAATGAAACTCCCTAACACAATACATACACAAAAATAAACTCAAAATGGATTAAAGACCTAAATGTAAGGCCAGACACTATAAAACTCTTAGAGGAAAACATAGGCAAAACACTCTATGACATAAATCACAGCAAGATCCTTTTTGATCCACCTCCTAGAGAAATGCAAATAAAAACAAAAATAAACAAATGGGACCTAATGAAACTTAAAAACTTTTGCACAGCAATGGATACCATAAACAACACGAAAGGACATCCTTCAGAATGGGAGAAAATATTTGCAAATGAAGAAACCGACAAAGGATTAATCTCCAAAATTTATAAGCAGCTCATGCAGCTCAATATCAAAAAAACAAAAACCCAATCCATAAATGCGCAGAAGACCTAAATAGACATTTCTCCAAAGAAGATATACTGATTGCCAACAAACACATGAAAGCATGCTCAACACTATTAATCATTAGTGAAATGCAAATCAAAACTACAATGAGGTATCAGCTCACACTGGTCAGAATGGCCATCATCAAAAAATCTACAAACCGTAAATGCTGGAGAGGTGTGGAGAAAAGGGAACCCTCTTGCACTGTTGGTGGGAATGTAAATTGATACAGCCACTATGGAGAAGAGTATGGAAGTTCCATAAAAAACTAAAAATAGAACTACCATACAACCCAGCAATCCCACTACTAAGAATATACCCTGAGATAACCATAATTCAAAAAGAGTCATGTACCAAAATATTCACTGCAGCTCTATTTACAATAGCCTAGACATGGAAGCAACCTAAGTGTCCATCAACAGATGAATGGATAAAGAAGATGTGGCATATATATATATACAATGGAATATTACTCAGCAATAAAAAGGAACGAAACTGAGTTATTTGTAGTGAGGTGGATGGACCTAGAGTCTGTCATACAGAGTGAAGTAAGTCAGAAAAGAGAAACAAATACTGTATGCTAACACATATATATGGAATATTAAAAAAAAAAAAACTCGTCATGAAGAACCTAGGGGCAAGACAGGAATAAAGATACAGACCTACTAGAGAATGGACTTGAGGATACCGGGAGGGGGAAGGGTAAGCTGGGACAAAGTGAGAGAGTGGCGTGGACATATATACAGTACCAAATGTAAAACAGATAGTTAGTGGGAAGCAGCTGCAGAGAACAGGGATATCAGCTCGGTGCTTTGTGACCACCTAGTGGGGTAGGATAGGGAGGGTTGGAGAGAGAGAGACGCAAGAGGGAAGAAATATGGGGACATAAGTATATGTATAACTGATTCACTTTTTTATAAAGCAGAAACTAACATGCCATTGTAAAGCAGTTATACTCCAATAAAGGTGTTTAAAAAAAAAGAAATACATTTTAGATAGCAGGCAAATTCATGAACATGGAATTGACAAATAATGAAGATTCACTGTATATTAAAAAAGACTGGCTGTGAAGCATAAGTTGGCAACATCCTTTTTGTTTTAAATTTATTTATTTATTTTTGGCTGCATTGGGTCTTCGTTGCTGTGCATGGGCTTTCTCTAGTTGTGGCAAGCAAGGGCTACTCTTCATTGCAGTGCCCGGGCTTCTCATTGTGGTGGCTTCTCTTGTTGCAGAGCACAGGCTCTAGGAATGCGGGCTTCAGTAGTTGTGGCACACGGCTCAGTAGTTGTGGTGCATGGGCTTAGTTGCTCCGTGGCATGTGGGATCTTCCCGGACCAGGGCTCGAACCTGTGTGCCCTGAGTTGGCAGGTGGATTCTTAACCACTGCGCCACCAGGGAAGCCTGGCAACATTCTTATTATACATGAACACCTGTTTAGAATTTAAGATTTTACTTTTTTTTAGGGAGAAATCTTCATTATCAGTTCCAAGACATCATCAGTACTGTCTTGAGTGTTTGCTATCTGCAATTTTTATCATTCTTGCTTTTGATTTATGAATGTCAGTAGGATTAATTTCATCTTTACAGACCTAATTTATTGTGGATTACTTGGCAAACTACTTCATTACAGTGATGTGTACGTACATAGAGTGTTTTTACTTTAATTTTCCAGTAATTAGGCTTTCAGACATTTATGTATTGCAGTTCACAAATGAATGACCCCACTTTTTGTGCATAGTAACAATTTATCATTCATCTGCTCTTTGGAAGAATGCTATTTTAAGAACTAGCAAGTTAATTATTGATGTGATTATATAAAATGGATGGATTGAATAGGTATTTTAAGGTATAAAATTAAATGCACATAGTCAATTTTTTTATTTTATAAAGTGAATATATGTTGCAAGTAACTTGCTTTTTGCATCTTTTCTTCTAATTTATGATAGTCTTCAATAAAATGAAAGAAAAGAGGTAGTAGAACACATGCGTTGTCTATAGCTGCTGAGACCACTACTACATTCCTGACATAAGTCTAGCCAATAGAAATATCATTTCCTTATATTTTAAACTAGCCAGTATCGCTAAAGTCATATTCATCTGTCTTTACTGAGTGATGGCATGGCCAGATGTGGCCAAAACATGTGAAAAATCAGACAAAACCATATTATAGTGAAAGATAGAAAAATATAACAAGAATGTAGAGAAAGAAGCAGATGTGAGAAAGAATGAGAAAATGTGAAACAGTAGCTGCCTCTTATTATATATTGAGCACATACTTACATGGTAATTAGTATGGACTATGCACTATTCTAAATACTTAATACTCACAATGGCCATATGAAGTGATCCTATATTATGGACATTATACAGATATGGAAACTGAGCACAAAAGTTTAGGGGACTTGCTAACATCATAGACCCAATAAAGTGGTAGCATCAGAGTTCAAGTTCTAGGCAATCTGCCTGCAGAATCCATGTCATTTAACATTGTATTAGGCTACCAGTTATTAGCTCTGTAGGTTCTGGTTTTATTGTCCATTATTCTTCTATGCACCTTTGACATAGAGTCGTCCAAATTCCATAAAGTATCTATTTAGTTCCTAAAGGATTTCCTTAAAAACAAAATAAAAACTTTTACTTATGTAAAAGAGAAGCACTCCCTCTCTCCACCATGGGAAAAAAGGGGAAAGAGCAAAGCACACTGACCAGATTTTACAAAGTGTGGACATACAATACCATTGACTATGTTAGTGAATCCTCACTATAGAAACTTCTGGAAAATAATCAGAATGATTCATTAGAAATTATGTATTTTGTACTAGTTTGTAAGGCAGACATATTTCATTGCCGTTTCCTAGGTAAAATACAATCACTTAAAAAAATCTATGTATCAATAATTTGATTACACCTTAAACCTAAAATGTTTGTCTTCCTAATTCCTGAAATCATGGAGATAGTATTTATACTGTCGTTTTAAATGTAGTTAATTGTGGAATACTTTTTAGGAGAAGGTAGAAAAAAGTATGCTTCCACAAAGTATAAATTGGAAGTTTACATGATTTTCTTTAGAGGACTTATGGACTATTTTTGTAGAAATAATTTCAACAGCTTGCTGTATTTCTCATTCTAATTGTATTTGTGTTACAAAAAAAGTGAACAGTATAGTAAAACAATTGAATTAGCTGCATTATAATACCCTTAGAAAAGACTAATTTGTAATTCAGTGATTTGGGTTTTTCCTACACTGTTTAATAAAGAATGTGTACCCCCAATATTAATGTTTATTGTTTCCGACGGTGGAAATCAAATACATATTCCAAGAATTTTAAATCCACTATGTTTTCTTTCCTGATAAAGAACATAAATAGAAAACACATCCTATAGTACATAAGATGTTCAGTGAATTTATGCATTAATTAGAGATATATAATGCTTCGTCATTCTGAGATCAGGTCAGATCAGTAGAATTTGGCATATATGCGGATCATTAAAGCTCAAAAGTTACTTTTATCTAAACTGTCCATGGACACACAACGTAAAGTCTCTAACCAACTGAAGGCAGTTCTTAATACAAACTTAGAATTCACCTCTGTCACAGACATTTATAATCCAAATTCTTTGTCCAGAGATGCAGGAATAAACAACCACTGAATTCCTTTCCTTTCCCTATCCCTTTAAACTCCATCTTCAAATACAGATTTACCCCAGGTGGTTTTTCAAAATCAACTTCAAAACCAGCTTAAGATGGATCTTACAACACTGGTAAAATAGTGCCCTCATTTTCCCTATTTTCATTCTTTTTGCCTCTTAACTGCTGAATTTTCAAAATAATTCCATTAAATTTATATACCCCAACTTTAACTTGGCTACTTTAAGCACTCAGAAATCCTGTGTTTAGCTTCACTTTTCCCTCCCCTTCAACTGTTGCATCACTTGGTATGCAGAAATGTTCATGCAGAGGTTGCTCCAGCAACACATTCTCTTACTTCCTGACCATCTCACTCCACTGGCAATGACTGCCAGTGGAATGACTGAAGGAAATGATTGCCTTCAGGTAAACAAAACTTATCTGATACAGCTTAGGCAAAAAGTGAATTGAAGAAAATGAGGAAAATTATTTTCTTCTGATCATCACCGGTTATCACTTTCACAAGGTCACATGAGGGTCTATTGAATGACTTAATTGATATTTAGAAAAAAATGGAAACAATTGAAATTTCTTAAATAACCTTTTATTTATCATTTTTTCTTATTGAATTTGTAATTTCCTTGTCTGAGAACTACTTTTCCCTGAACATGTGTTCTATTTTTTCTGATTGATCAATCATTTCCTCTCAGAGTGATCTGCCTATTTTGGAAGTTATTATTATTTTCCCCTAAATCAATCAGCTCAAACGGCCTTAGGTATGGATTTTGGCATATGGCCCCTCTTCCTCATAAGTTTCAATGTGCTCCATATTAGAATCAACTGGGGAGACATTTTTAAAATTCCAGTTTCTAGGCTCTACCTCATATCAATTAAATCAGCATCTACATGGCCTGGGATGGAGAGTTGAGGGGGGATAGGAACAGACTTTTTTTAATTCTCAGGTGACTCCACTATGCAGCAGGGTTAAAAATTAGCTTCCTATGTGGTCACAGTCCCATAAGTAATTAGAGGCAAATTATCTCTCTGCCAGAGAACCAGTACTGCCAAAGAAAGCAGACTATCAGACATTATTATTGCACCTGGAGGAAACTTCCCCATTCCTAGGTCTCAGCCTCAGAGACCAGTAGGAATAAGAACATTTTTCATGCTTTTGTTGTTGGTGGTGGTGGTTTGTTTGGTATTTTTGAGATGTAGGAATTTGGGTATCCTAACATAGAGCCAGTATACTGACTTACTTGAGCATACAGGTCTCTTCTCACCAAAGTCTTATACAACCTTCCACTCCCTGATCCTCATATCTGGTCTCTCTTACAGGCATCTCCAAAAATCTTGTGGCCCTTTGAGATTCACAGAATCCAGATCTCATTTTCAGTCTCCCGTATGCCTTGCAACCATTTTACCTCATCTTAGAAGATAGTGGAATAGAAGGGAATCATGTTCATTTCACCATTTTCCCAGAATCCATTTCCATTGCAATGTATAACATCTTAAATTAACTTAGAGCATTTTACAAATACTAAATCAAATACTTTGTTCAGAAGTATGCTGCCTGTAAATCGAGAAGAAAAAATACAAATCATCTATTTGATGGAAATCAGTGTTTTTAAAATAATTAAGCTCAATTTGATGATCTCCAAGCCAATGCTCACAGTGGAAGATTACACGGCTGTCTATAGCACAGAATATTTCCTCCATAAAATGTTTTCTTTGATCTGTGATATTTTCTTATTAATGTTTTATTACTATTTACTTAATCACTTAATGGATATAAAATACCTTGGGTACTTTCTGGGTAACCTACAAGATATTTTAGAATTATATTAATGATCATTTATGATTTTATCTTAATGCATAATTTAAAAAGTCTTTGAAAATTTAAGCAATATATATCAAAGATATTAATATTAATTTGTTTAGGCCTGAAAATACCTTAACTCAATGGAACAAAGAACTGTAACTAATTAAGCTTAATTTACAGGAAAAAGTTACCAGAGTCATTGAAAAGGAATGACCAGATTTGAATATATGTTTAATTAGTGATGGAAAACTCCCTGTCATAACTAGATATTAAAAAAAGTAATGTGGGTATTGGGATAATGTCGTTTAGTTGGTAAAGTTTCAACATGAAATATATAATTGTAATTGCATTTCAAAAATAAATAAAAAGGAAGTCATTGAAAAAATGGACTCTGTAATATTTGCCTCCCAAATCCAAATATTGCAACCAACCTGAAATCTGTTGAATTACTTTCCTCTCATTTTAAAACTACTAGAGTGTACTGTAAAACTGATTGTTAATAATTTAAGTACTTCCTAGTGCATATGCATATTATTGAACTTATTTTTAGATTTAAAAATTAAGTAAACAACTTAAATTAGGATTAACACTATTTTCAAATTTTTTGGATTAAGATCAAAATAGTTAAAAAATCTTGAATATCTGGCTTTGGGACAAGAGTCCCAGTCTTTTACTTGGTAACTATATTATTTGGAAAGTTGTTCTATTTTTCTTGCATTTCTTCCTTAAGATATTTTATGTGTTTTTTCAGAGTTGATCTGCAGTTGCTAATTGTTTAAACCTAATTTATCTTAATATTGATTTTTAAATTTTATTTTACCCCTTAAGTCTAATTGATATTTATAATAAATTATCTAGTTTTTCATTGTAAATCAAAGGAATTATTTGAATCAGATTCTTTAGTTCTCAAATCTAATTATGTACTGTTCATAGAATATCAATTATCTCTACTTTTATGACTTAGAGCATCAAATACATTTTTTACCTTTGCTAAGTTATTAGTTAATAAATGCAAGAAGCATATTAATATAATAACCTATATTCTGGGATCAGACTTATCAGTGCATTACATACTATTTAAAATTTATATTTCTATCGGAAGCTATAGGATGACTGTAGCAATTATGTGTTACCAATATAGGTAAAATAGTGAAATTATTTTATTGAAGTTAGATATATAGGTCATAGAATTGGAAGACTACAAATTTTTACCTCCAATTGTTTGGCTGTCAAACCATAGCTCAGGGACCTTTAGGTACTAAACTGTAGCAGTTCTTTATATTTGATTTAGTAATATATCAATACAAAAATTTATGCAAAGAAAATACACAAATGCCAGGATATATTTAGAAGATAACCTAGGGTAATTAATACACTTATAAAATAATTTAGTCTTTAGATTAATAATTTTCTTTGAAATATTCACATGTTTTATGTAAAACAAAATATATTTATATGATTGTAATGCATGTGGAAAATTATCAGCAAAGAATATAAGCATGATCAGATTTTCATGTTAGAAACGCTGTCTTAATAGAAGTGCAAGGGAAGGCCTGGGGCCTGGGAATACTGGAGAAAAGAGCAACTGTTACAAAGTTTCCTAGCTTTCCAGGCAAAACAAAGGACTTACAATACGATAAGGACAGTTGGGAATCATACTGCTTTGTTTCTTTTATGTCTGGCTCTTTATTAATATTATGTACAGGAGATTAATTCATACTGGGACAATGAAATTTTTCACTTGGTATCTACTATGGACATTTGGTTGGTTAGAATTTTGACTATTATAAAAAACTTGGCTATGAACATTTTTTGCAGTTTTGGTGGACATATGAACTAGTTTCTCTTAAGCATATACACGAGTATAATTGCTGCATCACAGGCTAAATATATGTTTAAATTTGGTAAGTTTTGCATTGGATCTATAGATCAATTTGGAAAGAATAAAAATCTCACCAATACTGAGATTTCTTATGCATATAAATAGTGTATCATTCTATTTAGGTCTCCCTTTTCTTCAGTAAATTTTGTAATCTTCCATCTAGAGTTCCTGCATGTCTTTTGTTAAATTTATTATAAGTATTCGATATTTTTGATGCTATTGCATGCAATATTGTTCACAAATTTGATTTTTAACCGTTCTTTGCTAACAGATAGAAATATACTTGCATCTTTATACTGACCTTGTATTTTGATGCCTTGCTATATTCACTTATAAGGACAAGTAGCAGAACAAAAAGTGACTAATGTAATGAACAAGCTCAGATGTCTGACAGAAATATGTCAGATTTGAGAGACCTTAAGTATATTATGGAAAAGCTAGTATCTATGGAAGACAAATAGGCCTAGTCTATGATGGATCTACATTTTAGAATGCCTTCCAGAGGAGATTAATGAGAGAACTAAATAGAGGCTATAATGAAAGCAAAATGTATGAAAACATTTCTAAACAAACAAACAAACACATATCCTCAATTTAAAGACTACAAGTGGTCTCAGCAGGAATGACAAAAACAATATATTCTAAAGCAATTCTACTGTTATTTTAGTATTAAAACAGTTTAAATTCTCTAAATTTATATAGTTATAAAAATATATAATATACACTGCAATTAAATTTGCTTCATATTTTATATGCAACACAAGATACCAGAAGTAAATGGAAAAATGTTTTCAAATCTCTAAGAAAAAAATAATTGAATCTTAGTCTTCTATGAAAATTAAAATTATACTCTCAGTATTATTAAAAATATTATTCTTAAAATGATACGCAGAGAGATGCAACAAATAATAAGGGTGGAGTTGTCTCTTTCTAAACAATTATATAAGTGAATTTTGAGAAGTGGGAAAAGGAGATCAAGAAATGACTGAAACTATAGGGAAAGAAATTCTCAATGGCCAATACCCAACACATCAAAACTGGAAAACAAGTGACCAGGAGATTCTGCACATCAACTTCTTATATTCTGATCAATACAACTCCCAAAGCAAACTCATTGTCTACTAGTTTTTTTGTTTTTGTTTTTTTACACCAAATCTCCACCCTCCAATACATGGAAGGGATTAACCATTTGTGTGGAGAATTTGGTAAGATGGGAAATTCTCACTCCATGAAAAAGATGGTATGAGGCAGAAGCAGTTGAGAATGATCCATTAATCTGAGCATGAGTAGATACATTGTCACTACGACACATACTGTATTCTAAGTGTCTATGTATTTTGGCATCATTTTTAATATTTTAATGCATTTGAACTGTTTTGATTATGTGCATAATGTTGGAGAGCTAACTTAATTTTCTTAAGCACATAGCCAATTTAACCAATAAAATGATTGAATATATTCTTATTGATATTTACAATATCTATTGCGTACAAAATTCCCATAAATCCAGACATTTGTGTCTAAGTTTTAACACTACAGTATTTTGATTATTAAGTTCTTAAATGTATTTTGATAATGGTAAGGAGAGTCCTTCTTCACTGTTTTTAATGAGAATGCTAAAGAAAATATTTTCTTGTCAGTGCATTTTCCAACAGACTTCTTTATTTTGTCTTACATATGTATAACTGATTCACTTTGTTATAAAGCAGAAACTAACACACCATTGTAAAGCAATTATACTCCAATAAAGATGTAAAAATAAATAAATAAATGTACAAAAAAATAAAGGCCTATCCACACTGAGATGTATAGCTTCTTGAATATCAAAGTACAAATTTAAAAAATGAGAATAAGTAGACGGAGAATCTTATAATGTGATTTTTCCAGAAAATCTTATAGATAATACTGAATAGTGTAATCCTATTCAGTAGTGTAATAATTTCACCTTACTGACATGTTAAAATGTAGCTCATCCTTGTGGTGTCTGAGAATTGTCCAACGTCCTCACTCTACCTGTTACTAAAGGCCTCTCTGGTGTTGCTTACAAACATTCTGGTGTAAGCTTCTGTGGGGTTGGTTTCAGGGGGTTGTTTCATTTCCCTAAGCTTACCAAGTGCCTGTGGGACATACAGGCACTCTGAGATTCAGGCACAACCCCCATTTGGCCTCCGACTTTGATCCATCCGCCTCTTACCCGTAGGATCATCTCACCCTGCACTGCAGCAATCCCAAGGTAAACACCTAGATTCTTCATTCTCAGATGACTTCAGATCCCCACTCCTCAACCCCTTGCACACAAATATATCATATAAGAAGTTCTGGATCACATCTATGCTTTGTGTAGGACATGGGAAAACAAGGAGCATTGCTAAGAACATTGATTTAAGATACTCTATCAGACATTCTCCACCAAATAAGAAATAGAACTAAAGTTCCTCTACTTTCACCATCTCCCCACCAGAAACTAGGTGTATTTGTACCTTCCCATATCCTTCTTAGTCAAGTTAAATATTCAGTGGGTTAATATCCTGGATCTTTGGGTAAAGGACATTTGTCTTCCCTTTCCAACTTTCTCTCCACCACCAACTCTGCCAGAAAGATATTCTCTCCCCACTTCCTTCCTGATGGGAAAGAGCTCTATATCATACCATCCTCCTTCCCTCCTTCCCCAAGAGAGGGGAACGTGCTGGGCCTGGCTGGCTGCTAGAAGGGTTGCAGCTTGGAAGTTGTTGCAAAGGTGTGGAAGGCTTATTCTCTGAAATCACACAGGTATTTGGAACATCAGATGGGGATGAGTGCAGTTCCTCCTTGCTTGTTGTGTTCCTATGTGCAGTTTTATTTTTTTTGGATATTTTTAGTTGGCTCTGTTCAGTTGAGTGCAGTTTTCTGTGTTCACCTCTTGTTTCTCACAGATGAAATCACCTATAAGCAGGCAAAATCTCCATGATGCTCAAATTGTTCCCTGATATATCAATTGTTTGGAAAGTGCTGGTTTTCAAGACAAGTGTTATAGAAAAATGGATTGGATTCATCATTAAAAAAAGGATCATAAAGTTCTCATCACAAGAAAAAAATGTGTAACTTTAAATGGTGACAGATGGTAACGAGACTTATTGTAGTGATCATTTCGAAGTGTATACAAATATAGAATTGTTATATTGTACATTGATAACTAACATAACATATTAGGTCCATTTTTCCTCAATTAAAAAAAGGATGGGTGAAAGAAAGTTAATATACTTGTACAAAACCAACACCACTGCTGGGCAGATGGGTATTCTGAATGAATATTAACTCTAGGTGCCTTTTCCTGATGAGGTAAAGCCAAGAGAACCTCAACTACTGAAACCAGGAGCACATCTCAAAATAATATTGTTCATAGAGACAGGGATGAAGAAGCCAGCCACACTTTAATTATTAGACAACACTGACTTCATGCTTTTATATTCAGCTATCACGGTGAAAAATAAAGGACGTTAAGATGAATAAATTGCACCATTTTGTTTAAAACTGGGGAGAAAATTATATATAAAAATAACTATTTCAATAAATTAAAGTCATGTTATCTTTGTTTAGATGGCTCATTATTTTTTCTTAAATATTTCATTAATCTAAAATAATTTTCATAGTGATTAAAGTGTTCAAGAAATGTTTCAATTTCTGAAGCTCATACTTTTCAAAATATAAAATCAAATAATCTCTGAGGCCATATGTATTTCAGATTCAAAGTAAAACGGAACATTGCTGACACCTTTAATTTGTTAATTCAAGGATCCTAATTTGCCAGTTTAAAATCATCTAACATTTATAGCAGAAAATAAAATAAAATAAATTGAATCTGATAGAGTGATTGTGAAAATTTTAGCTATATTTACCATCAACGCTAACTGTAACCTAAGGAATCAATAGTCAACATCTCCTCATTTAAACCAACTAGTAACAGTCCTTCTCTTTTATCATGGTGCCCCGTTGTCCTCAAACAGTCTGTTAAGTTAAATATTGCTGCAGTCTGCTGAGATTATGCAAGTGTGAAGCCTGATGTTTCAGTTAGCAATCACTTTAAGGGGAAAAAAAAATATTGGCACTGGTTCTTGTGGTTGACACCTTGTACTTCAGTTTCAATTTTTATTTGGATCTGCATGAGTTTCAAACCAGGTGAAAAATCATTTCATTATGACCCAGCGGGGACACAAAATAATTTCACTGAAGCCCAGCTGGTTTGAAAAATGCAATGACAGATAATCAGGTAGGTTTCACATGTTGGCAGCTTTGGAAATCGAAGTTTGACACATCCCTGATTACTTTTTTTTTTTTTTTTGCGGTACGCGGGCTTCTCACTGTTGTGGCCTCTCCCGTTGCAGAGCACAGGCTCCGGACGCACAGGCTCAACGGCCATGGCTCACGGGCCCAGCCGCTCCGCGGCACGTGGGATCCTCCCGGACCGGGTCATGAACCCGCGTTCCCTGAATCGGCAGGCAGACTCTCAACCACTGCGCCACCAGGGAAGCCCCCTGATTACATTTAAAGTAGGATTTATAGTAAAGTCACAAGTTGTACCCAATTTTAATGATCATACTGTAAATCTGGAACTATCTCAAACCTCTTGCTAGCAGGACTGGTTTGCCAGTTTTTCTTCCCATCAGCCTCACCTGGGGGGATTAGGGCACAAGGTAGAGCTCCATGGTCCACATTTCTAAGTCTTGACTGCAAAACTGAGAGTATAATCCATAATTTGCCACATGACTTAGTTATCCTTCAGTACATGTCAAAAGGTTTGAAGTCTGCAACCTAAACTTATGAAATGTTAATTATCATGAGATATTGATTATTTTATGTGTGATCAGTGGCCTGGAAACAGTTGTCCTTTTCTCTCCTCCTTTTCTCTAATCCTTTTCGAATCAAACAAAAATCAGGATGATGAGATTAAGTACATTTTTAAGATAAATACACAACATACATTTCTATACACCATTAAATTCCCATTATATTTAAAGGACTAAATTAATCTAAAGTTGATCTAATCTGAACTACATCTCCTCTATTTGGGGAGTTAGCTGGAAACATATTAATTTCATTACTCCTCTAATAGGCATAATTGCTAGTTAGGTTTAGACTTCCCCAAAGCACTGGAAATTAAGGTGTGGTGGTAGAAGCTAGAACTATTATTTTTTATTCACTTACTTATTCTACATTCATATAAGTTCATTAGAAAAACTAAATGAAGTATTTTAAGTTCATTTTATTATATACCTTAACACAAAAATGATATAAAACAATTAAGAAAACAACTTTCCACATTTAAAAATAATCCGAATATGTACCCTGTTATCTACCTATGATGAAGGTCACTATCTATTTGTTTTTATCCCGTTCATATCCGTGAGTTGTTCGTGGTATTCCCAGGTCTTTGCCTATCTGTCCCACACTTTCATAATCTCCAGATGCTTAAATTTTAATTGTTACATAGATTCTCCACAGTTCCTTACAGCAACATATTTTCAACTGGTCTCAGTTATGTCAAGTTCAAGTCTTAATTTTTTTGAGTAAATATTCTCTGTAAAATTCTCAACTGCTTTCTCATCTTTACTCTGAATCAAAATCTCGTGTATTAATATTTTTGTCGCTTCCTCCTTTCACATTAATTTAAGAAATATCTACTTAGGACCTACTGTGTGTCAAGTGCAGTTTTAAGTGTTGAGCAAACAGATGAATATGACAAGTTCCTGTTCTCAAGAACTTTACAGATGAATACAAAGAAGTTGTATGATTATTAACATAGATTAGGATTATAGAAGAAAATATGGTCAGTTCTCCAGCACGCAAGAGAAAAGTGTGGAATCAGGCTTCATATGGAAGGTAATTCTAGCATTGAGTTGAGAAAAGACTGTGCCACCTTCGAGGACAACTTTCTTATCAGCAAAAATGAACTGCCTTTTACACTGGAATCTCTGAGTGACCAGACCCTTCCTAATTAACTCATTCAGTTCCTTGCTCTTTCCAAGAAAATGTCAGGACTTTAACATCTGATATTTTAAAGGAAGCAGAGCATTTTGACATCAAATCAAATATATGTTAATTCAAATCAGCCCATGAAATGTCACAAAGATAAGTGAGACAGAAGAATATACTTTTTCTCCCCCACAGTTGCAGCAAATTGTTTAATAAGGGAAAATAAATAAATAACTATGTGTAAGAGATCACCAGTAACTGTCTTTCATTTCCTTAAGGAGAGGGACAGAGCAGACTAACACTGCTAGGATTTCTTAATTTACTGGTTCAGTATAATTGTTTAAAATTTCTGAATATAACAGGCAATTACTATTTTTGACTTTTCCCTAGCAGCAATAGTAAATCACAAAAGAAACACATAAGCAAACAAAAATCTCTATCGAAATATTAGCCTGAATCTTGAAAGAAAACGACAGGAAGGTGATAATGTTAAAACAATGAGTGGTTTTATAAATCGAAAGAATTTTTTTTTTTGAATCTTGAAATCTGGATTTATTATTTTTTTTTAATTTTTTAAACATCTTTATTAGAGTATAATTGCTTTATAAAGGTGTGTCAGTTTCTGCTTTATAACAAAGTGAATCAGTTATACATATACATATGTCCCCATATCTCTTCCCTCTTGCATCTCCCTCCCACCCACCCTCCCTATGCCACCCCTCTAGGTGGTCACAGAGCATTGAGCTGATCTCCCTGTGCTATGCGGCTGCTTCTCACTAGCGATCTAGTTTACGTTTGGTAGTGTATATATGTCCATGCCACTCTCTCACTTTGTCCCATCTTACCCTTCCCCCTCCCCATATCGTCAAGTCCATTCTCTAGTAGGTCTGCAATTTTATTCCCGTCTTGCCCCTAGGTTATTCTGACAATTTGCATTTTCTTTTTTAGATTCCATATATATGTGTTAGCATATGGTATTTGTTTTCCTCTTTCACACTTACTTCACTCTGTATAACAGTCTCTAAGTCTACCCACCTCACTACAAATAACTCAGTTTCGTTCCTTTTTATGGCTGAGTAATATTCCATTGTATATATGTGCCACATCTTCTTTATCCATTTATCTGGATGGACACTTAGGTTGCTTCCATGTCCTGGCTATTGTAAATAGAGCTGCTCCGAACATTTTGGTACATGACTCTTTTTGAACTATGGTTTTCTCAGGGTATATGCCCAGTAGTGGGATTGCTGGGTCATATGGTAGTTCTATTTTTAGTTTTTAAGGAACCTCCATACTGTTCTCCATAGTGGCTGTATCAATTTACATTCCCACCAACAGTGCAAAAGGGTTCCCTTTTCTCCACACCCCCTCCAGCATATATTATTTGTAGGTTTTTTGATGATGGCTATTCTGGCCGGTGTGAGGTGATATCTCACTGTAGTTTTGATTTTCATTTCTCTAATGATTAATGATTTTGAGCATGCTTTCATGTGTTTGACAGCAATCTGTATATCTTCTTTGGAGAAATGTCTATTTAGGTCTTCTGCCCACTTTTGGATTAGGTTGTTTGTTTTTTTGATATTCAGGTGTATGAGTTGCTTGTACGTTTTGGAGATTAATCCTTTGTCAGTTGCTTCATTTGCAAATATTTTTGCCCATTCTGAGGGTTCTCTTTTCATCTTGTTTATGGTTTCCTTTGTTCCACAAAAAATTTTGTTTCATTAGCTCCCATTTGTTTATTTTTGTTTTTATTTCCATTTCTATAGGAGGTGGGTCAAAAAGGATCTTGCTGTGATTTATGTCATAGAACGTTCTGCCTATATTTTCCTCTAAGAGTTTGATGGTGTCTGGCCTTACATTTAGGTCTTTAATCCATTTTGAGTTTATTTTTGTGTCTGGTGTTAGGGAGTGTTCTAATTTCATTCTTTTACATGTAGCTGGCCAGTTTTCTCAGAAACACTTATTGAAGAGACTGTCTTTTCTCCACTGTATATTCTTGCCTCCTTTATCAAAGATAAGGTGACCATATGTGCGTGGGTTTATCTCTGGGCTTTCTATCCTGTTCCATTGATCTATACTTCTGTTTTTGTGCCAGTAACATACTGTCTTGATTACTGTAGCTTTGTAGTATAGTCTGACGCCAGGGAGCCTGATTCCTCCAACTCTGTTTTTCTTTTCAAGATTGCTTTGGCTATTCGGGATCTTCTGTGTTTCCATACAAATTGTGAAATTTTTTGTTCTAGTTCTATGAAAAATGCCAGTGGTAGTTTGATAGGAATTGCATGGAATCTGTAGATAGCTCTGGGTAGTAGAGTCATATTCACAATGTTGATTCTTCCAATCCAAGAATATGGTATATCTCTCCATCTATTTGTATCATCTTTCATTTCTTTCATCAGTGTCTTATAATTTTCTGCATACAGGTCTTTTGTCTCCTTAGGTAGGTTTATTCCTACATATTTTATTCTTTTTGTTGCAATGGTAAATGAGGGTGTCTCCTTCATTTCACTTTCAGATTTTTCATCATTAGTGTATAAGAATGCCAGAGATTTCTGTGCATTAATTTTGTATCCTGCTACTTTACCAAATTCATTGATTAGCTCTAGTAGTTTTCTGGTAGCATCTTTAGGATTCTCTATGCATAGTATCATGTCATCTGCAAACAGTGACAGCTTTACTTCTTCTTTTCTGATTTGGATTCCTTTTATTTCCTTTTCTTCTCTGATTGCTGTGGCTAAAACTTCCAAAACGATATTGAATAACAGTGGTGAGAGTGGGCAACCTTGCCTTGTTCCTGATCTTAGTGGAAATGGTTTCAGATTTTCATCATTGAGGATGATGTTGGCTGTGGATTTGTCATATATGGACTTTATTATGTTGAGGTAAGTTCCCTCTATGCCTACTTTCTGCAGGGTTTTTATCATAAATGGGTGTTGAATTTTCTCGAAAGCTTTCCCTGCATCTATTGAGATGATCATATGGGTTTTCTCCTTCAATTTGTTAATATGGGGTATCACGTTGATTGATTTGCATATATTGAAGAATCCTTGCATTCCTGGGATAAACCCCACTTGATCATAATGTGCTGTTGGATTCTGTTTGCTAGTACTGTTGGATTCTGTTTGCTAGTACTGTGTTGAGGATTTTTGCATCTATGTTCATCAGTGATATTGGCCTGTAGTTTTCTTTCTTTGAGACATCTTTGTCTGGTTTTGGTATCAGAGTGATGGTGGCCTCATAGAATGAGTTTGGGAGTGTTCCTCCCTCTGCTATATTTTGGAGGAGTTTGAGAAGGATAGGTGTCAGCTCTTCTCTACACGTTTGATAGAATTTGCCTCTGAAACCACCTGGTCCAGGGCTTTTGTTTGTTGGAAGATTTTTAATCACAGTTTCAATTACAGTGCTTGTGATTGCTCTGTTCATATTTTCTCCTTCTTCCTGGTTAAGTCTCAGAATGTTGTGCATTTCTAAGAATTTCTCTATTTCTTCCAGGTTGTCCATTTTATTGGCATATAGTTGCTTCTAGTAATCTCCCATGAACCTTTGTATTTCTGCAGTGTCAGTTGTTACTTCTCCTTTTTCATTTCTAATTCTATTGATTTGAGGCTTCTCCTGTTTTTTCCTGATGAGTCTGGCTAATGGTTTATCAATTTTGTTTACCTTCTCAAAGAACCAGCTTTTAGTTCTACTGACCTTTGCTACAGTTTCCTTCATTTCTTTTTCATTTATTTCTGATCTTACCTTTATGATTTCTTGTCTTCTGCTAACTTTAGGGTTTTTTTGTTCTTCTTTCTCTAATTGCTTTAGGTGTAATGTTAGGTGGTTTATTTGCAATGTTTCTTGTTTCTTAAGGTAGGATTGTATAGCTATAAACTTCCCTCTTAGAACTGCTTTTGCTGCATCCCATAGGTTTTGGGTCATCGTGTTTCCATTGTCATTTGTTTCTAGGTATTTTTTGATTTCCCCTTTGATTTCTTCAGTGATCTCTTGGTTAGTAAGTAATGTGTTGTTAAGCCTCCATGGGTTTGTATTTCTTACAGATTTTTTCCTGTAATTTATATCTAGTCTCATAGCATTGTGGTCAGAAAAGATACTTGACACGATTTCAATTTTCTTAAATTTACCAAGGCTTGATTTGTGACCCAAGATATAATGTGTCCTGAAGAATGTTCCATGAGCACTTGAGAAGAAAGTGTATTCTGTTGCTTTTAGATGGAATGTCCTATAAATATCACTTAAGTCCATCTTGTTTAATGTGTAATTTAAAGCTTGTGTTTCCTTATTTATTTTCATTTTGGATGATCTGTCCATTGGGGAAAGTGGGGTGTTAAAGTCCCCTACTGTTATTGTTTTACTGTCAATTTCCCTTGTTATGGCTTTTAGCATTTGCCTTATGCATTGAGGTGCTCCTATGTTGGGTGCATAAATAGTTACCATTGTTATATCTTCTTCTTGGATTGATGCCTTGATCATTATGTAGTGTCCTTCTTTCTCTCTTGTAATAGTCGTTGTTTTAAAAGTCTATTTTGTCTGACATGAGAATTGCTACTCCAGCCTTCTTTTGATTTCCATTTGCATGGAATATCTTTTTCCATCCCCTCACTTTCAGTCTGTATGTGTCCCTAGGTTTGAAGTGGGTCTCTTGTAGACAGCATGTATACAGGTCTTGTTTTTGTATCCATTCAGCCAGTCTATGTCTTTTGGTTGGAGTATTTAATCCACTTACATTTTAGGTAATTATCAATAGGTATGTTCTTATTACCATTTTCTTAATTGTTTTGGGTTTGTTTTTGTAGGTCTTTTCCTTCTCTTGTGTTTCCTGCCTAGAGAAGTTCCTTTAGCATTTGTTGTAAAGCTGGTTTGGTGCTGCTGAATTCTCTTAGCTTTTGCTTGTCTGTAAAGGTTTTAATTTCTCCATCAAATCTGAATGAGATCCTTGCTGGGTAATCTTTGTTGTAGGTTTTTCTCCTTCATCACTTTAAATATGTCCTGCCAGTCCCTTCTGGCTTGCAGAGTTTCTGGTGAAAGATCAGCTGTTAACCTTATGGGGATTTCCTTATGTGTTACTTGTTGTTTTTCCCTTGCTGTTTTTAATATTTGTTCCTTGCATTTAATTTTTGATAGTTTGGTTAATATGTGTTTTGGTGTGTTTCTCCTTGGATTTATCCTGTATGGGACTCTCTGCATTTCCTAGACTTGATTAGCTGTTTCCTTCCCCATATTAGGGAAGTTTTCAACTATAATCTCTTCAAATATTTTCTCAGTCCCTTTCTTTTTCTCTTCTTCTTCTGGGACCCCTATAATCGAATGTTGGTGCGTTTAATGTTGTCCCAGAGGTCTCTGAGACTGTCCTCAGTTCTTTTCATTCTTTTTTCTTTATTATGCTCTGCAGTAGCTATTTCCACTATTTTGTCTTCCAGGTCACTTATCCGTTTGTCTGCCTCAGGTATTCTGCTATCAATCTCTTCTAGAGAATTTTTAATTTCATTTCTTGTGTTGTTCATCAGTGGTTGTTTACTCTTTATTTCTTCTAGGTCCTTGTTAAATGTTTTTTGTATTTTCTCCATTCTGTTTACAAGATTTTGGATCATGTTTCCTATCATTATTCTGAATTCTTTTTCAGGTAGACTGCCTATTGCCTCTTCATTTGTTAGGTCTGGTGGGTTTTTGCCTTGCTCCTTCATCTGCTGTGTGTTTCTCTGTCTTCTTATTTTGCTTAACTCACTGTGTTTGGGGTCTCCTCTTCACAGGCTGCAGATTCATAGTTTCCATTGTTCTTGGTGTGTGGCTACCATTGGTAAGGTTTGTTCAATGGGTTTTGTAGGCTTCCTGGTGGAGGGGACTAGTGTGTTCTGATGGATGAGGCTGTATCTTTCTGGTGGGCAGGTCCACGTCTGGTGGTGTGTTTTGGGGTGTCTGTGGCCTTATTATGATTTTAGGCAGCCTCTGTGCTAATGGATGGGGTTGTGTTCCTGTCTTGCTAGTTGTTTGGCATAGGGTGTCCAGCACTGTAGCTTGCTGGTCGTTGAGTGGAGCTGGGTCTTGGCGTTGAGATGGAAATCTCTGGGAGATTTTTGCCATTTGATATTACATGGAGCTGGGAGGTCTCTTGTGGACTAATGTCCTGAACTCAGCTCTCTCAAGTCAGTGGTACAGCCCTGACGCCTGGCTGGAGCACCGAGAGCCTGTCCTCCACACAGCTCAGAATAAAAGGGAGAAAAGAAAAATATAGAAAGAAGAAAATAAAATAAATTAAAATAAAGTTATTAAAATAAAAAATAATTAGTAAGAAAAAAGCTTTTTACCAAATAAAAAAATAACAAAACAAAAAAATGGATAGACAGAACTCTTGGACAAATGGTAAAAGCTAAGCTATACAGAGAAAATCACACACAGAAGCATACACATACACACTCACAAAAAGAGAAAAAGATGAAAAAAATATATATATCATTGCTCCCAAAGTCCACCTCCTCAGTTTGGGATGATTCGTTGTCTATTCAGGTATTCCACAGATGCAGGGTACATCAAGTTGATTGTGGAGATTTAATCCTCTGCTCCTGAGGATGCTGGGAGAGATTTACCTTTCTATTCTTTTTTTGCATAGCTCCCAGGGTTCAGCTTTGGATTTGGACCCGTCTCTGCATATAGGTCGCCTGAGGGCATCTGTTCTTTGCTCAGACAGGACGGGGTTAAAGGAGCAGCTGATTTGGGGGCTCTGGCTCACTCAGGCCGGGGGGATGGAGGGGCACGGAGTGCGGGGCGAGCCTGCACCAGCAGAGGCCAGTGTGATGTTGCACCAGCCTGAGGTGCGCCATGTGTTCTCCCGGGGAAGTTGTGCCTGGATCACGGGACCCTGGCAGTGGCGGACTGCAAAGGCTCCCAGGAGGGGAGGTGTTGAGAGTGACCTGTGCTCGCACACAAGCTTTTTGGTGGCGGCAGCAGCAGCCTTAGCATCTCATGCCTGTCTCTGGGGTCCGCACTGATAGCCATGTCTCACGCCCGTCTCTGGAACTCCTTTAAGCGGCGCTGTTAATCCCCTCTCTTCACGCACCAGGAAACAAAGAGGCAAGAAAAAGTCTCTTGCCTCTTCGGCAGGTCCAGACTTTTTTCCGGACTCCCTCCCGGCTAGCCGTGGTGCACTAACCCCTTCAGGCTGTGTTCACGCAGCCAACCCCAGTCCTCCCCCTGGGATCCGACCGAAGCCCGAGCTTCAGCTCCCCGCCCCCGCCCGCCTTGGTGGGTGAGCAGACAAGCCTCTTGGGCTGGTGAGTGCTGGTTGGCATGGATCCTCTGTGCGGGAACCTCTCCGCTTTGCCCTCCGCACCCCTGTTGCTGTGCTCTCCTCTGTGGCCCCAAAGCTCCCCCCTCCACCACCCGGAGTCTCCGCCCACGAAGGGCCTTCCTAGTGTGTGGCAACCTTTCCTCCTTCACAGCTCCCTCCCACTGGTGCAGGTCCCGTCCCTATTCTTTTGTCTCTGTTTATTCTTTTTTATTTTGCCCTACCCAGGTACGTGGGGAGTTTCTTGCCTTTTGGGAGGTCTGAGGTCTTCTGCCAGGGTTCAGTAGGTGTTCTGTAGGAGCTGTTCCACCTGTAGATGTATTTCTGATGTATCTGTGGGGAGGAAGGTGTACTCCGCGTCTTACTCTTCCGCCATGTTGAAGCTCCTCTCCGAATGAATTTATCTTTATGACAAACTCATATTTTTTCTTATTTTCCTTCAGACATATGAAAATATACTCAACATCCAGCACCAGGACACAGATCAGGACTGAGGAATACTTGTCTAGATCATCAGGCAATCCATAACGTCTGCAGTGGATGGTGGAAATAGGAAGATGAGGATTATGGAAACTACCCTTCTATAGGGCTGTGGTTAATTGAAGCACTGTTGTTTTGTGTAAGGAAGTTTCATTTTATGTTCCTTTGCCAACAAAAAATTGTCATGTGCCATCTGCCTCTACAAGGATTAAATGACTAGTCACTGCAGCCACTGCCCTTCAATACACTCCGAAAGGAGTTCAGGGTGAAGATCGGGAATGAGGCACTCTGTGCCCTGGGAAAACCTGGCAGAACAAGCCTTTAGACAGTTAGATTGTTTTCTGGAGAAGATTTTAGGAGCCCAATTCTTTCATGTCATATCTAGAAAAATCACTATAATCATTAATGGTGACATCTGCTCCTTGTGACTAGCAGCCAGCCTCTGCCAAAATCCATGCTTGACTGCATGTCCCCCCTTCACTAAAATCATATAAAACACTGACCTCTCCCCCTACCTCTTCGAAGCAGTTTGTCAGAGCTATCTGAAATGCTGTCTCCCAAGCTATAGTCCCCATTTTGCCCCAAATAAAATTTCACTCACAACTCCCACGTTACGCATTTTTTTTTCAGTCAACACTTTCATATACACCTGCTGTTATAAGTTTGGAATGGCAGAGTTTTCTATTAATGTGTTACCTTCTTTGTATACAAGCAGTATTTTGGAATATCTGGGTCATAAACTTAGCAGACATTAAACCTGTCTAGGACCCATAGTAGTATAAGGTATCTGATGTTTATCAGGGTATGATTACTATCCACACTTTCTATCTAGAATTAACCTAATGTTTCCCCATTTTTTTCTTACTGACTTGTTTTCAGTTATTCATACTTCAAAATATTTCAGCACAATTTTTGAGATTGCCTCGATGTGAAATAGGGAAGTTTCCTACTATTTCTTTGGGAAAATCTGGTGATAAGAAAAAAAATAATGTTACTTCTCTTAATATGGAATTTGGTATGATAAAATGACATAAATAGGCAAAAATGAGTTAACGTTGGTCATAAGTAACAACGTACAGTAAGCACAATTGGGATCAAACTGAAAAGATTCAGGAGGTCACATTGGTAGGAAATGAGTATCTTTCGTCCTACCTAAATGTATCTCATAATAAAACATAATGGGCCACCATGACATGGGCCATGCAGATTGTTGACAATATACTATTTCAGAGAGATATCACTTGACCACGACACATCTTCCACATTAGAGATGCACTGATGTAAGACAAATTTGAAAAAGATGAGACTGGTAGACAGGCCAAGTCCATGAAATCCCAAGACAGTGTGTGGTCTTTCATAACGTAGAAGCTTCCCTGGTGGCGCAGTGGTTAAGAATCCACCGGCCAATGCAGGGGACACGGGTTCGAGCCCTGGTCTGGGAAGATCCCTCATGCTGCAGGGCAACTAGGCCCGTGCGCCACAACTGCTGAGCTTGTGCTCTAGAGCCCGCAAGCCACAACTACTGAGCCCACGTGCCACAACTACTGAAGCCCGCGTGCCTAGAGCTGGTGCTCTGCAGCAAGAGAAGCCACCGCAATGAGAAGCCCACGCACCACAACAAAGAGTAGCCCCCACTCGCCGCCACAACTAAAGAGAAAGTCCATGCACAGCAAAGGAAGACCCAACGCAGCCTAAATAAATAAAATAAATAAAACCCTGAGGAAGTTTCAGGATCATTGTCATCTAGCACAGATGATAACTCTCTATGGAACTCACCACCCTGAGTTCCCTTCTGCCACTCTCTCTCCCATTACCGTTCCTCTTCCCTCTTTTCTTTCATGGACAATCACCTTCTTTCTACTTCACTCTCTCCTCTAGATCTGTAACTCCACCTAGCAGGCCCTGAATAACTTTGGGAGTGATAATGCCTTAGATAAGGATTGACATTGTTATTTTACTGGCATACCTGTGCATAACATTTACTATCATGATGGCACTGAATATAAAATGGCAGTGATATTTGATAATGTAATCAACAGTCCAGAATCTCATCCTCAACTATCACTTCTTAAATGAAATTTTGCTTTGATTTATGCAGCCATTCTTATGTATGAAATTTTCTTCAGAAACAAAACTACAGTGCAAAAATGTGTCATTACTCAATCACTAGCTCTGTTAAAAATCAAACAAATAGCAGTATCTTGTATTAGGTGGTTTATTCAATTCAGAATAGGTATTGACACAACAGGATATGTTCAGTTCCCTTCAGAGAAGACATGTTATGGAAATGACAAGTTTTAAAACTTGTGGGGACGTTAAGAAACACAGTTAAAAATTTATAGACAATTAAGAACTATTAGCGTTTTTCATAGTATGAGTATGATCACTAGATGACTCCATTAAAGTTACTTGAGGGGCTTATTTACATAAGCAGGTCCCTGGATCCCAGTCTAGACCTATAGAATCAAAGTAACTGGAGGAGGGGCCTGGGGATCTGCATTTATAATGGTCCCCCCAGATGCTTCTTATGCACTCTAAATAGGGGATTACTTGAAGACTATGGCTTCCTATGTAACCCAGTGTCCATAAACTCTCAGCAGGCTTAACGGGTTCTGAAGTGGTGGCCACAGCACCATTGTCAGACCCTTCTGGTTCCTGAGTCTAGGTCTTCCTTGACCACAGGACACTCACAGGACTGAGCTTGCAATTTGAGGGTTATCATTGGCTACCCCATAAATATTGGCAAATCTCAGCAGGGGAGGAAAAATTCTTAAAGAAAAATTCTTTAAAAAATTCTTAAAAATTTC
Source organism: Lagenorhynchus albirostris (assembly GCF_949774975.1). Classification (NCBI taxonomy): domain Eukaryota; kingdom Metazoa; phylum Chordata; class Mammalia; order Artiodactyla; family Delphinidae; genus Lagenorhynchus; species Lagenorhynchus albirostris. The sequence continues at coordinate 17,367,461 of NC_083097.1, forward strand.
TCTGACATTATATACAGAGATTCTATTTGTTTCTATTGACATTTTCTGTTTCAGAGAGAATTATAGAAGTTGCTCTCTTGAAGACATTTGTAGTTTGATCGAATTAGACTTAAAATCACTAATACACTGAATGTTTTATGAACACTTGCTGAAATAATTGTGCAAATTTAGAAATTGTTAGGAATCTTTGAAGAAATATACATTATACTTAGGTTTCAACTCTTCGTTCAGTTAGATTAAATGTGTATTTTCCACAATAGACAAATTTCCAAAACATGTCCACACCATGGAAAATACACTGGTAATTACAGGTATTATACTTTTATTTATATTTCAATTTTAAAAGGAAAGATTGATTTATCAAAGTCATTTTGCTCTTAAAGTGTTACTTAGACTTGTCTCTCTGATTAAATTCAAGACTTGTGGATATTTAGTATTTCATCAATTTTCCAGGCCAGTCTTCTGCCCTTTGTAATTTTCTCCCAGCTCATGTTACAGGTTTTATTTCCTCTAGGAGTGGCACCTATGCAATCTTAGAGCAATTTAGGAAATTACTCCAAGTTTTGACTCCTGGCCCTATTTTAATTCTCAAAATTTGATTAGATTCCCAGTTTCTTTCCTATCTACTCACACTCTGTTTTTCACCATCTTTTACTATTTCTTTTTGTTGCTTTCCCATGTAACGGTTTGGCAATTTTCCAATTTTGTGAGGTTTCATTTTCTGAAATTCACAGTGTTTCTCATTACTCTTTTACTATCAAGGGTCATGGGTCAATTCCAGTTTTTGCATAGCCCAACATAAGATCCAACTCCAGAGCGCTAGTGGCCTGTAATGAAGATTTACTTTAAAGGTAAAACAGAAGACAGGTGACAAAAGAATATTATAGACTTTGTGATGTTTTTTGGAGGGGAGAATAAGCTACTTTTCCTTTTGAGACCTGCTAAAACATAAATATTTGTGAAAACAAATTATTTTCTCTAGCAGCAGATCAGTGCTAAACATATTTTATTTTGTAATGCAAATTTGGCAATACTTTCCACTTTTTGACAAGCAGTTGGGCTATCAAGAAATTAGCACACCACTCTTCTCACTCTTGTTCAGATGAATAGCTTGGCAGTGAAATGAAGACTGCATTTTGCAGTCCAGTGAGCTCAATAACAGCTGCTTGAAAAGACAAAAACAAAATCTTAAGAAAAAAGTGACTATTTCTTCTATTGAAGTATAGAAGTTACACTCCTAGGGTACCGTCATTGGTTTGTAGAGTTAAAATTTCCATTAGGGGATATTCTATTTAGCTTGTTTGCAAAAGAAACATAACTAAGAACATCATGTTGATATTTTCTCAATCTATGAGTAAGGTTTCAGTAGAATTTCTTTACATATTGTATAGCCTTTATATATTACTAGTATATTTTGATTGAAAGATACACAAAAAAAATCATGACTAATATAATGAACGTATATTCAATATGAAATATGTTCTTAAATATATTATGGACTTTTAAAATGAAACTAGTCAAATATGCATTAGCAAACAGACATAGATTGAATGCTTTCTATGTAAGGTACACTGCTTGGTACTGGTCAGTGTGTGACCTAATGGAGATCAACAGTTGGGTGGAGAGAGAAAGGTAAATTTAAAGTTACTGTATAGCACAATAAACAGTTTGATAGTGACAAATCCAAGGTACATGTAAGCATAGAAGACATTTGTGCAAGCCTGCCGGGGTAGAGATTAAGTAATACCTATCTCTGACCAAGCAAAACTGAGCTATGATTTAAAGCATTGACATGTTGAAAGGCAAAGATAAGGGTTTTTCAGGAAGATTCTACAGTTGATCATCTGTCAAGGAGTCATGTAGATTTTGATGTAGTATAAGAAATGAAAAGTAGTGCTTTGGAGCTGGCAGGTAGAGTGTAAAGGACTTCCTGGTGGTAAGTAAAGGTGGAAAAGCCATCTGGAAGTAGATTTATAAAGAGTCTTTGTGATACACAAGGGCGTTTGAACTTAGGCCAAGAAACACTGTAAAATATATTAAAATGATAGCTGATTGATCAAATCTTTGTTTCAGAAAACAATTCCAGAAGCAATGAGGAACATTGTGCCGAAGGAATGATATGCTAGAGGAACACAAGGTTGATGGGATACTTTTGCAATAGCACAAATGATTTTTAAAAATAAATTAAAAGAATAGCAAAAAGGAGGGGGCAGATTTGAAGCATAATTTAAAACTCAGAATAATAGTACTTAGCATTCTGTATTTAAATGCATGCTTTAATGAGTGGTAAATAAAATAAACAAAAATGAATAAAACATTTTAATTGTTCAGAGAAGCTAAGAAATGTTCTATATTCTAGAATAAAGGAGAATAAAGGTATCGGTGACACGTTTCCTAAAAAACTGGATACCAGCAATTCCTCCCATCCCTGTAAATGAATACTCATCTTCTCATCAAGAGGCAGGATCTATCTCCCCTCACAATGAATACAGTTTTATCTTGTAATTTGTATTGACCTCTATAAGAATTATATTTAAGTATTCAAGAATTTATGTTTAAGAATTATACAAATTGAAGGTAATGAACATATAACTCAAATTATAAACCGATAAGTCATGACTCTGAATTTCATCTAATGTAATAACTCTGTTCGTTTCTTGATGTTAATTTTTTGCATCATTGATTTTACTATGTGGTGGCTTTGACTAAATAAATTACTACCTAGTGCTTATATTCAATCAAATTTCCTTTCCTGGAGAAATAATTAATGTCATTATACCCCTACCTCCCTTTTGTATCACTTGTACCTCTAGCAAGCACTTAGACATTATTCCCGTGGATCATAATTTGTCATTATTCTTCGTAACTATCCTGTATATGACATGATCCTTTAAGTCTAAGATCATGGTTGTTACAGGTTTAGTGTATTTCTCTGTATAGAATCTTCTGAATTGACAAAAGTACTCACAGATAGGAAATTAGACCAGAAGTTCCTTAAATTTAAAAAAAGATGACGTGCTCTTTAAAAAATATATATATATAATATATATATATATAAAATATGTACTATATATATCACATAAGACTCTAAGTCTATTTTCAAAAAATAAATAGAATATTCAGTAAAGAATAATTTCATTGTATCACATAAAGTAGAAGTCTGAAAACATAAATTTTGGAAAATGAGTGAGAGGAGAAATTTGAAAGTAGACAAAACTACTTCTTCTAATTTCAAATGAAGTATGTCTTAATAAATATATCAAGTTAAAAAATTATTGATATGTTTTTTAATATATAACTGTAAGTTAATCTCCAATGTAATATAATTTTCTTGAAGTTGGTAAATCTTAATTGAAAAGTAGTTAGTTACAAAAGGAAGAGGAAACCAGGGAGGTAGATGCTTTGGATGGATACTTCAGTTCTTAATTCCATTTAGGATGTCAAATAAATACTCATAGTCAATATGTGGACCACATGAAAAATAGATATTATTAAAATAACTAAAAACTAGAAAACTTTATACTGTTAAGAAATGCTTCTATTGTACTTAATATCTTTTAACCAAACTTATTGATTAATAAATCAATTTAAACTGCACCCATTTAATCTGTACAATGTCATAAGTTGTGATGAATGTGTAAACCTAAGGAACCTCAAAAACAATAAAGATAAAAATAAAAAGTTCCATCCGCATCAAAATTGCTTGCCTTTTCCTCTGGATCTTCCTTCTCACATATGGAAAATGGGTTTCAGCTCATGCCCATGGGGTTTCAGCCTGCTCCAGATTGTCCCATCCTCACTGCCAGCTCTAGGGATGTTTAACTTGCTTAGCCAGCCTCCATAATTATGTAAACCAACGCTTTTTAATAAATCCCTCTATTTATACACACATATGTATATAAAGATATAGACTGATAAACAGATAGATATAACAACTTTTTCATTTTAAGTGAAACGAAGATGCAAAACCAATCTATGATGCACCCAAAATTTTAACCTGAAAAAGCTTAATTCTGTGTGTATTTGCTTATGACATCAAACAGAATTTGTGACACGCTGTGAGAAGCATAATTGTTTGATATCCATATTTGGAAGCCAGAAGTGATAAGTAATTCTGTTATTAGGAGAAAAAGCATCACGTAAGAGTATAACATTCTCATGCCTCAGTCTCTTCACATATATAAGGCAGATCAGTTGCCCTAATAATTTTTTCTTCTCTTTAATGTAAATTGGCTGTGAAGTGGGTTGAATTTTGTCACAGTTTATACAGGGAATGTCTGATTATAAAGTGAGGAGTAAACGGCATGAAGATTTCATAAGATTATAAATGAAACCTAGAAATTTAAAATGTCAGGATATGGCAGGGCTGTCCTTCTGTTCTCAAGAAATATCATCCCCACATATACATAACATAGCCTTCACTCTGCCAAGGAACAATGGGATACAGTTATTTAGAATGGAACTGTGTTATACATTGAATTGATCTCCCTTTATTTTAGGGGTAGTTCATTCCATTCCTTTCCATTCCTGAGATAAAGTAGAGAAAATAACCTCATTTTTAGTACAGAAAGCGTCTAGATTTTCAAATATTTTTCTGTCTAATTTCTCTTAGGTTCAGGCAGCCTGGTTCAATAGGTAACTTGTTCTATGTCAAGTATTAAACTCCCATTGAAAAGACAATGAAATGACTTATTTTACATCCAAAAGTTGACAAATGCTATACCTAAATTATGGAAGATACACATTTTTACTTAAAAGCATTTTAAAATGAGGCACTTTACATTTTGAGGATCCAAACTAAATTCTGCTTTAAGAAATTTTAAAATATTATGCCTACGAAGTTCAATACGTTTATTGTCAGACATTTTCTTTCATGTTATAGCTAACAGCTCAAGGGAAGTTGAATTGATAACGGCTTTCAAATATATTTTGCACTGAAAACTAATCCATTTGGAAAAAAAAATTATTTCAGCTCTTAAATTGGATGCTTTCCTTTTATAACTTAATTTTATTTTATATATTTTTTGGCCGCACTGTGCAGCATGTGGCATCTTAGTTCCCTGACCAGGGATCTAACCCTGCACCCCCTGTGTTGAAAGCACAGTGTCTCAACCACTGGACCACCAGGGAAGTCCCTGATGCTTTCTTAAATCTTGGAGGATCATTTTTTCCACTCAGGGATTTGATGAAGTAGATTTCTATGGAAACAGGGAATAGATGTTCTCATCAGGTCAGTTTTGGCTTTGATTCTGTCATTAAGAAAATGTCATTGTGCACAGGTAGCAAATGAGAAGAAACAAAATGGTAATAATTTCCTTTAGTACAGAATGTGATTCAACATAGCTGTGTTTAAAAAGCCCATTTTCATCCTAAGATCATGTCCATAACAGTACATGCCCAGATAATTTTACCTTAAACATACCAAGAGTATTTGTAGCACTTTAATTCTAGTCAAGATTCTCTTAAGCAGGATGTATCTGGTGATATTACAAGTGATTTATCTAGGAAAATAGGACCAATTGAACAAACTAATAGATTTCAACTTACCTAAATTCCCAAGGGAATTTCTACTCTACATTCAATATCATCCTAAAGCTGTTCATATGAAGATTGAAAAACGTGGGTTAAAACCTTCTCCAAAGATTTTGGATAATCCCTCCTCTTTTTATAATGTCTGCCCTTTAGTTTTCACGTATGCATTTTTTGTGATGTTGAGACCGTTAATGTCAGGAAACATTATCATTAGCTATTAGTGTTCAGTGATCAATAATCAAATTTTCATATTGCTTATTTTTTAACATCTTTATTGGAGTACAACTGCTTTACATTGTTGTGTTACTGTCTGCTGTATAACAAAGTGAATCAGCTATACATATACATATATCTCCATATTCCCTCCCTCTTGCGTCTTCCTCCCACCCTTCCTATCCCACCCCTCTAGGTGGTCACAAAGCTCGGAGGTGAAATCCCTGTACGATGCGGCTGCTTCCCACTATCTATTTTATATTTAGCAGTGTATATATGTCACTGCCAGTCTCTCACTTCTTCCCAGCTTACCCTTTCTCCTTCCCATGTCCTCAAGTCCATTCTCTACCTCTGTGCCTTTATTCTTGTCCTGCCCTTGGATCTTCAGAACCATTTTTTTTAGATACCATATATATGTGTTAGCATACAGTATTTGTTTTTCTCTTCCTGACTTACTTCACTCTGTATGACAGACTCTAGGTCCATCCACCTCACTACAAATAACTCAGTTTAGTTTCTATTTATGGCTGAGTAATATTCCATTGTATATATGTGCCACATCTTCTTTATCCATTCATGTGTTGATGGACACTTAGGTTGCTTCCATGTCCTGGCTATTGTAAATAGAGCTGCAATGAACATTCTGGTACAGGACTCTTTTTGAATTATGGTATTCTCAGGGTATATGCCCAGTAGTGGGATTGCTGGGTCATATGCTAGTTCCATTTTTAGTTTTTTAAGGAACCTCCAAACTGTTCTCCAGAGTGGCTGTATCAATTTACATTCCCACCAACAGTGCAAGAGGGTTTCCATTTTTCCACACCCTCTCCAGCATTTATTGTTTGCAGATTTTTTGATGATGGCTATTCTGGTCATTGTGGGTTTGATTTGCATTTCTCTAATGGTTAGTGATGTTGAGCATCCTTTCATGTGTTTGTTGGCAATCTGTATATCTTCTTTGGAGAAATGTCTATTTAGGTCTTCTACCCATTTTTGGATTGGGTTGTTTGCTTTTTTGATATGGAGCTGCATGAGTTGCTTGTATATGTTGGAGATTAATCCTTTGTCAGTTACTTTGTTTGAAAATATTTTCTCCCATTCTGAGGGTTGTCTTTTCGTCTTGTTTATGGTTTCCTTTGCTGGGCAAAAAGTTTTAAGTTTCATTAGATACCATTTGTTTAATCTTGTTTTTATTTCTATTTCTCTCGGATGTGGGTCAAAAAGTTTCTTGCTGTGATTTATGTCATAGAGTGTTCCACCAAGGTTTTCCTATAAGACGTTAATAGTGCCAGGACTTACATTTAGGTCTTTAATGCATTTTGAGTTTATTTTTGTGCATGGTGTTAGGGTATATTCTAATTCCATTCTTTTACATATAGTTGTCCAGTTTTCCCAGCACCACTTATTAAAGAGGTTTTCTCTTGTCCATTGTATATTCTTGCCTCCTTTATCAAAGATAAGGTGACAATATGTGCGTAACTTTATCTCTGGGCTTTCTATCCTGTTCCATTGATCTATATTTCTGTTTTTGTGCCAGTACCATACTGTCTTGATTACTGTAGCTTTGTAGTATAGTCTGACATCAGGGAGCCTGATTACTCCAGCTCCATTTTTCTTTCTCAAGATTGCTTTGGCTATTCAGGGTCTTTCATGTTTCCATACATATTGTGAAATTTTTTGTTCTAGTACTGTTAAAAATGCCTTTGGTATTTTTATAGGGATTGCATCAAATCTCTAGATTGCTTTGGGTAGTACAGCCATTTTTTTGTGTTTGTGAATTTCTGAATTTTATTTTATTTTTTTATACAGCAGGTTCTTATTAGTCATCAATTTTATACACAACAGTGTATACATGTCAATCCCATCGCCCAATTCAGCACACCACCATCCCCATCACCCTGCAGCTTTCCCCCCTTGGTGTCCATACGTTTATTCTCTACATCGGTGTCTTAACTTCTGCCCTGCAAACCGGTTCATCTGTACCATTTTTCTAGGTTCCACAAACATCTGTTAATATACGATATTTGTTTTTCTCTTCCTGACTTACTTCACTCTGTATGAGAGCCTCTAGATCTATCCTGTTTCAAAAAATGACTCAATTTCATTCCTTTTTATGGCTGAGTAATATTCCATTGTTTATAACAAAAGCCCAGGAGCAGATGGCTTCACATGCAAATTCTATTAAACACTTAGAGAAGAGCTAACACCTATCCTTCTCAAAACCTACCAAAATATAGCAGAGGGAGGAACACTCCTAAACTCATTCTACGAGACCACCATCACCCTGATACCAAAACCAGACAAAGATGTCACAAAAAAAGAAAACTACAGGCCAGTATCACTGATGAACATAGATGCAAAAATCCTCAGCAAAATACTAGCAAACAGAATCCAACAGCACATTAAAAGGATCATACACCACGATCAAGTGGTGTTTACCCCAGGAATGCAAGGATTCTTCAATACATGCAAATCAATAAATATGATACAGCATATTAACAAACTGAAGGAGAAAAACCATATGATTATCTCAATAGATGCAGAGAAAGCTTTTGACAAAATTTAACACACATTTATGATAGAAACCCTACAGAAAGTAGGCAAAGAGGGAACTTTCCCATATGACAAACCCACAGCCAACATTGTCCTCAATGGTGAAAAAAATGAAACCATTTTCACTAAGATCAGGAACAAGACAAGGTTGCCCACTCTCACCACTATTATTCAACATAGTTTCAGAAGTTTTAGCCACAGCAATCAGAGAAGAAAAGGAAATAAAAGGAATCCAAATCAGAAAAGAAGAAGTAAAGCTGTCACTGTTTGCAGATGACATGATACTATACATAGAGAATCCTAAAGATGCTACCAGAAAACTACTAGAGCTAATCAATGAATTTGGTAAAGTAGCAGGATACAAAATTAATGCACAGAAATCTCTTGCATTACTATACACTGATGATGAAAAATCTGAAAGTGAAATTAAGAAAACACTCCCATTTATTATTGCAACAAAAAGAATAAAATATCTAGGAATAAACCTTCCTAAAGAGAAAAAAAGACCTGTATGCAGAAAATTATAAGACACTGATGAGAGAAATTAAAGATGATAGAAATAGATGGAGAGATATACCATGTGCTTGGATTGAAAGAATCAACATTGTGAAAATGACTCTACTACCCAAAGCAATCTACAGATTCAATGCAATCCCTATCAAACTACCACTGGCTTTTTCACAGGACTAGAACAAAAAAATTCACAATTCATATGGAAACACAAAAGACCCTGAATAGCCAAAGTAATCTTGAGAACAAAAAATGGAGCTGGAAGAATCAGGCTCCCTTACTACAGAGTATACTACAAAGCTACAGTAATCAAGACAGTATAATACTGGCACAAAAACAGAAATATAGATCAATGGAAGAGGAGAGAAAGCCCAGCGATATACCCACACACATATGGTCAGCTTATCTTTGATAAAGGAGTCAAGAAGATACAGTGTGAAAAGACAGCCTCTTCAATAAGTTGTGCTGGGAAAACTGGCCAGCTACATGTAAAAGAATGAAATTAGAACACTCCCTAACACCATACATAAAAATAAACTCAAAATGGATTGAAGTCCTAAATGCAAGGTCAGACACTATCAAACTCTTAAAGGAAAACATAGGTAGAACACTCTATGACATAAATCACAGCAAGATCCTTTTTGACCCACTTCCTAGAGAAATGGAAATAAAAACAAAAATAAACAAATGGGACCTAAAGAAACTTAAAAGCTTTTGCACAGCCAAGAAAACCATAACAAGATGAAAAGACAGTCCTCAGAATGGGAGAAAATACTTGCAAACAAAGCAACTGACAAAGGATTAATCTCCAAAATTTACAAGCAGCTCATGCAGCTCAATATCAAAAAGCAAACAACCCACTCCAAAAATGGGCAGAAGACCTAAATAGACATTTCTCCAAAGAAGATATGTAGATTGCTAACAAACACATGAATGAATGCTCAACATCATTAATCATTAGAGAAATGCAAATCAAAACTACAATGAGATATCATTTCACACCAGCCAGAAGAGCTATCATCAAAAAACCTACAAACAGGGCTTCCCTGGTGGCACAGTGGTTGAGAGTCCGCCTGCTGATGCAGGGGACACTGGTTCGTGCCCCGGTCTGGGAAGATCCCACATGCCGTGGAGCAGCTGGGCCTGTGAGCCATGGCTGCTGAGCCTGCGCGTCCGGAGCCTGTGCTCCACAACGGGAGAGGCCGCAACAGTGAGAGGCCCGCGTACTGCAAAAAAACAAACAAACAAACAAAAAACCCTACAAACAATATATGCTGGAGAGGGTGTGGAGAAAAGGGAACCCTCTTGCACTGTTGGTGGGAATGTGAATTGATACAGCCACTATGGAGAACAGTTTGGAGGTTCCTTAAAAAACTAAAAATAGAACTATCATATGACCCAGCAATCCCACTACTGGGCATATACCATGAGAAAACCATAATTCAAAAAGAGTCATGTACCAAAATGTTCACTGTAGCTCTATTTACAATAGCCAGGACATGGAAGCAACCTAAGTGTCTATCAACAAATGAATGGATAAAGAAGATGTGGCACATATATACAATGGAATATTACTCAGCTATAAAAAGAAACGAAATTGAATTATTTGTAGTGAGGTGGACGGACCTAGAGTCTGTCATAAAGAGTGAAGTAAGTCCGAAAGAGAAAAACAAATACCGTATTGTAACACACGTGTATGGAATTAAAAAAAAAAAAGAGTGGTCATGAAGAACCTAGGGGGAAGATGGGTATAAAGATGCAGACCTACTAGAGAATGCACTTGAGGATACCGGGAGGGGGAAGGGTAAGCTGGGACAAAGTGAGAGAGTGGCATGGACGTATATACACTACGAAATGTAAAATAGCTAGCTACTGGGAAGCAACTGCATAGCACAGGGAGATGAGCTCGGTGCTTTGTGACCACCTACATGGGTGGTATAGGGAGGGTGGGAGGGAGGGAGACGCAAGTGGGAAGAAATATGGGGACATGTGTATATGTATAACTGAATCACTTTTTTATAAAGCAGAAACTAACAGACCATTGTAAAGCAATTATTCTCCAATAAAGATGTTAAAAAAAAACCCACAACAAAATGATAGTACCTAACCATGTATTCTGGTATATATATATATATATATATATATGTATGTATACACACACACATCTATATAATATAATATATAATTCATTGTGAAGTTGATGTGTTTCTTTTGTCCACTAAATTTAATTACATGCCTTTGAATGTACTAAAATTAAGCACATATTTCTTTGTTAGACATAGAAATGTATCTTATTTATCGATTTTTCTCTGTGACAGTTTTGACTCAATGAGAATTGTCCTTTTAACCATTTGCTGGATATAAAATAGAAATATATGTTGTTTATGTCGGTTTTATTTTTATATTGGTTATTTTCTAAGATATTCACTTTGAATATTGATTTAACTGTGTGCCATAGATATAGAAAAACATAAAGTAGAGAAAATTTTATGATCGTGAATACAATAACTATTTGTATCAAGTCAGTAAATGAGTGAACTTAACCAAATTTCAGTAAGTATACAGTTGGTTATAGCTAATATTAATGACAATTTTTTTGTTTACTTCAAAAAAAGTAAATTCAAACAAGTTTTGATTAGGTCTGCTAATATTATAACAAGTATATTTGTAATTTAATTGTTTATTTTATAAAGGTATATGGTCTTCAACTGGCATAACTACAATATTGCTTCATTAAATAGAGAAATGTAGAAATTTTAGAAACCTCTGGTCTATAAGAGCAAAAAATATTTCTTAACAGATTTTTAGAAACCTGGAAAATATTGTACACTGAGGTGCAATTGTAGATTGTTACACTTCGAGAAAATAAAATGCAGATATATACTAGTCTCAGAAGTGTATGTGCCCTAAGACCCAGCAGTGTGACTTGAGAATCAATCCTACAAAAGTAAATACATTGATATGTAAAGCTGAATATACAATAATGTTTTTACAGCATTGTTTATGGTGGCAAAAGAAAGCAAAACAAAATGGGGATGTCTTTAATAGGGAATTGGTAATTTTTGTGCCCATACAATTGGGATTTTGTCATTATTAAAAAGATAAGTTAATCTGCATGTATTAACGTGCAGTTTTATCTACTATACCCTTTTAGGCAAAAGAGAAGTTTGCAAAATAATGTATGTGGCACGTTCTCATTTTTATAGAACATTATAGCTAACACTTTCAATTATATCACATATAGACCCACAGTAAGAGATTTATACACATTACCCAATAAATTCTCATGCCAATCAAGTGATAAAGGACTTTCACCATTCTCCAAGAATAAATGAGAAAGCTGAGGCACAGATATGTTGAGTACTTTGCCCAAATTTACAGTGATACTGAACAGTGAAGCCACTTGAATATTAGGATTCTGAAAACTTTGGAAGGGATCTGGAGGTCATTTAATAATAGCATTTATTATATTCCCTAAGCTTCACGACTGCTTTCTTTTAAAATAATTAAATGCCATTAGCTTTAAACTTACTGATTTTATAAAATTTGGTAAAGTCTCATGAATTTCTAATGCACAAAATCAAAAAAAATAAAATCAAACCAGATAGAAGTATTAGGTGTTTTGTAGTTGGTTAAGTAAATAGACCTACAATGGTTACTTAATGGATATATGGTATTTTAAAAGAAAAAAATAGTATACTTCTGGGTTCTATAACTGGCACTATTCTAAATAAACATTTTATCAATGATATAAACATTAGAGCTGCTCATAAATACTTCAGTTGTTCTCCCTCTTTGGCATTAATAAGATGGCATAATCCTACCCTCCTTAAATTTAGATAGGGCTCACTTGTTTGTCCAATGGCACTTGAGCATAAGGGATTTATGCAAGATCCCTAAAGAGGCTTTTAAGAGCTGTGTTAGCATGAGACATGATGGAGCTTTCATCAGCTGTCTCCAAAGGGGACGAAGTCCCCTTGCTGATCTATATTAGACCGAAGATTTTTAAGATTTGGACGTTATTACTGCAATACAGTATAGCCCATCCTAACTGATATACATGACAGAATGCAATGTTTATTTTAGAAATATATGAAGATCCTTACCAGGGAAAACTAGATAATCTACTAAATGATAAAACCAGGATTTGAGATCAGGGATTTACAGTATACATTTTTAACGAATTTGACTAAGGACTTAAAGAAAGATCTGTATTTGAGGTTAAAACAAAACGAAAAACCAAAAACAAACAAAAGACTTGCTGTTAAGATTTCAGTTGAAAAAGCCACTTTAGAATATATTTAATGACACATCTTGATGGAAAGTCACATGTAATGTAAATGTTATATAGATCGTTTTCTCACGATTGGCTTGTCAAATCTAGGTGACCCTCTAATCTTCATTCAAAAACAAACATTTACTTTAGTATAAAATGGGAAGTCAAGAATTGCTGCTGCCATAAAACTGTGCCAAGTAGATCTCATCTGGTGGGGGAACACAGTTGACTGACAACTCTAGAGGATCCCTCTCTGTTTCTACCATTGCATATGTTCCAAAGCCACCCTCCCACAGCTTTTCCTGGCTAATGACTGAGCAGAGCAAGGTGCTACTGAAGCCTGTTCCTGACCATTATAAGAGCGCACATCTGGCTTGGGAATATTCCACTGGCCTGGCCAAAACATGTTCAGAATTGGGCCGCTGTCTGTGACTCTTTTACCCAATCTTCCTTCTCTACATTCTTTCATAAGGGTCAGAAGCTTATAGTGGCTGAAGGCTCTCCCTGCCTATTCCTGCTTCCTCCCCTCATATTGCAAAAATGTTTTGTCCTATAAATCTCTTTCACATCTAATCCCACCTTGGCAGATTCAAAGTATCACTAATTTAATTTTTATATTAGTTTCAGGGGAAATATGTTTATATACATATATATATTTCTCATTCTTTTATAGGTAAAATGTATTATTATAATTAATAGATCCAATTTCTAATGCTTAAAAATATGCTTTACAGAATATCATAAGTAAAAAACTTTGAAAGGAAACATATCAATAGTTTATAGAATTCCAATGTGTGAATAACATTTACATCAAAGATTCATGTGGACTTTTTTTCTTCCCTTCTATTTAAGACACAACAACGTCTCTGTAGAGTGAGGGGGTGGGGGGAGAACTCTTCTATTTCTGAAGAAAGAAACATTTTTTTATTTTGAAGCAAAGTGGAAAGCAGAACATTTGGAAATATCTGAGCACTGAAAAGATCATTTTCATATTCCCAGTCTGTATAGGCAAAGTGAATTCAATTTTGTGTCCATTCAAGCGAAGTATTGAATTAACCCAAACTGAAGCAAATAAGATATGATTTTTAAATAAAACTAAGGGAAAATAACACATAATCTATCATTTAGCAAAGCAACCACTTTATCATATTTTATTGGAAGCTTTTGTTTATTATAAATCACTAGTTTTGGGAGTAGGATATGAGGATTTGGGGCTGTATTCATGTTCCTCATTTAGAAAAGCTAAGGGAAAATTCTATCACTCTGCCCAAAGTTCATTAGATCAACATGTGTACTTTGATTCAAGGGACCACTAACTTATTGACTGGGTATCGAGTAGTTCAGCAAGAGAGTTCTGCATAGGAGGAATGAAAGTTTTTACTGAACTAATCAGAGCCCTGATTGCAAATACAGTAGAGGCAGAGACTTTGCTATGGTCAGGGCTGTATCTTTTTGTCTTATAATAATACCTGACAAAGAGTAGTGACTTGTTGAATAACAATGAATTCTAGGTAATTTGGGTGTAAAATATGAAAGTGGCAGCAGGGACAGGAGCTAAAAGATGAATTAAGATGATATATTAAGCTTGAAATATGAGGCAGGAGAAGCTCTACTTAAGTTGAAGGTTTGATTGAAAAATATTAGGAATTAGATGAGGGAAGGCTATGGAGAAGGGAGAGAAGTTATATAGCAGTGACTTGCTGCAGAAGCAGAGACTGAGAATAGCCAAGACATGATAATGATGAGAAACTAGCTTGAGGAAGAATGCTTATGATGAGTTAATTGGCCACTTCTAAAAGGTCATTACTTCTATTAAACAAGAATAGGTCCTGATGAAAATGAAACGTTTAAAAATAGAGAAAATGTGGAGAAAATGAAAATTTCCATAGATACCATCATTGCAGCTCAATTATGTGAATTGTTTATGAGCACCAAGAGTTACTGTTTTTTCCTTAATAATGGTTTGGTCTTCATTGGGTTTATCTATGGGGTTTTTGCTGTTCCAGTAATATTCACAGTAGTGAAATCTTCACTAATTTGTGTGACATATACATGTTTCCAAACCTTACGCCCCCAAATAACCTAACACAAATATCATTATGTCATTTAAAAGGAGTTGCTATCACAAGCCAATTAAATTAGGAAATATCAGTAATGGGGTATAATTTATTATTAATACTAAGCATAATTAGACAAAGTAGATGGAAATAGCTGAACCATTATTTTGTGGGAAATACATTACTCCTAAAATATGTGTATATAGAAAATATTTGTAATGTGGTCGATTGTCTAATATCTGAAAGAATTGAAGGATGCTTTTTTAAGACCTTCCTTGACTGAGGAAAGGATGCAAACAGATAATGTCACTCCATCTACTGAGAAGCTCAGAAGTTTTTTCTCTATTGCATTGTTCTATAAATCAAGAACTAGAGTTCAGGTATAACTTTTTAATTTTTTCAATTTCCCTGGGAATAGAGCAACAGTCTCTAAGGGTCTGAAAAGTCCTTTTTTCTAGTACATCTCACAGCATCATACAGAAATATGTTGCAATCACTTGTCAAGTTAAGTGCTTACTTAATGTCAGCAATTTTCTTTCTGAAACTAATTTTGCACTCAGCATCAGGAGGAAATATTGAAGGGAGGCTGCCTACCCTTTGTGCTTGGAAAATATATATTTCCTGGGATTAAAAAAAAGCAACCACGTTTATTGTCATGGGATCTTGAGAAGAAAATGAAATATAGAAAACATTGTATTATTTGAATGTTCTAGAACAATTTCTCAGCCTGCTTCTTTCTTTACCAAAAAAAAAAAAATCTAGAATTTGAACAGGGAAATCACCTCTTACTCTATTATGTGAAAAATTAAGATATGCTACAGTAAACATCTCAGGAGAATTTATAACAGAAGAAATACTGTCTTTGTTGGAAGATCAATTTTAACTAATCAGTTCTAAAAACTGCACAGCTAAATGTTCATAAAAATGTTGATTACATTTTATATCTTTTTTAAAATAATCAAACTTCAAATTCCCTTTCTTAGATACTCAGTAAAAATTGTTAGGAGCCAAAAAATTTTCTGTGAGCTATACCATTTTAAATGGTATAGCTGTGAGCTATACCATTTTAAATGGTATAGCTGTGAGCTATACCATTTTAAATGGTATAGCTGTGAGCTATACCATTTAAATTTGATGTATTATATAAAAAGGCTTTTTCACTTAAAAATCTATCCTTTAAAAATAATGTTACAACAAGTAATGTCATTCATCTTAGAATAACTATTAATTGAAATAGAAGTATCAATGGCAACAGTTACAGGAACTCAATGATGAATATTTTTTCTATACCATGTCCTGAGTTCAGTATTGTACATACATTATCCAATTTCATGCTGATGATAAACTTGAATTGTAAATTTTATTAATCATACTTTATATATTTGAGGAAATGAGATGCAAAGAAATTAAGTAAATGCCCCACAGTTTTAAAGACATGAAACAAAAAAACGTGTCAAATCCAGATATTGCACTCTAAAGCACATATCTTTTCCGAATTATTATGCTCTATAAGGGAGAAAATCTATTCAATATTTTATCTATACTTATAATTGTGATATAAACACTGACTTGTTGTTACTAATAATCTGGTAAGATCCATCTAAACCATGTAACAATTACCTGAAGTGACTCCTACATTTAGGCTTTTTCAAGTGGCAGAGGGTTTTTTTTTGAGGATAATGGAATGCAGACACTGGGATTAAAATGTGGGTTTAATATATAGTAATTTAAATATGAATGTAGGTAATTATAAATACTATTTTTTTTTTTTTTTTTTTTTTGCGGTATGCGGGCCTCTCACTGCTGCGGCCCCTCCCGTTGCAGAGCACAGGCTCCAGACGGGCAGGCTCAGTGGCCACGGCCCACGGGCCTAGCCGCTCCACGGCATATGGGATCCTCCCAGACCAGGGCACGAACCCATGTCCCCTGCATCAGCAGGCGGACTCTCAACCACTGCGCCACCAGGGAAGCCCTATAAATACTATTTTTAATTTAAAAATATAATAGGGCCACTTTGTCAATGTGGCAAAAGCAGTGGTCTATTTCCATCCAGCCTGAGTTTTTCTTTTTTCTTTCTTCCTTGAGCACCCTTTGTTTCCTTACCTACGGTCAGTTTTATGATTAACTACGTACATGTTACTTCTCACTTAAAACTCCTTTCCACATTTGCAGAGTCTTTATCCTGGAAATGTAGTGAGGGTGTCCTTTCTTACAATCTACTCTGCCATACTGGTTTAATTTGTTAAACATGGCAAATGTTTTGTCTGTCTGCTTCACTGGGCAGCTTTCTCTAAGACCTGAATTACTGCACTCCTTCAACTCTAGCTGAGACATCATCATTTTCTCCAGGAGCTGAGGTGAAGGATGGCATTTTATTCTACCACTTTTATAGGCAGAGGTACTTTATTGTCAAGTTCGAGTGGAAAATATCTCCTATGACTCTTTCTATTTAATATCATTGAACATTCTTCTGGCAACAGATTCTCAGCTACTTCCTAACCACATCATTCTCAGTAATGTGCCGGCTACCCCTACAGCACTCTGGGATTTGCCATTTTGCCTGAATTTCCTTAACCTCCTGTCAATTCATCCAAGAGCATTTTCCTAGCCCCAGCATCCTATGCCAACCTCCAAATCAGTCCTTTTAAGTGAATGAACTAATTGGTTCTTGTTTTTGTGCATGTGTGACATATTATACACTCAAGCTTAATTTTCCATTTAAAAAATAGAAATATGTTAAAACCACACCAAGACTGCTGTGCAAAATCTATATCTGCCCTAAGATTAAAATCAAGTGTTTTTTAAAACAAATTACCATGGGTCAAGGTATTCTATAAAAAATAATCAACAGAAATCTCAATTAAATAGAGTTAGGAGACCAGAATTGGGAGCTCTCACACCCTGTGAACATAGCTGATTTCAACAGGAAGAAGAGATTCTTCTTTCTTCCAGGCAAGGACTCAGCCAATGAAAAGCCATGGACTCTTTGTTTACTATAGCTCTCCCTGAATTGCAACTCTCTGCTAATGCTAAATAAACTTTTATTTTTCCCCCCCAGAGGAATAACTGGCAGTCCATTTGTTTTAGATTAACAATTCTATATACTGGTCCAATACCATCTCTTCATTGTTTAGGTTTGCTGTATAAACCTAAATTTCAGAATTCCTGCCTAACAATCTCTGCTATAATATATAATTGAAATTTGGGGGAACTTTGTTACTGAAGTATGTAATAAAAATAAAATTATTAAAACTCTCAAATAATCATAATAGTAAGATATCAAAAAGAAATATAATAATATAGCAAAAATAAATTAGCATCTTCCTCTAGATTGTTATTTAAGGAAGGAGCATTAACTCTCTAATTCTGGAGCCATAATTTTTTTCTTCTTTTATTTTTGTTTTCTTTCATGTATTTAACCATATAATTTCCCTGGTGATGGATCAGAAATCTGAAATTGCAAGTAAATGTACTCCAAAATGGAAATGCACACAGGTTCATGTCTTCAAAGGTAAACATTAAAGACAAAGGGACTGTCAGTAAAATTCATACAGAAATTATTATACTTTTTAATCTACATACCTACATGCATGATGAAATAACCATTGACTAGGAACACTCTCATCTGATTATGCATAATTTATTAAAAGGAGTTGCAGGGCTTCCCTGGTGGCGCAGTGGTTGAGAGTCCGCCTGCCGATGCAGGGGACACGGGTTCGTGCCCCGGTCTGGGAGGATCCCACATGCCGCGGAGCGGCTGGGCCCGTGGGCCATGGCCGCTGAGCCTGCGCGTCCGGAGCCTTGTGCTCCGCAACGGGAGAGGCCACAGCAGTGAGAGGCCCACGTACCGCAAAAAAAAAAAAAAAAAAAAAGGAGTTGCAAAGAGGCATGTTCTGAAAACAACAATAGTCCCTCCTGTTCTCCACACTCCATGACACAGAAATTTCAGCCACTAAGAACAGACCAGGCTTCCCTGGTGGCGCAGTGGTTGAGAGTCTGCCTGCCAATGCAGGGGACACGGGTTCATGCCCCGGTCCGGGAGGATCCCACATGCCGCGGAGCGGCTGGGCCTGTGAGCCATGGCCGCTGAGCCTGCACTTCCGGAGCCTGTGCTCTGCAACGGGACAGGCCAAAACAGTGAGAGGCCCGCGTACAGCAAAAAAAAAAAAGAAAAGAAAAAAAGGAAAAGACCAAGCAAGTCAGAGCAATCTTATTTTATCCCAATGAAAACAACTTCAAAACCAAGTGAATCCCTCAAAAGAGAGCCAACTCCCCATATTTATAATTGGTTTAAAATTATATTTAGTTATGAATCCCACATTATTAATTTACTAAGAGGTGACCTTAGAATGGGTAACCCTACACAATTATAAACTCTAAACTTCATTAATCATACAATCTGAAACAAATTTCTGTAATTTTCATCCCTCTTCACTGATACCTATACAAAATACTTTAAATATATAAAAAGAACATGCACATAAAAGCAATAAAGTATTTTAACATGCTCTACATTTAAAGCATCTGTGGAAATAATTTTCTACCACTTTTGGTAATTCAGAGCTGGGACCAGATAATTTGTTTGATTATGTGCTTAATGTGCAAGATGAACAAATTAGTACAATATTCATCTCTCAAACTACCTTACGCTGTATAGTGTAGTAAGAACCAATCCAAAGGTAAGCTGATTTTCTGTAATGAAGAGGTAAAAAAGAAGAAACTAATGAAAATTGGATACATGGCTTAGAAGAAAATCCTGAAAACTTTCAAAAGGTTGTACTGAAAAGAGACATATTTTGGTCAGGAAACTTCATTGGCTATGATCTATAGATTTAATCAATAAAGCAATTAATCCATATATACATTAATATTTTCAATAATCATATCTCAAACTTTCTAATTATATATCATTTGCAGAACTCTTCATATATGTTTTTGTTTCATGTTTTATAGAAATGTTTATTGAAGCTAAGGATCTAATGTGAATAATCAACTGAGTAACAGTTCCTGCAGAAAGACAAAAGAATATTGTATAGGTAAAATGATTCCAGATGGCCCATGTGAAAAAGAATAAAATATCCAAATAGATTAATAAATAATTATACTATACTCTTCAAAAAACTCCCAGTATGTCCAATTTATAACAAGAATTTTAAAATTTGTTTCACTAGAGTTTAATGCCTTTAATTTTAATGGGGAAAAAGGTAATTTTTCTCATACATATTTTTGAGTTTAATAAATTATTTTCTTTTTTAATGGTTGATTTTGAATTTCATTTGAAAACTGAAATTTTCTCTAAGTAGTCTGTTAGTGCATTTAAAATTTATTCATAAACCTAATAGGTTTTAGTTTTATTTGTTTTCATTCTTTATTCCAAACTCCTGGTGGAAGGTTTGGTTACATAAAATGTATCTCATAGGGTTAGACTCTGGAGCATAAATCAAATTGCACAGTTTTCTCCAGTTCAGTTGAGCGTGGGCAGCTTTATGTACCCCTGGGTATGGTGAACTTAATGAAGGAAGCATGTGGATCTGAGAGTTGAAATGACTAGGTGGTGACCTGCCTAGACATTCTTTATGGGGACCAGTGAGCCCATCTCCAGCTGACATCAGTTTACTCCAAGCACTTGCCCTAGTATGTCTGATGACAGCCTGTGTTCAATAAAATGCTTGCATATGAATCCTTGTCTTAAGCTCTGCTTCTTGGAAACTCAAATTAAAGGCTCTTATTAAGAAGAATAAGCAGCATTTTTTTCTAAAATTCCTTTTCTCTCTTTTCTCTGTTTTCAGTATAAAGTAGGTTGTTGTTTCCTTCTTTGGTACTTCAGATTCTCCCTCTCTCTCTCTCTCTCTCTCTATCCAACATTTATTGCCTGTCTATCATATGTTAGGAATTATTGTAACAAATTCTCATAGTGATTTTAACAGGTAGGTACCATTATCCTGCCTTTGTTTTTCCAATTGATGATGTGCCTGGAATTTAGACACTAGAGATATTTGCCCAGGGACATTGTTTAATAAGTGATAGAGTTGAGATTTGAATCGGGGCTGACTGACTTTAGAGAGTAGCCAAACTATTAACTGCTGAGTGACCATGCTGCCTCTTATAATTTAGGGAGCCCAGTATTGGTGAGTAGCTGGGTATATCCCCTGAGTAGCTGGGTATATCCCCAGCTCTCTGATAGTCCATTTAGATGCTGATTGAATCTCCATTTCAAATTTTCAAGCACAGGACAGTTTGACAAATTATAACTCTATATACAGAGAGAATATATATGAAAATATTTTAGACTTGTAAGTAATTTAATGAAGTTCAGCCAGGTATGCAATGGTGGGACAATTCCTTTGCAGAGAGATTACAGAAAAGTCATAAAGATTTTAAACAAAAAGCAAAAGAAAAATTGGGGGTGGTAGTTTCTGTTAGACATTTATTTTGTTCTTTTCACCTACCTACCAAGTTAGTGAATTTCTGCCAATGTGTAGTAGGCTTTGTTTCAGTCTACGTTGCCCTGCTTCCTTGCTTATGGTCTTTTCTCTTTTGTTTTGGGTTTCAACCCTACACATACAAGTGATCAACACAAGTCTGAGGGCAGGTGTTACTTAATGGACTCTGACTCTGGTTTTTTTTCTCTTAATTCATGTTAGCTTTTTTTTATCCAAATATAGGGACTTAACCTCTTGATGATTACTTTTGTTTGCCATAATGGTCTTTTGTTTAGAAAGCTTTGTGTACTTACTACTGTTGTTTCTCAATTTATTTGTGAGTTATTTCCAATTTCTCTTAAAAAATGCTAGAACTGATTTTATGCTTACACTTGTGTTTTACTTTTTTTCTTGAAACCTCTAAATTTTTAATATTTGAATTATATATGTATTTTTATATATCTGCATTCTCTTGGCTATTTACTTGGAAAAGTACAGGGACTAATCCAAATATTTTTACTTATAATAGCATATTACCTGGCAAGTCTTCAAATTTCCCAGTGTTATATTTAAAGACCAAGAATTAAGTAATAAAATAGAAAAAAAATATTCAAAAGATAAATTTTTAAAATTTCATTACTGGACTTTAATTGGAAAGAATACAAGTTTAAATGAAGACTATAAATTGTCCTTGGAATCCTTACATCTTTCTCCTGCCAAATTGTGCTTGGAGCATTTTTACAAAATTAATTGTACAACCTCATTAATGAGTATTCTTGTTTGCAGCTTGTCATAACTGTTAGAGGCCATTATGATTCTGTCATGTTATTTCAATCACTTATTTGCATGTAACAAATCTCTATGTTATTTGTATAATTTGGTGAAAATGAGGACATTAAAATTAAAATGAGTATATTAAAATTAGTTTCTTGGGAAAAAACATATCTCATTACTCTTGAATGAGTTGCATGTCTTTGTTCATGTTTCTAAGTATTTTTATTATAAAACAATTGTTTTCATAATAGTCATCGATAAATATTAAATAAGATTATCAGTTGTTTTTGACATTCAAATGCATAGGTCTCCTTTCTTTAACAGAAATGATCAGATAGTACACATTGATTTGATAACTATAAACTGAAAAACGTAGTTTTTGATGTTAAAACCAACAAAACAAAAATTGTGAAGATATACGGAAAGCACAGAATGAATTGATTGGTGTTATTAAGAACAAGTGAGAAAGTGCAGTTAATAAAACTACTGCATATATATTCCATATGTGTTATCCATATTCATGTTTATGAATATACATACACGTGTATGTGTGTGAGTGTGTGCATGTCTGTATATTTCTTCAATAATTTAGTGTTGGAAGATGAACCTTCATAAAAACCTATTCTTGTGAGTAAAAACTAGGATTATAATTATTCCATACATTATATTTTTGTTTTACATTAGAGTAACCAAAAGAATCTTCAGATAAATTATTCCCTGTGTCAGAATAACTTATATGAAAATTTTAATAAAAGACATTCTGGGAAAATCAGATTTTGTGTTCTGTAACTATTAGCATGTGTAGTCCTTTAGTTATCATCTCAAATTAAATTATTTTGAGAGAAATTATATTGGTTCCAGGAAACTATACAATAATTATTATATTTAAGGATGTAAATTATGAATAAATGGCCAACTAGTAAGTAAAAACAATTTACAGGAAAAATTTTTTTCTTAAATTAGACATCAATTTCATGGGGGTAAGTTTTGTATGCTTGTAAAAATAAGATAAATAACATTATATTTCAAAATGATTTTGACTGCATGACAAAGAGCAGGCTTTCCCCAGATTCAGTTTGCTCTTAGACTAGGCCCCATACTTTCTTTCATCTGAACCATATATAAGGAGGTAAGAGAGGGTGATGATGATAAGGTCCTTGGGAACCAGACCTGAAAGGTAATAATGAATTAAAATGTAGATACAAAGAATTTTAAATAGTTAAGTATTTGGGGCATGTCTTATTTTTTACATTTCTGTAGTAATAAAGCTCCAGAAAGCTGCAGCTAAAAACAACACAAATTTACTACCTTAACAGTTCTACAGCTTAGGAGACTAACATGGATCTCACTGGATTAAAACTGAGGTGTTGCCAGAGCTGTGTTTCTCTCTGGAGACTATAAAGGAGAATTTACTTCATTGATTTTTCCAGTTTCTGGAGGCCATCTGCATTCCTTAGCTCTTAGCCCCATTCCTCCATGAAAGACAACAAAATTGCATCTCTCTGGCCATTCCTGCATAGTCATATCTCTCTTTCTGACCACGGCCAGGAAAGGTTCTCTGCTTTTAAGGATGCATATGATTAGACTAGACCCATCTGAATAATCCAGGATAATCTCCCCATCTCAAGGTACTCAATCACATTCGCAAAGTCCCTTTGGACATATAAGGTCCATATAAAGTAACATATACATATAAGGTAACATACATAAATCCTAGGGATAGCAACGTAGGCATCTGTGGGGGTCATCCTTCTACCTACCACAGTGTGCAATTTCAGATTCATAATGAGGTCTTTCTCAATAATGATTTTTTAAAGTATTATATTCTCTAAAAGAAGAAAGTCATGAAACAGTTATTTAATCACAGTCAGGGAAACTGGGTATGGGTTTTAACATGGTCATCATACAGTATATACAGCTGTGGCAAATGTTAAACAGGAAGCTCACCAGCAGCCATTGGGAGGGTGCATCCCTTTGCCATGGGCAGTTCTACTGAATTCCTAAGACTGTATTTCAGTGATGCAAAATAGGAAACTTCTATATAAAATATGTCAAAAGCCTATTCCTGGGCATTAAATAATTATCTATAGTAAATATAACTCACACTCCAATGGACACAAACATTATGTACTAATATAGCCAAACTTTTAGTTTTGACTTAAGTAAGGCAACAGTAGGATTGTAGCTGAAAAAGGTTTGAAAAGGGACCAAAAAAACTGGAACATAATTTTAGTTTTTTATAATCCTGACTATGAGTCAATCATTTAGCCACCTTATTCAGAGCTGACTCACAGAATGTGTTGCCCAGGCTAGAAATGTTACTATTTCACTCAAACAATTAGGGGAAAAAATGGTATAAAAAATGACTCAGATGCAGACAGTATCTCATATTTCTTTTGTTCCCTCTAAACTTCTTCCTCATCAACTTCTGTTAACTGTTTTGCTTTGGTTTTTTACTTATTATCAAGCACTTTCCTACACAACATATAATGTATAGTAACATTTATATGTGAAAAATATATATTAAGCTGCTATTAATATTTAAAATCCAATTAGTTCTAACTGTGTAAATAAAGTATTTAGGTTTCCAAAGTCTTTAAAATTTATCATATTGACTTCTTTTACATAATTTAATTACATATGGGGTAGGGAAGAGATCAATTGATGGTATTAGATGTATGATGGCATTTTTTTTTAATTAATTTATTTTTCGGCTGCACCTGTGTCCCCTGCATCAGCCGGCAGACTCTCAACCACTGCGCCACCAGGAAAGCCCCCTAATGATCATTTAAGAGCCATATTTGTTATTATGATTTAATATTTAGCCTACTATGCCATATCAATCGAAAAAGACAGAATGAGGACTTAAAATTTATTAATGATTGATGATTAAACGAAAACCTACCACTTTCTCATATTTAGCAGATTTGGAGGAGAAAGTTTTTTAATCCTCATAAATAATTCACAATTTCTCTCTCTCCCCACCCTTCTCTCTCTCTTTTCCAATCCAGGTACAGTGATGCAGTTATTGCCCTGCTGACTTGTTATTTCGAACTAACTTTTCTACTGGGAAATTTTACCTGTCAGTAGAGTTCTTAAAGGATATTTATTAAGCCTTCCACAGATACTCTGATATTAAAATCATGTCTGAGTAAACAGGTGCATTCTGTGTAGTTAAGATCAAATGCTGCTATAAGTATGCCCAGCCGTGTAATCCAATTTACTATTCACTTCGGAGCTGATATGAAGGTCAAAGGTGCTTGGCAATATGTTTGGGATTAGGATTATTTGTAGGTTATTTATTCTCCAGAAATAGGGTAATATCTTCAGATAGAATGTATTATTTCTTACAAATGCCACCAATCAAAAAAGGACTGCTTTACATACTGATTTCTGTTGCCTTTTATTGTGTACACACAGAATCAATCCTTTGTTATTACAGAGGCAATTATAGGATCAAATCATAATTTGTTTTTATTTATTCTTTTTTAGTCAATATCTTGACCACTATAGCCAGGCTATGTTTTGTAATTTTTAAAGAACTGCTCTAATTGTAACTCACAAGCAATTTCCATTATTCTCATGATATCTGTATTATGTAGATAAAAACAGTCACTACCAGTTATAAAGAATAACCAGGAAATACATGGTCATAAAAATGTGCTAGATGACATGCAGTTACAGAATATTCATTTAAATTGATCAGCATTGTTTTATCCACATACCAGTGGTTCTCAACAGTTAATCAGAGTAACCTGGCAAGATTTTTTAAAATACGTATACTGGATACACACCTAGAGATTTCTCTCTCTCTCTCTCTCTCCCCCCCCCTCCCTCCCCCCTCCCCCTCCCCCTCTCCCCCTCTCCCCCTCTCCCTCTCTCTCTCTCTCTCTCTCTCTCTCTCTCTCTCTCTCTCTCTCTCATTACCCAGATGATACCAATGTGCAACCAAGTTTAAGAATTACTGATCTCGGTAAGAATACACCAGAGAGATGGAACAAATTATCAGTGCCCACAAAATGCCAGTAGTTGGTTGATTTGACTGAAAACTAGTTCCTAGCATTTTAATAGATTTTTGTCTCGAGTTGTAAGACAGAGTTAACATTTTGAGACAAGAACTAAGAGGGAGCATTTAATTAATCCAATGAACTGCAAGAGGAACGGATGAGTATTGCCCACTACACTATGCTCTTCATGGAAGGAGGAATAACCCCTAATTTACAATCTTTAGAAATATTTTGAGTGATGGAATAAATGAATAAACAAATACTTGTTTTCATTCATCCCTTCAATATGTTGTAATTAATTAGAAAGAGAAAAAAAGTTTGTTATGCATTCTATTTCCAAAAATATGTTTAAAAGTGTTAATAATTAGCAAATTATTACCAAATAATTATCAAATATTATCAAATTCCAATTTCATATGATTACTTTTTCACAATGAATGAAGAAAGAATTTCATAATACTTTGTCATTATGGCAAAAACTCTGTAAGTTAATAGAAAACTATTACCATCAGTGTTATATATATGGTGCATTATTTATGGCAAATGACATTTTCATAATTCAATAAAAATAAATTATTTCACAGCTCAGATGTCCAGAACTTATAATAACCCAAATCTATAAAGTGTATATATTTCTGTGATATACTTCCTTATCAAAAATTTCATAAATAACAGTAGAAATTATATAAAATAGGGAAGGATTTGTTGAAAGCATTTAAACCTTGAACTAAGAAAACTGATTTCTAATACTTTGTTGTAAATGATGAGTTGGATTACATATATTTCATAAGCTCTCTAGACTTCAATTGCCTATATGGCTGTGTTTACAAGGAACTAGAAATCATAAAATAAAACAAAAAGTTGATTTAAACAAACAAAACCAAGTTTGTGATCTCAAGCGTCTTTTTGGAAAGGCCAGTTAGGAACCTCTGTGGTAGATTAGGAGATGCATTATGAAGGCTTGGATTGCTGGGGCAGATGGCGACAAAGGATTTCAAATGTATTTAGAAAGGGGGGAAAATGAAGAACTGAGATATGTTTGCTTTAGCATTTGTGAATTTAGTAGGGCTCTACTACCTAAAATTTCCTTTCTCGGAAATTCCTAAGGGAAAAACAAATGATTCTCACATTTTCTCATCTCTCATAAGTAAGATGTTAAATAAAAATATATGGATGAGGTAATACTTTAATGTGTTTAATGTTTACTCATTTTTCTATTAAAATATGTCACATCGCTTCTATGCTGTACTCTGGCAAGAGAATTAAATGTCTAGGACTATATTAAGCACTTGAGAGAGAGGCTTGTTAGTATGGAAAGGGAAAGGGAATCTGAATCCATGCCTGGTGGCAGAGAGGCCACATTCACATCTGAACTATCTGGGTTTTGAGAAATGTGGCAGAACATGGAAAAAGGACAGTGGTTAGTTTGTCACCTTCTCCCTAACATTCACCACCACCACTACTGCCACAAGGACAGCACAAGGGCAACCATGCAGAACACACAAATCCATAACAGCCAGATATTCAGGAAGCACTTATCTCTGCCCTGGGGGTAGGAGTCTTTCCTGGAGCCTGTCACATACATTGCCCCAGGGTCTTATTCAGTTAAGACCAAGGTCACTCTTCAGTGACATCTACAGGGAGTTTGCATTGGATCTTCAGGTTAGAATCCTTAATCCTTCACTAGTTCAGTAGAGAAATGATGGTTTCTTTTTCATCCAAAACTTATCTACTTCAAAATTATAATCTCTAAAATGCATTCTTGATCATCTCCACAATGGGAGTATGGGTGTCTTGACTATGACTTGCCAGATCCCACAAAAGGCCTTCGGTCTCCTATTTCTCCTCTTCCCCTAATGATCCTCTTGCATTTCCTACTAGAGGAAACTGAGAAACCTTGAAGGCCTTATTTGAAGCACAGTTGTTAACTGTAATATGGATTCCAAGCCTGAGCTATCTCTTTTTCGTTAGCTACCCAAAAGGTAGAACCATAAATTCCCTGGGCCTTTTCTCTGATTTTACTTTATAAAGCAGTATGGTTTATTTTCCCATTATGAGCTAAAATATGACATAGCACAATGTCTAAATCCTCTAAAAGGATTGGGTCACCCATGTTTTTATCCTGGTACCACACTCTGCTGACATAGTATTTTTCCTATCTTTTTTTATTTTGGTGCCCCCTAACCCCTGTAAACAGACAACATGACATTTATTGCTGGTTTAGGAGCATAACAGTTTTCATGGGTTGAATTGTGTTCTTCAAAAATTCATACATTGAATTCCTAACACCCTGTACCCCAGAATGTGACATCAGTTGGAGATAGGGTCTTTATAGAGGTAATCCTGTAAAATGAGGTCTTTAGGGCAGACTCTAATCCAACAAGATGTCCTAAAAAAAAAAAGAGGAGCAACTTGTAACAGACAGCACATAGTGAGATGCAATGAGAAGATGAAGGTAGAGATTATGGCAATGTTTCAGCAAGCCAAGGAACAACAAAGATTGCCAGAAAACCATAAGAATCTAGGATAGAGGCATGAAAAAATTCTTCCTCACAGACTTCTGAGGGAACCAACCCTGCTGACACCTTGATGGCGTACTTCTAGTCTCCAGAACTGTGGAACAATAAACTTGTTTTTTAAGCCACTCAGTTTGTGGTACTTTGTTGTGGCGGTCCTAGCAAACTAATATTCTTGGTGATATAATTCCTTTATGTTCCTTTATCCTTTAGTCAAAAGTAGAGATTTGTGGAGATATGTATTATATTGATTAGTCTGTATTTTTCTTTTTGGGGTACAGCCTTCCTGAAATATTATTAGAGTTCAACAAATTTTCAGTTTGTAGAATTCTGAGAATGTCTTTAACTCTAAGCATATATATTAAACTTTATATATATATATATATATATATATATATATACACACACACACACATACATATGTACATATACTTATGTATATAACTTTAAATATAAGTATACATATTAGTCTTTCCAGTGTAAAGCACTTCTACTAATAGCCTGCATTCAAAGACTCACTTCTGATTTTTGTATATCCAAGTGGGAAATTCATCATTAAAAAAGCAATTTTTCCTTCTTTTCCTTTTAACCATCCATTCAAAATGAAGACTTTCTAATCCCCATAGGGAAATTACTGAGAACACCAAATAAAATTGTCCATCATGACAAGTATTTGATAAGATTCTGACTAACAAACATTAAAATCCACATATATCATCTCTAATGGTCTGACATATTTCTTATCTGAATACTCTCAATAATTATCTTGAACAAGTTTTATTTATTTATTTTTTTAACATCTTTATTGGGGTATAATTGCTTTACAATGGTGTGTTAGTTTCTGCTTTATAACAAAGTGAATCAGTCATACATAAACATATGTTCCCATATGTCTTCCCTCTTGCGTCTCCCTCCCTCCCACCCTCCCTATCCCACCCCTCCAGGCTGTCACAAAGCACCGAGCCAATATCCCTGTGCCATGCGGCTGCTTCCCACTAGCTATCTACCTTATTACGTTTGTTAGTGTGTATATGCCCATGACTCTCTCTTGCCCTGTCACAGCTCACCCTTCCCCCTCCCCATAACCTCAAGTCCCTTCTCTAGGAGGTCTGCGTCTTTATTCCTGCCTCACCCCTAGGTTCTTCATGACATTTTTTTTCTTAAATTCCATATATATGTGTTAGCATACGGTATTTGTCTTTTTCTTTCTGACTTACTTCACTCTGTATGACAGACTCTAGGTCTATCCACCTCATTACAAATAGCTCAATTTCGTTTCTTTTTATGGCTGAGTAATATTCCATTGTATATATGTGCCACATCTTCTTTATCCATTCATCCGATGATGGGCACTTAGGTTGTTTCCATCTCCGGGCTATTGTAAATAGAGCTGCAATGAACATTTTGGTACATGACTCTTTTTGAATTTTGGTTTTCTCAGGGTATATGTCCAGTAGTGGGATTGCTGGGTCATATGGTAGTTCTATTTGTAGATTTTTAAGGAACCTCCATACTGTTCTCCATAATGGCTGAACCAATTCACATTCCCACCAACAGTGCAAGAGTGTTCCCTTTTCTCCACACCCTCTCCAGCATTTATTGTTTCTAGATTTTTTGATGATGGCCATTCTGACTGGTGTGAGATGATATCTCATTGTAGTTTTGATTTGCATTTCTCTAATGATTAATGATGTTGAGCGTTCTTTCATGTGTTTGTTGGCAGTCTGTATATCTTCTTTGGAGAAATGTCTATTTAGGTCTTCTGCCCATTTTTGGATTGGGTTGTTTGTTTTTTTGTTATTGAGCTGCATGAGCTGCTTGTAAATTTTGGAGATTAATCCTTTGTCGGTTGCTTCATTTGCAAATATTTTCTCCCATTCTGAGGGTTGTCTTTGGTCTTGTTTATGGTTTCCTTTGCTGTGCAAAAGCTTTGAAGTTTCATTAGGTCCCATTTGTTTATTTTTGTTTTTATTTCCATTACTCTAGGAGGTGGGTCAGAAAGGATCTTGCTGTGATTTATGTCATAGAGTGTTCTGCCTATGTTTTCCTCTAAGAGTTTGATAGTTTCTGGCCTTACATTTAGGTCTTTAATCCATTTTGAGCGTATTTTTGTGTATGGTGTTAGGGAGTGATCTAATCTCATACTTTTACATGTACCTGTCCAGTTTTCCCAGCACCACTTATTGAAGAGGCTGTCCTTTCTCCACTGTACATTACTGCCACCTTTATCAAAGATAAGGTGTCCATATGTGCATGGGTTTATCTCTGGGCTTTCTATCCTGTTCCATTGATCTATCTTTCTGTTTTTGTGCCAGTACCATACCGTCTTGATAACTGTAGCTTTGTAGTATAGTCTGAAGTCAGGGAGCCTGATTCCTCCAGTTCCTTCTTTCGTTCTCAAGATTGCTTTGGCTATTCGGGGTCTTTTGTGTTTCCATACAAATTGCAAAATTTTTTGTTCTAGTTCTGTGAAAAATGCCAGTGGTAGTTTGATAGGGATTGCATTGAATCTATAGATTGCTTTGGGTAATAGAGTCATTTTCACAATGTTGATTCTTCCAATCCAAGAACATGGTATATCTCTCCATCTATTTGTATCATCTTTAATTTCTTTCATCAGTGTCTTATAATTTTCTGCATACAGGTCTTTTGTCTCCTTAGGTAGGTTTATTCCTAGATATTTTATTCACACGTTCTATTCTTAATGTGTTGGCTGAGTTCATAAATTTAGAATTAACATTTCTACATTCTTGAATAAAAAACATATTATCCTAATATTTTTTAATCCTCCTTGCCTCTCTAAGGACTTTAAGTCCTCATGATTCACCCTCACGATAATGGGACAATATTCCTTAGAAAAACCCAAATGATTTCCTAGCTGGCTCATACTTGAAGCATACTTTCCCAAACAATATTCATGAATCACTGATACATTCTACCAGTCCCAGAGTGAGGATTCTACTCATTCTTTCTACAGAGACATTTTTGTTCCTTCTTCCATTTCATCCAGTTCTGTGTCTCCCAAATAAACTTTCCTTAAATCTTTAACTCTCATCTGGGTCATAGCAATTGGCTCACAATTTCTTTGGGTGTAGCTTTCAAGGAGATAGTGTGCCCTCAATTTTTTGCTGAGGACGTGTTGGTGTACTAAGAGTAAAATCGTGTAGCAGGGAGTCAGTACTTCTGTTATGCTACATCCAATAATGGATGTTGACATTTTGTTCTACTAGATTTATGTCCCAGCTTTGCTCTGTGGCATCCAGTTCAGCATCTGTAGGTACCTATGTGATTTGTCTATTTTTTGACGACAAATAAAAGGGTACCTCAGATAAATATATCCTTTTTATGTATTCATGACAATCCAGATCAACAAAATCTAATATATAAATTGGTTATCATATCTTGCTAATTCCTTTTAATTTTTGGTTCTTCAGGTCTCCCAGTTTGGTTCTTCAGGTCTCCCAGTTTGCAAAAACTAGTAATATTAGGTAAGTTTATTGTATTCTTTAACTTCATGGAAGTATTTCTATCATTTCTCTTCTAAGGAGGTGTAGGTTTTAGTGGATGCCATTTGTCAAGTTAAAATTATTTTCTTCTATTTTTTGCAACCTAGGAATTTTTACATCATAATCTATGTGGAATTTTATCAAAAGTTTTCTACATCTGTTGAATTGATCATTTTTTCCCATTTTAATTGGTTGAAGTGGTAAAGAACATTATTTCCTGGGCTATCCAGGGAGATCTTAAGAATAATTTAAGGGTTCTACTAATTTTGAGAGTGAAGGAAGATTTATATAAAGTTACATTATTTTAAGAAGTATCCTCTAAGGTACTTCAAGGAATGCAAGTGAAATACTTGAATTCACTTTTAATTTTTTTTTTAAATTTTCTAGTAACTTTCCTTTTGACTATATCCTAAGACTCCAAAATATATCATGCTTACATAGAAAAGTAAGCCCATTAATGCATGTGTAAGTACAACTAATACATATATATACATATATATGTACTCATATATACATACACACATTTTCATATATGTGTATATATATGTTCTTATGTACATAGTATACATACATATAAATATGCACAATGTGTATGTATGTAAATATTTATATGTAAACAATATGTCTAAGATTTATCATCTGGGAATCACATTCAGGCAAATACATGTAAAAAAATATTTTGTACTACTTCGAGGCATAGGTTTAGAATTTGACAGCTCCTGATTTTGGCTTTGAAATTACTAGTTATGTAATATTAGGCAAATAATTTAATTTTCTGAACCTCTTTTGCCACATCTATAATTTGGGATGACCTATATGTATAGTACAAATTTGTTGTGATGTTTAAATACAATGATATTTGTAGAGTGACTAACACAGGACCTTATACACAGCAAGTGCTCAAAATGCTATTATTATTTTCTTTGAAAAAATATATATTGTGCACATTTAGAATAAAAGTCACTCTACAAGGTAAGATCAAATTGACTAGAGCACCTCAAAAACTGAGTTGTGTTAGGGAGGGTGGGAGGGAGGGAGACGCAAGAGGGAAGAGATATGGGAACATATGTATATGTATAACTGATTCTCTTTGTTATGAAGCAGAAACTAACACACCAATATAAAGCAATTATACTCCAATAAAGATGTAAAAAAAAAAAAAAGAAAAAAAATTGAGTTGTGTAGATATTTTTCTCAGTTTCAACTTGCGGTAGTTTTAGTTATTTACTTGTTTAACATTTATTAAAATTTGTATAATGGGAAAATTAAAATAATCCTTGCCAACACTGTAGGCATCAACTGAGAAATTAATTACGTCATGTCTAAAGCATCACTTTGAGAGCCAGGATGCCAATTAAATTTTAAAATATTTAAAACACAAATATGCAAACCTTTCTGGGTTTCAAATTTCTATCAAACCAGAGGAAAAAGTTCTGGTATAACTACTCATTCAGATTTCTTTTTTATTTTGCTGTACACGGGCCTCTCACTGTTGTGGCCTCTCCCATTGCGGAGCACAGGCTCCGGACGCGCAGGCTCAACGGCCATGGCTCACGGGCCTAGCCGCTCCGCGGCATGTGGGATCTTCCCGGACCAGGGCACGAACCCGTGTCCCCTGAATCTGCAGGCGGACTCTCAACGACTGCGCCACGAGGGAAGCCCACTCATTCAGATTTTTAAGTATATGAGTTTATGATAATGGTATTAATTTTTCTTTAATTTAGAGAATAATTTTATATATTCCCATATATCATTATCTGGACATAGGGTAATAAGGTACTAGCTGGAAACAGAATAGTGCTAACACTAGTATTATTATTCTTATTATTTCACAACAGGCTTGCAATTCAAAATCTATTAAACGTGCATCAATTTGCTAGGCTTTCCATAACAAAATACCACAGACAAGGTGGCTTAAACAACAGAATTTCTTTATCCTTACAATATGGAGTCCAGGAGTCTGAGATTAAGGTGTTGGCAGGGTTGGTTTCTCCTAGGCCTCTCTCCTTGGCTTGCCAATGACCATCTTTTCCTTGCTTTGTCTTCACATGGTTGTCTCTGTGTGCACACACGTCTGCTGTCTCTCTCTGTGTCCTATCTCTTTTTATAACAACACCAGATATATTAGACTAAGGCCTACTTTAATGACGCCATTTCACTTATTTACCTCTTTAAAGACTTCAAATATTGTCACACTCTGAGGCACTGGGAGTCAGGGATTCAACATATGAATTTGATGAGGATACAAATCAGCCCATAACACATTGTTTATTATTCTACCAAATAAAGCATCAATTCAACTTGGAGCCTTCATTTATTTTATGGAAAATCAGCAGAATGGTACTGTATTTATAGAAATGTAAAACAATTCACCTATTTCTGTCTGGTGGGCACCTATGCATATGCATATTTGAAAACAAAGCTATAAAGCCAGCGTACATCTCAACACATGCGCTCTTGTGTACTTTTATTTTTAAGAGGACTGCCTTTCAAAGAGTTAGAACAGAGTTTCATTGGTTTAATATGGAGTTAGACTAGACGTCTGGTGGCCCACATATAGTGTTCTTTAGGATTAGTTATTTCAGCCTATGTTCAGTGCTATGATATTGTCTCCCAGACACAGAGGTCTGATAACCCCTGGCAGATAGGAGAGAGGGTGTGACACTGAAATAAATGGATATGTGTGCTGTCACCCACATTTAGAGTAATGAAGAAGCTTTGAATTTGAGAGAAGAGCATATGCTCCCTCATTATTTTTTAAAGAGTTTACTGAGATATAATTGGTATAAAAGAAAAAGTGAACATATCAAATATGTATATCAAATATATACAATTTGATATGTTTGGAATTATGCATACCCTTGTGAAACCATTACCACAAGCACGGTAATACACAAGATCTTCATTTTAGATATGAGGACATAGATAACTGAAACTGAAGGGATGAATAAAGATATTCCATGTAAATGATAAAAAAGAAAACAGGGGTAGTTATGTTTATATCAGACAAAAGAGACTTTAAGTCAAAATCTGTCACTAATGACAAAGAAGGTCCTTATAGAACAATAAAAGGATCTCCCTCATTTTTTTTATTGAAGCATAGTTGATTTACAGTGTTGTGTTAGTTTTCCCCCTTATTGTTTAAGCTTTGGGAATCAGGACACAGAAATTAAGAATCTGGTGAATGGAGGACTCAGAGCTCAGTTCAAACCAAAAAGAAATGGATGTACTGTAACTGAGCAGACCTTGAACATATGAAAACTTCCAGGGGTCCTGATATTTGTCTTGGACCTTTGGGCCCTGAGAGTAATCACTTTTTTTACCGTGGGGAAGCCACTTTCTGTATTGCACTTCACTTCTCTCTTAAGCCTCTAGAAAAGTTTTGTTAAAAATTGCAGCCAAGTAAAGGCCAAGTTCTGATCAGTGGCAGAAGTGACTTATGTCCAATTTTGGTGAAAAGTTGGTATGGGAAATGCAACACAATCCGTGACTCTGTGGAAGTATGTGTTGACCCCCAGTGTGTTAAAGCAGCAATCAAATAAGACTTTCTGGGAGAGGAAACAAACAAACACCTGGATAGACATTATGACTGTTCAAATATCACGCAGGGATTCTCAGAAATGCCTTGCAGAAGAGAATTTAGTTTAAAAAACTGCTAATTGATTATTAGGGCTCACATTTGTTGCAATTTGGATACTACAGTAAATAGATATACACAGAAACGTGAGATTTTCAGATATACCAATACCTGACCAATAACTCCCGAACTATAGCTTATAATAATAGCTCTTTTATAAGTGTTTTTACTGCAATGATAAAAACAATAACACTTCTTTTTACATGTACTTTTTTTTTTTTTTTTTTTGCGGTACGCGGGCCTCTCACTGTTGTGGCCTCTCCCGTTGTGGAGCACAGGCTCCGGACGCGCAGGCTCAGCGGCCATGGCTCACGGGCCCAGCCGCTCCGCGGCATGTGGGATCTTCCCGGACCAGGGCACGAACCTGTGTCTCCTGCATCGGCAGGCGGACTCTCAACCACTGCGCCACCAGGGAAGCCCCTACATGTACTTTTAATGTTTCCCCAATGAAGATAAGGGTAAGAGAAAAGAATCTAGCACGTGTAATTTTATTTCCTGTATGAAATCTACTGGCTGATCACATTTACGTATGTATGTCTACCAGATCTTTCTCTCTGTGTGTCTCTCTGTCTCTCTGACACTATGAAACAGAACACCTAATTTTATAAATGTATCTTATTTTTATCATCATGCCCTAAAAGTAAACATACCATTGGTTACCCAGTCCAGCTTCTATTCATCTCCAAGACCAGAATCTTCTCCCACCTTAAAAAAAATAACAGAACAAAAATAAACATATCAATTGTAGCAAATTTCTAGTACTATGTAAAACATGAGCATGCCCCAGAAATAGAACTAGTCCATGCTTTACTAAAATATATATTTCTTCATTAAAAGTGAAATATCAAATGTTACTAGGTCACATTCAAACAAGGCATATTTATATTGCTTCAGTTATAATTATAGTCATTCACAGCTAAAATATCTGGGATTGGTTTATGCAGATATTTATATTAGTCACCAGTTTTTCATTCAGTTTATATTGTCGACTACATTAATGAAAAATATGCCAAAAAAATTTCCTTAACTTAATTCTGGCAGGACTCTGAACTTCACTGTTTTCCTGAAAATATAGTTTTGTGGGACAAATTGCCAATAAAAGTTTTCTGGATTTTGGAAGGCATGGCATGGTATGATAGTCAATAGAGAAATGAGGCCTGTGAAATTTCCTAAACTATTACAAATATTTTGCATTACAATTATTATTTTAGTAAATCATTAAATAGGTGTTCCAAATTTTTCTATTATGGTAGAATTGATTTTCACATTGTTTTGATATCCTGTGGATATTACCTCAGAAGTGTAAATATGACCTTGAGATGCCTCTTCATTTTTATTTAATAAATCGAGACAAAAGCCCCCAGATGCATGCATGAACCCAATACTCTACATTTCAAATGTGTTAGAAGCTCTATTAAGAAGTAATAAGATTTTAGCCACATTCCCCGCAGCACTTTGGGGTACTGCTGCTTCATGAGATTTTCTCTAAAGTAACCTTTCAAAGTCAGCCACAAAAGCTCTTATTCTAGATCATACTGGCATCTGACCTTTGTAAACTTACACACAAGAAAAAAGTAGGAAAAAGGAAGATGCTAAGGGAGACATGGTTATCTATTTCAGACTGCAGTTATACCCACAAGCTACAGAGATATCATGACCTATAAAGTTCAGAGTTGTGTTGATTCTTCCTAACAATTACCCACAGCTATTATGATTTTTCTCCCATCACTAAAAATGTCATTGCTGAGATAACTACTCCAGTTTGAGATGGTAGATTTAACCAGTAACTCATATGTAAAAGATAGGGGGAGGAGGAGAAGTGGTTGATTTGATTACTGCCATTTTAAACTGCTAATAGGCCAGTGATAAGATGTCTCATTCTCTCTGAAACTTTATCGTTATTCAGGCACTCCTCACAGTGTTTTATTCTCATATATTTCCTTGAGATATAGTATTTTTTTCCTTCTTTTAAATTGGCTCTGAGATGGCCAATGTCCAATCTAATTATGTGATAATGACAGTATTATCAGACCGTAACTGGGCTTCACTAATGTGTCTCATTATGATTTTCAGTCTCTGGTGGAAGGTTATGAAGGGAGGAACTTGGGTGTTCCAGATTACATCTGAATGTAACAGTTATGATCCATAGCCAGGGGAAAAGAAGGTATCAGAGACACCCTTAAGCTTTTTCTACAGACTTTGCTTCCCCAAACCTAAGCATCCATCAATTCCTTCATAAAAAATCCACCATAGACCTTCTCAACATAATGAAAAAAACAAGGTCCTGATTTGACAACAAAATGTATAAGATCATCTGAACTGCCAACGTTGATGTACTTTGGGAGAAGTATACAGAAGTCCATGTACAGAACACCGCAGGCTTGATTACCCATAAACAGGTTCAAACTGTTTAGACAGAAGAAACACTTAAAAGTGTTGCACATTTTTAACTGTGTTCACCTACACAAGTAGTAATACTCAAACAGGTATTATCAAGTTAGCACAGATTACAATTCCCCTGATGCGTCCTGCCTACTTCTTATAGTTTCTATTTAAAATAACTGTGTGTGTGTGTGTGTGTGTGTGTTTATGTGAAGCATGTATTAGGTTAACAACTAAATTGCTGTAAGTAAGAATCAACTAAAACTTTAAGATTTACTTATGACCAAAATTTGGTCTTATTAATATGACCTAGATTTAAAAATATGGGTAAGACATATCTGTCCCACAGTTTTACAATTTAGGAGTTTTGAGAAATAAAGCTTTGCTATGTAAACAAAACATTTTTTTTTTCCTGAGGGAAAATGAGCCTTGTTGAATAGGCAATTGTAACTGAATCACTAGGGATGTCACAAGCGCTCCACTCTAAATAGGATGTTAAATGGAATATGTTATTATATTTTAAAAGTAGAGACTAGGTTGAGGTTTATATTTTTGAGTATATGTGATTGCTTTCTTATATCTAATAAAATATTTAAATAAGGTTTGAGCCTTCTTAGGGCCCAGAGCAAGAATAATAATCAAGACCCATATAATATATATTTCAATATTTAAAAGTTATAAATCAAGTTAAACTGTCAAATAAAATATGCTTTGTTCTCCCACTTTGACAAATATGCTGTCTTTATAAAAGCCAGATTTGAACTACAGTTCTTGGATCCTCAAAGTTCAACCCCAGATTGTGAGGGCATGAGGCGAGCTGGCCCCCAGACCTTGTACCATAAGACGCCTTGTGGGCAGGAGTTCAGCTGACCTGTCCAAGCTCAGTCTACCGCCCTTCCTCCTGCAGAAAGCTTCTTATTGGTCACTGTGGTCTCTAGGTTTGCACATTGTCCATGTAGCTCGCACGAAAGACAGAGCTGAAGGAGAGGAACGTGGGTCCTGGAAGCAGTCTCAGAGCCCTCTGGGGACAGAATTCTAAGTTTCAATGTACTACAGCATGATCTAAAAGGTGGAGGTAAAGTGGATGTCATCAGTTCCAATTAGCCCCATCCCCTTAGCCTTGTAAGTTCCTTTTCCTATGGGGAGGAAGATGGCTAGAGAACAACCATGGTGAAGCCCCCTAAAGCCCAGGGCCCAAGGCAGGGTATTCTCTGGCTCAACCTTACAGTATTAGTTTCTTAATATATAGCGGTACTTGTGTGTTACCATAGAATGATTTCAATTTAATACTGCAATAATAGAAAGATAGTGGTCTGCATAATGGAGGGGTCACTTGTTAGCTTATTCAGTAGGAAGACTAACTCTTTTTAAACAAAGTATCTAAAGTCCCCCAAAACCCCCTCTCTATTCACAAAAGGATACTGAATTTCTTCCATGCTAGAAACCAAGAGATGTTGTGTAGTGATTAGAAAGAAGACAAAAAAAGACAAATAGCAATAAGGAAGAAAAGAGAGACCCCAAACTTCACATACTTTCAGAGACTATTCTAGAGAAAAATGAAGATTTTTATAGAAATAGAAGCTAAGGAACAGATATTTAAGAATGTGCTTGGAACAAGTGTGTGTAAAATAACTAAAGTTTAGTACAAAAGTCCAGGGAAAAGTATTGTGAATGAAAATAAGACCTCATTGAATATAAGAAAATTGGATGCCAAAAAAAAATATTGATTGAACTAATGTCATTTCCTCAGGCACTCTGATTAATACCAGTTCTTTAACTAAAGAAAGCTAGAGATTAACATCAGAAGGCTCAGTATAGCCTTTTTATTTTATTACATATAATTATTTTGGCCAGCTGTATAGCTTTTTTTCAGAATACAGGTTCATTTAAATCTCAGTAGATG
This sequence comes from Lagenorhynchus albirostris, assembly GCF_949774975.1. Taxonomy (NCBI): domain Eukaryota; kingdom Metazoa; phylum Chordata; class Mammalia; order Artiodactyla; family Delphinidae; genus Lagenorhynchus; species Lagenorhynchus albirostris. The sequence goes on from NC_083097.1 coordinate 17,407,749, forward strand.
CATTTCATATGTTTATAACTTTCTGGGTTGAAAAAACAAAACCTCTTCCATCTAGTGCAGTAATTGAATATTTGGACCAGATGATCATTACATGTCTATTGCCAGTAAAAGTCTCATGCAAGATTCATTACAATAAGGCAAGTTGCATAGTTGATAATAAAGTTCTCAATGAACACTACTTTTGACTGAGTGTGTTTCCTGTTAACCCAGCAATGCACCATAGAGGTAAGTATTGGGACTTCATATGGACAATTTATAGAAATGTAAATTTGCTACTTCTATATCCAATCCATTTCTAAACATGATATATTTTAGATAAACATTTACTTTCTGTCTGAATAAAACATTTCTCCCAGGCAAGTGTGATGACTTTATATCATTATTTACATGCACCAAAGAACATTTTTTATGTTTTCCTTATCGATGTATTCTTAATTCCCTGTAAAACATTTTAAGAAAAATAAAAGAGAAATTAAGCTTAGACTATTCCCATGTATAGGCCTGAAGTCCCTTAAGATTCAATAATCTGTCCTCTTTTTGCATATAAAGCTTACAATAAAAGTAAATAAACTGAGAGTTAATTATTGGTCTCAAGAAAGTCACAGAAATATCATTGCTCACCTTTCTCAGAAAGATATATTTTACTTATTATTGTATGGGATATGTAATCCTTAGAACTCTCGTGAGTTATTTATAAAACTTATCTGTTTAATGTTTCAGGTTATTATTAAGGCAGAAGCCATTTCAAAAGGTATAAAAAGATGTCATTACTGCCTATGATTTCTGATCCAGGAACGGTTAGAAATGTGTAGACAACATACCATAGTACTTCTGCAACATACTGCAGGTAGTAGACAAAACCAGGCGTCACCTACACCCCCCTTAGGTGGGTATCTGAAATCTCACATGGTTACATAAAAAATGTCTCACCTTCCCATAAAGACTAAAGTCAATGTGTTAAAATTATATAATGCGAGTATTTTGAATACAGAATAAGCATTTCAATTTTTTTTAATCTCTCGGTTCCCTAAAATGTGTAATTTGTTAATTATTTTCAAAGAACAACAAAAAATAGAAGCTACCTGTGCTTTTGGGAGGTACCTAATATAAACTGTTGAAAAATATAGGGGAAGTCAATGGAGAAAGATTATAAAATTCCATCAACTTGTGGGCACAGAGCACAGGGTCATATTCTTGAGAGCAGGCTGGAGCTCTGGAGGTTATAGGTACAACATTCAGTGAGAGATATACTTACCAATTCTCCAATAGTCAACTCCTTTCCATCTCATTTTGCTGATGAAGAGGGTTGAGTTTCATCTCCTCGGGTTCCAAAATGACTTACAGGTAGAGAAATGTTGTCATGCTTGCCTGCTAGCCCATTCCTCTCCCTCTCCATCACCTCCTGGAGCAAGAAAGAACAGCCTGTGAGACTGAAAAGTTTTGAGTCCTCCCCTTCCTTGCCTTGTAATGGAGCGCAGCACCTCATGGGGCCTTACAGGTAGAGCTGACCCACATTTAAAATTAACAGGACTATGACAGTTTAGTGAAATCAATCACCTTCATTGAAGAATTTCTCATGCTGTTCCCAAACAGATTTCTTAGAGCAAAAATTAATTGAGGGAGTCCTCATTTTATCTTAAAAATGAAGACTGCTTAAGATAAAAGAAAAATCCTTATTCGACAGTGTTTTAGGATGTGATGATAGATGAAAAGGGATCTAAAAATTTCACCAACTGTCCAGGGATCTGGCCATCTCTGTACAGAAGTCTTCAAAAATAAACTCATTAATTAAAGGATGGATGATCATGAGGATAACATTTCAAGGCCTGTGCAGGAGTTATTTACCTGTTAGTAACTCTTTTTTAATGTGGGGGAGTGCCTCTTTCTGACTTGACATTAAAGTATCCATATTTCTGTAAAAGTGCTTTGACCTTTAGCAGTGTGGTATGATCAAAGGTATTATAAACTGATTTGGGTTTAAAAAAAAAAAGACACATGGGCTTTTCAGAGATTTAGAACTAGGTATCTGTTTGCAAAAATTGCATTCCTATATTTCAAGCACAAAATTTAAAACAATTAATTGAAACATAAGCCTACCCTTTGGAAAGAAATTTAAATGTGCACACACAAACACACACAAACACACCTATATACACACACATCACACACACACTCCTGATTTTCTGAAGCTTTTCTTTCAGAAATGGATGCTTCAGGAATAAAGTTGTAAGCAGAAAGAGACATGTTTTCAGTATGAAAAAACTCAAAAGTTGTGGCATTTATCAGTTTGAAGCTGCTCACTAATTTGACAAAGCCAAAATGTGATTACTGTTTTAAACCAGTAATTTTAATTTTTAGCACTTAAAAGAAAAAAAAAATTGTCTATTCTACTGTCCTGGAAATTGGCAGTACAACAACATAATCACAGAAAACATGCCAAGAATATAGATCAGGTTTTGGGTATTTAAAACAGATTTTTTTCTGAGAATAAAAAGTTAAAGAGGAAAAATAACCAGGTTTTAAACTATTTGTATGGTCCCAATTTCTAAGCTGAGATGCAAAAAACTAAAAAAAAGACCTTACATATTATGTTTCATAAATATGTATGAAATATGTGTATGTATGCATTACGCATGTATGTGTATGCATTTAAGTGTATGTACTTATACTTTTATAAGTATATATATGCATACATACAGATATATACATGTACATATGATTGCATATTTGGGAAATTTTGGTTTTCTTAATTTAAAAAAAATGTAAGTTATAGAAGCAGACATTTTAGTATTTTGCTTTATGGTAATTTTCTGCTTGGAATGGTGAAATGTGTTTTTGTAAGATTAAATTACTTAAAATAGCTTATTATTTTCACCAGGGTAATCTTATGGTTACCACAAAAACAAAATAGGGACAACAGTAATGATATACTTTAATCCTTGCAAAAATGCAAATATTTTCATTTCAGGCAAAAATGACCAAAATTTTCATGACTTAAATTTTCTAAATATTATATAGAATAAAATATGTAGTGTAATAAGGTGCATAGTATAAGATCACTACCCAGACCGGGAAAGGAGAAAGTATGGCAACAAGGACAAATGGAACTTATTTCAGTCTTTCCTATGTGTGTAGTAAAAAATTTGGCCTTTCTCAAAGAGAGATTCTGGCCTTTGCCCTCAGCTTCTGGGAGGTACTTTATGTCATACTTGATAGGAATTTTATATAGTATCTGAGCATGTCTTAAATCTCAGCAAGAATAGCAATAAACACCGGACGTATGTAAGTGGCCATCCAAACTCATTTCCTACTTAGGGTTTTAAAGCGCCTTTTAAAAATAATACAGATTTCTTCACATTTCAGAAATGTCGTTTTAACACTCACTGTTACCAATTAAATAGCTCAAAAGTACTCACTAAATATATGTCAGGAATTTCTACCACTTAAAACTTTTGACATATTTGATATAATTTAACTAAATAATCTGAAAAAAATAATATCAGGAATGTATATATCCCATGCTTTCATCTGGCAACTAGTAGAAGATGATGTTGAGAACCCTGTCATTTTTGCAAAGTTTTATGTTCTAAAAGGGTTATATTGTGCAACAGTTAATATTTTGAACTGCAGAATTCAACTATCTGCATTTGAAACCATGCATACCACTTTCCAGTGGGGAAACTCCAAAAAATTACTTAATTCCCATGCGCTTAAGTTTTTGCCATTATACCTCATACATTTGCTGTGACGCACACAAACGCTAACATGCAATGCTCTTAGAAGAGTGCCTGGCACATATTAAACAATAAATAAATATCATCTATTTTAATAAAAATATTGAATTACTAAATTAATATTATTATAAATGTGAATATCTGATATGGAACATGGAAAAATGAAAAATGGATAAAACAAAACAAAACAAAAGAAAAATAATAGTTTTTCTTGAAATATATTTGAAGAAATATACTATACCTAAAGTGCAAGACATTTAAAAAAAAACCTTTTGAATGATTGCATTACACATGGAGATGTATAAAGTAGCTCTCACATTAAACAAAGGCTTGCTTGCGTATTTCCAGAGTTAATTTTTCAAGCAATAATCTATATCTATTCCTCACTGGATTGATGGCCAGGTATATTTGGGAGGGGAATTATCATCAGATATTCCATTATATTCTACTTTTCCTTCCCTTCTTCTCTACACAGATAAGAGAGAAAACAACAGAACAGAATAAAAAGAATATAACTCACAAAGCAGAAATAATATATTGTGGAAATATTTTAGGTAAAATATTTTAAAATATTATTGTAAATATTCAGCCATCAATGAAGACATGGATTTATATTTCAGCATTAATATATATAATATAACTGGGTATCACTGGGCAAGTAAATATATAAGGCTCAGAATCTATATCTTATGGAGAATACCTAAGGTCATAAAAGAGGTTAAATTTCACAACCAATCTGAAGCACTTAATAAATTACTTGATATACAGAAATTGCTCAGTGATTTCCCATAGTTATTATTATCCTCCCCACAAAAATTATTTTGAAAACCAGATGTGTCTTTTTAAGGAATACTAAATCTGACCAGTAGCTGTCATCAATAGAAGTATCTCTCAATGAAACATTTTGTTTTTGACTATATAGTAATAATTCAATCATCACTGAATTCTTTATCTGTGGTAGTAAAGAGAAAAATTGAAGTTGGGTTATAATAAATTATTGGCTCCAATTTTTTATTGTTTTGCATGTTCTTTGCCACGAAACTTTGCAGTTCCTTTAGCAGTTCACAAGTAGTGAACTTGCTCTCTCTTGATTTGGGGGCCAGCCATGGGACTTGCTTTGACCAATAAAATGTTAGCAACTGATTCACATAGAGACTTGAAATGTGCTTGTGAAGTTTACTGTGCCCACTCCATCTTCTATCATTGCCCTTAGAAAAGCATGCCCACCCTGACTAGCCCCAGTTCACTGGAAGAGGAAAAGATACATAAAGCAGAGCAACGCTTGTCTAAATGGAGGCAGAAGAAGAGCTACACCAGCTGACCTTCAAGTCGGTGAAAATTAAATGCCTATTGTCTTATGCCATTGGGATTTTTAATTTTTTCTTATGTAGTTTGACTAATATAGTAGTTAACAATAGCATTTACCATGACATACATACATATACATATATATAAAATACATTTTAGGCACATTATTATCTTCCTCCTTCTACCTACGCAAATCTTTACAAGTGCAAATCTATTTGTTAAAAAAAAAAGCAAGCAAGATTCTGAAATTAGAGCAGTTGCCTGATATTTATTCCTTTGGACATGTCAATATTCAAATTTAAAATGACAAAAAGTTTTCAAATCATCTGAATATGCCTATCTTAATACACACACACACATACACACACAACAGTTAGCTCTAAAGCCTGCCTAAAGCATTTATCAGGCATTTATTAGAACACAAATAATCACTTAAGGAGATATGGAAGGAGTTCTTGATTTTAATTAATTCTGCCTGAGATTGTTTCAAAGATTTGTAGAATTATTGCCTTTAGTAAAAATTGGGTAGATATGGGGATTCAATGAGATTTCCTGAGGCAAGAAGTAGAAACAACATGAGCATTCATTTTTCTTTCTATGTCACATAATCTAAGGATATAAATATTTGAGAAAAAAGAGTGTGTTATATAGATATATATGACTTACCACCATTTTCCCATCTAAATGCATCCAGTGTTAACTTTCTATGTCACCTTTTTTTCACATTTTCTTTTCTAATATTTACATTTGGCTTTCCACTCTGAAAAAGGTAGTTTATAAAAATCTCATCCGACTATAGATGACTATAATTAAAGCAAAGTATCATCAACTAAAATTGACATTCTCTAGTATAAAAATATCAATTCTTGAAATATTATTCTTGAAATATTAATCAAGACTAGAAAAATTTGAATTCCTGAATACTGTAGTTCTGAAACATACATGAGTGTTAATGTAAATATCTAAAGGTGATATGTTGTACCACTTGGTGCCCACCCTTTATCATAAAAGTACTGATTCTTTGGGACTTCCCTGGTGGTCCAGTGGTTAAGACTCCACGCTTCCATTGAAGGGGGCATGGGTTCAATCCCTGGTTGGGGAACTAAGATCCCACAAGCCGCATGGCACGGCCAATTTAAAAAAAAAAAAAAAAGGTACTGATTTTTTAATAGGACCCTCACCTAGGTGGTATGAAAACTAGGACTTATCCATTCCCCAATTTTAATTCAATCCTAATGTTTAGCTTCAGGAAATTATGTGAAAAATGAAAGTACTATGGTAGGCAGAGTAATGCCCTCCTCAAAGGATCCACCTCAATTCCTAAAACCTGTGAATATGTTAAGTTACATGGCATGAGGGGATTAAAGCTGAAAATGAAATTAAGGTTGTAAACCAACTGGCCTTAAAATAGGAGGATTATCTTGGATTATCTGATTGAATACAATGTGATCACAAGAGTTCTCAAAAGATGGACCAGGGAAGAAGGAGAATCAGTATCAAAGTAATGCAATGTGAGAGAGATTTGACCACCATTGCTGGCTTTCAAGATGGGAGGGGAGCATGATTCATAGATTCCGGGCAGCCTCTAGAAGTTGGAAAAGGTAAGAAGATGGATTCTCTCCTAGAGCCTCCAAAGATGAATGCAGATTTGAGGACACCTTGGTTTTAGCCAAATAAGACACGTTTTGGACATCTGACCTCCAGACCTGTATGGTAATAAATTTGTGTTGTTTTAAGCCATACATTTTATAATAATTTCTTACAGCAGCAACAGAAAATTAAAACAGGTACTGATAAAAGGGAGATCTCCCCAAGCACAGCATAAAATAGAGAGTGGCCTGTGTAGGGTTAGAGGAGCAGGCATGGAGAAATTTCTGCAGCACAGTCTCTCTGACATCTCATCTTCAAAACAGTACTGGGTCTGACAAAAAGGGAAAATATTGTCAAATCATTGGGATAATTCTATGCTTTAGAAAGATATGGCAGCTTTCAATATAAAAGATCAGTGACATTTTAGCCTTATAAGGTAGATTAAGATTTCTCCCCTAGGAGAGTAACACTAGGAGACTTTACTCATCAATCAAGTTCTAAGAGCTTGAATTGATTTTATTTAAAAAGCATATTCTCAATTTAACAATTCTGATGGTATTTAATGTAGGAGATCAAAAGAAGACATATTTCAATTTTTAAAAAAGAGAACATAATAGTGATAAAACATAATAGTGATAAAACACTTTTCTAGGTTTTTTTTTTAAAGTTTTTTTGTGAGTCAGTGGATTTCATTGTGTGTATTCAAGCGTGTTTGAATGTGTATGTGTGTGTGGGTGAGTGGACATAGGGGCAGCGGTGAAAACAGGATGATTACAGCCAAAAGTTGTAAATGCCACCAAATGATAAGAACAGTTACACAGTGACAGAGATTAAACAAATCCTTTCAAGAACTGGGAGGCTTGAAAGCATTTACAGAGGAGAATAGAAGAGGCTGAAGATATAAAAGATAATTTCGAACCAGATTGGAACATTTTCCACATTAATGGTAAAAGAACTCCTGGTTAAAAATTAGGGGACTAAAATGATGAGGGTAGTCATTACTTTTTATCTTGCTCTCTAGAAGAAGATGGCTTTCCTGAGGACTTTCAACGATATAGTCCAGCTCCAAGTAGAATCAGCACCAGCTACATAATTTGTGAGGCCCAGTTCAAAATAAAAATGTAAGGCTCCTTATTCAAAAATCATTAAGGATTTCAAGATGGAGACAACAGAGCACTAGACCAAGTGAGAGGCTCTTCTGAGCCTGGGACCTGGGCAACTGCACAGGTGGTACACCCATGAAGCCAGCCTTGAGTGGAATGGTGTGTTAAGAAGGTATAAGCTGAGGCTGAGAAAGGACTTGAAATAACTGCTTCTTACACCCCTGTTGTGTTTCTTTCTTTCTTCTGTGGGCCCTGGGGGCAAATCCATATGTTCCTACACACTAGACTGCAGTTTGGAAGGGACTGAGAATGGACAGGTGTCTGTTTTGCTTTCTGAGGGGGTGGTAACAGTGTAAAGTGGTTGAAGACATAGCTAATTCACTGGTACTGAGAGCCCAAGCCACATAAAGGTTGTGGGCTGAGTCTCAGCGTGAAAGCGTCAGCAGTGAGCCTGAAGCAGTTGGAGAACAGACTGCCCATCTCAGCCCCTCCCATTCTCTCTATCCCAGTACAACATCATAGACATCAACAGTGAAGACAGCAGAGAGCCAACCAGGGCCCAGCTGACCTTTTCTGAATACCATAAAATAATGCCTAAGGCCCCGGAATATGGATCTTTTCTAATAGGAAGAGGAAATGAAGAGCAAGTGGGTATGTATGGGGCGGGTGTATTAAAAGGTAAACTTGAGGGTGTACACCTCACTGAGGGTGTACTAAAAGGTAAACTTAATTTAAAACCAGAATTGTGTATGTACTTATACATGGAGAAATTGAGTTTTTTGCTACTCTGAAATATGGGTAAAAGAATTTTGGTAAAAGAAAATTAAAATTGTATTTTTTTATACATGAAACTTATAAACCATAAAATGTATATGTTTATGCTGTTTAAAATATAAAATGGAGACTTATTATAATTATTCTAATATACTTATGAATTAAGTAAATATTAGATTTTTTAGTTTTACTATTTTACTAAAATAAAATACCAAAAATTAATCATTGACTTAATCATTAATTATTGAAAAGAGAATAACTGGGTAAATATATTTTTTCACATTTTCGAGTATAATATAATCATATAATGACTTACAACACACTATATATTTTAACTATATGGAGGATTATATAATTTGAATAAAGCATTGGATAATAAGAAAATCCTCAGACAACAAAACATAAAATGATGGACGTATTACAATAAACATCCTTTTTAAATCAATACTTGGAATTTCAGGAAAGTAATGGAAAAGAGGAGACTGAAAATGAAAGTTGTATGAAGGTTTGATGCTTTATCTGGAATAGAGTGATCTCCCAGAAATCAACGAATATGGTATTTGTTGCTGTACAAGCATGGGAAAGTAGGTACTGAGTTCATACCAACTGGGACAAATTAGTGTTGAGAATCCCACATAAAGATGGGAAACTTGAGAAGTCATTTCAAAGGTAAACTGGAACACAGACCTAATAAAAAAGGGGATTCCAAGAAAGTATGAGTATCTTATTTTTGATGCTTCGGAATTTAAGATCACTCACATAGGCTCGTAGAGAAATATATTCTCCAGCAAGGACCTGGTGTCGTCAAGGTGGAATATTTACATTAAAAGACAGATATTGAGGCAGGATTTCTGGAACGATAGAGTACGAAGCCTGGCAGACTTTCTCCCCAGCAAAACAACTATTTAGCTTGTTAAAAAAATATAATGTTATTACAATGATTTAACTTTTAGGAAATTGACATAAGGGCATGTAGCATATGGAGAAACATTCACTTAAAAAAATCTACTAAATCTTGGTAAGTACAGCCAGTCAGTTGCAACCTGCTTCCTCTCTACTTCCCCATGTCATCCAGCCTCTCCTCCAGGTTCTCTACTAGAGGAGCGTCTGGGTGGCAATGGCCAAGTAGAAGGGGACTCTCGGGCTTCCCTGGTGGCGCAGTGGTTGAGAATCTGCCTGCTAATGCAGGGGACACGGGTTCGAGCCCTGGTCTGGGAGGATCCCACATGCCACGGAGCAACTAGGCCCATGAGCCACAACTGCTGAGCCTGTGAGTCTGGAGCCTGTGCTCTGCAACAAGAGAGGCCACGATAGTGAGAGGCCCGCGCGCCGCGATGAAGAGTGGCCCCCGCTTGCCGCAACTAGAGAAAGCCCTCGCACAGAAATGAAGACACAACACAGCCATAAACAAATAAATAAATAAATTAAAAAAAAAAAAAAAAGAAGGGGACTCTCTTCCTCTAGTTTCCAGTCTACGACTAGAATTTTACCCTTGGAGTGACAGACTGCTCGCACTTCTTAATCCCATCTAATGCCACCCCTCCGCTCCAGCCCCTTGTTACAGAAAATTTATCCTGGGTGGACTGGGCTAAAAGATGGAGGCTCCCTTTCCCACTCAGCCCACATTAGCAGAGGAGAAGCTCCATTTCCGAGCACCAAAGGCCAAGAATCCTGGTGACCATGGATCCTACCTCAGCTCACTTATAGGGAGGAGATTTGACACTGAGAAGGGCAAGCTAAGGAGATGATGGTCTACCCTTCCCTACTCCGATAGTGCCTGCTCATTGAGCACGGGTGTCTCTCAGGAAAAATGAGCTGCTGCCCGCACTCCTAGCTCCTTTGTTTTGGTACAGTTTCTTTCCAGGGGAAGAGGCAAGTTAGGAGTACAAAGATATCCACTGCTCTGCCAGAGGGGATTTTGTTTGGAACAGAGCATGAAGAATGTTATGCCCAAAGACATTGTGAAAAAGAAAGGAGAGCTTGGTGGAGAACAAGTATGAGGATCCTGATAGGTTCATGATGCCAGTGGCAACAAGTGAAAAAACAAAGCAGCTAGAAATTCATCAGAGAGAACCAAGTTGGCCAAGAAAAATAATACTGGCATCCAATGAGCCTCTGATCCCTGAGGGTTGGGGAAAGGCACACAGCATGGGCTAGGCTAACCCGCTGAGCAGCAAACAGAGTAGGGCATGAGTTAGTTCAAAAGCATTTCCCAGCCGACACACAGATCCATCGATGCAGGGAAGAAACCTCGCAGGCACAAGGACCTTAAGCACAACCTCTAATGAAAACTGGCTGAAGCATGAACTTCTCTTACTCAGGGGCAACAATTAGGAAGCCAGAAAAAAATCAAATTGCACACATCCTTGACAGTCTGTAGGACTGTACATGTTCAAGGATTCACCTTCTCAGGAGTGATCAAAGAGCAAACCTCCAAGCAACTGTCATTGTCTGAATATGAAGCAAAAATATAAACTCCCTGTAGCAGCTTCTAAGTCACACAAATAACTAACAAAGAGGAAAAATCTAACTGGCTAAAGGGGTTAAGCACAACCTGTGACCAATAAGAGGCATACGCCAACCCAGTGGTGACACCCTAAGTAGCCAGTTTAAAAGATGAAAACAGGAAAAATAAATTATCTGAACTGAGACATCAAAGGCAGCATAAAGCGAGGGAATTAGACTTCACAGAGACAGTTCAACCAAGTCACTAAAAAAATAAACAACCAAATAAACAACAACAACATCAAGCAGGGATGTTGTTACCTGAAGCTGACTCTGGAAATAAATGCGTGCTCTGCCAGAGACTGCAGGTTTGTTTCTTTGTGACGTGGAATGGCCAGAGCAGCCCTCACTACCCCCACCCCACCCCATTCACAGCACCTTTCCTCATTTAGCAAAAAAAAAGTATTTCATGGAAGATAGGAGGAGAGAATTTACTGAAAAATATTGTAGATAATTTCAGTGTTTTCTGTAACCACCCTCCAAAAAAGCTGTGTCGCTAAAAATGGCTTTGGCTCCAATTCTGCCATTTGCTCTTCCAAACATTTATACTGTCTACTATTTATAAAGGTGTGTTTGGAGAATTAGAAAAAAAAAAAACCAAACAGATTTACCAAAAATAAAAATAAATGCAATTATTACCAAAAAAAGAAAACTGCATTGAAGAAATTAGATAGTAGCTGGAGTCCACATGAAGAATGAAGAGAAACAGAAATGGATGAGAAGGTTAATATAATAAACTATAAACTATAAATTCTCTCTCTCTCTCTCTCTCTCTCTCTCTATATATATATATATACACACACACATATATATATTTAGTTTTCCTCTTAGCTTCTGTAAAAGGCATAAGATTATATGAGTGGTAATTATAACAATATGTTGGTGGGTTTGTAACATATATAGATCTAATTCTTATGAGAACATTAGCACACAAAAGGCGGGATGGAGTGGAGCTGTAAAGAAATGAAGTTTCCGTATTTCACTGCATTCAAGTCAGTACAAATGTGAAGCAGATTTTGATGATGTTAATTGCCATTTTTAAGCCATAGAACAACCACTAAAAAAACTAAACAACAGAATTACACATCACTAAAGAAATTAAAATACTGTACTAGAGGGCTTCCCTGGTGGCGCAGTGGTTGAGAGTCCGCCTGCCGATGCAAGGGACACGGGTTCGTGCCCCGGTCCGGGAGGATCCCACGTGCCGCGGAGCGGCTGGGCCCGTGAGCCATGGTCGCTGAGCCTGCGCGTCCAGAGCCTGTGCTCCGCAACGGGAGAGGCCACAACAGTGAGAGGGCCACGTACCACCAAAAAAAAAAAGAAAAAAGAAAAAAAATACTGTACTAGAATATGTTTATTTAATAAAAAGGAACACAGTATAAAAGGAACAGAGCTACAAAAAGACATGAGCCATATAGAAACAAAAATAAAAATGGTAGCTATAAATCCAACCATATCAATAATAACATTAAATGAATGGATTGTATAAAACAATTGAAAGTCAAAGATTGTGAGATTTGATAAAGAAAATCAAGATCCAACTATATGCTGTTTAGAGGGAAGCACTTTAGATTCATATATAAAAACATATTGAGGGGTTTCCCTGGTGGCGCAGTGGTTGAGAGTCCGCCTGCCGATGCAGGGGACACGGGTTCGTGCCCCGGTCCGGGAGGATCCCACGTGCCGCGGAGTGGCTGGGCCCGTGAGCCATGGCCGCTGAGCCTGTGCGTCCGGAGCCTGTGCTCCGCAGCAGGAGGGGCCACAGCAGTGAGAGGCCCGCGTACCGCAAAAAAAAAAAAAAAAAACATATTGAAAACAAAATACTAGAAAAAGATATGTGAAGAGCAATCATGAGAGCTCAGGTGGCTTCATTAGTATCAGAAAAAATACACTTTAAAACAAAAAAATGTTACTAGAGATAAAGAGTGACAGTATACAATGTTGAGTCAATTGATCAGGAATATACACAAAAATTAAATATATAAGTGTTATTCAACAAAGTCCCAAAATGCATTAGGATGAAACTGACAGAATCGAAGGAAAAATAGATAATTCAACAATTATAGTTTTGAGTTTTTAATATTCCTTTTTCAATAAGGATGGAACAAACAGGCAGATTAACAGGGAAATAGGAGGCTATAACAACACTAATAAACCAACTAAACCAAACAGACATCTACAGAACACTCCACTCAGCAAAAGCAGAGTACATATTCTTTTCAAGTGCACAGGAAACACTCTCCATGATAAATCGTATGTGAGGCCATAAAAAAAGCCTCAATAAAATCAAAAGCATTGAAATCATACAAAGTATATTCCCCAACCTCTACAAAATTAGAAATCTTTATCAGGAGGAAACTCATAAATATATGGAAATTAAACAACATACTCTTAAATGCCAGTGGATCAAATAAGAAATTTAAATGGAAATTTGAAAATATTTAAAGATGAATGAAAATGAAAAAGTTATAGCAAAATTTACATGATGTAACTAAAGCAGTTCTCTGATGGAAATTTATAGCTCTAAATAATGGTATTAAAAAAAAGAAGAGATGTCTAAAGTTAACATTATAAAAGAATATTTCAGGTTCAGCCTGAGAGAAAATTCATAGCAGCAAAAGGACGTATTTAAGGATTACCACAGAGAGGCAAGGATGGGAGAATCTGAAAGAGAGTTTGAGAGATGTGTATGCAGAATGAGAATATCTAACACATATCTAGCAAAAAGCTAGGAAGCCATGGAGTGTGAAAGAGGGAATCCTACTTAAGGGATACCAACTGCGATTTTTCCAGAATTGATGAAGGACATGATGTCTTTTCCCAGATTGAGGCAGCATGATTCCAAAACTGTTGCATCCTACAGTCCTAGACGAGTGAGTGACTGGCACTTAGCAAACACTCAATAAACATTTGTTGAATAAATCTAGACACATTCAGGTAAAACTATGAAGAATCAAATATAAAGAAGAGATCTGAAAATGTAACATTCATTCAGATTTCCTAAGAAATAGCAATTAAATGACAACAGAATTTTCAACAACAAAAATTGAAGCTAGATAACTTCCTAGAAGGAATGCTGGAAGAAAATAATTCTCAGCTTAGAACTGTACACACAAATAACCATAAATCATACTTGAGGGAAAAATAAAAATATTATTAAATAAACAAGAGCAGAGAACTTAACATTAACAGACTTTCAGTGAAGTTATTGTATTTTTTTTTAAGTGATAGCTTTCAGAAAGTAGGCATAGATCCTATTGTGATATCAGAAATTGGTAAAAAGGGTAGTGAATCTAAAGTGTTAACAATAAAATATTTGATGCTGGATATCTGGGGGTTAGAAAAGATGTAATTAAAATACAGATACAATGTCATTTTAGAAGAAAGATGTCTCAGAAGGCATGAAATATTAATAATATTTTATATTGCTCACAAGGAGAACAGAGATCTATTTTTATGGAATTTGATCAGTCGAATGTATACGTAAACTTTTTTTTTAATTTTTATTTATTTATTTATTTATTTATGGCTGTGTTGGGTCTTCCTTTCTGTGCGAGGGCTTTCTCTAGTTGCAGCAAGTGGGGGCCACTCTTCATCGCGGTGCGTGGGCCTCTCACTATCGCGGCCTCTCTTGTTGCGGAGCACAGGCTCCAGACGCGCAGGCTCAGTAATTGTGGCTCACGGGCCTAGTCGCTCCGTGGCATGTGGGATCCTCCCAGACCAGGGCTCGAACCCATGTCCCCTGCATTGGCAGGCAGACTCCCAACCACTGCGCCACCAGGGAAGCCCACACATAAAATTTTTAACTAAGAAACTGAACATTTAAAATAGAATGTGCAATTTCAAACTGATAAAAAGAGACATGGAAAACCAAAAGTAATTGATAATCTCAATCAAAATAAAGAAAGTTCAACACTGTAATAATATAACTATATGAAACACAGGTTTTATGCACATATCATGGACATTTGAAAGGTCAAAGGTATTTCAATGGCTTGATTATTTTAATTATGTATCCTTGTTCTAAGTCCAGGTATGGAACTAAATCAAAAAGGAACTGAATTTAGCAATAAATTATATGTCGGGCATTAGTAACTAGATTTTTTATTTGCTATAGAGACTGAATACCTATGGCTATTGTTTAGTTACCTATTTTTCAATATTTCTTGAGGTCTAGTTTTTCACCTTCACTTCAGTGAAAAAATATACATTGATTCTGACTCTTTGAAAGATAATTTGCAATTAGTATCTGATGATACACTGACCCCCTGCAAAGAATTCATTAAGCAGATGATACAGAGAAACTTAGGTATAATTTAGTTCACATCATTCCAATTTGACACAGCCTATTTAAAACCATGACCCATTTAAAGATGATTGAGAAACGTGTAACAGAGCCATTCACTTTCCTTATTTATTCTCTAAAGAATTTAGAATGACACAGAAAAAAAAGTGTGCAATTTTTCAATGGCCCTGAAAATTTCCATTGAAGATGACAGCCTAATCAAAAGAAATTCCTTTAATGAATGTGACTGTAATGGAGACGATATTTTCTCAGAAGCTGGTGAATGTTACTGTCTTCATGATTTGGCTGCTCTGATTTTAATAAATTGTTCTAGACTTCACAAACTTTATGAAATATACTCTCAAGCAAAATATTTTATAATTAAGAAACAAAATACCATGGCCCATATTATCTGTATAATAAGCCAGTGTTTTGGGGGTTATGTTCTAATTTCCAAGATATTTTGAAATTGAATATTTGCTCACAATATTTTCTTTTCTGCTATTAAGCAAAGCTGCAATGTGAAAAATTTTAGATTTTGAGAAATTGTTTTTAGTTTTCCTTAGGTAATAAGGTCATGTCTTAATTTTTTTCATATTGAACTGGAACTCTTTTGGTATGGCTTGACTTTTAAAATTCTTTTGGATATACACTGCTGGTAAATGCAGTACAATGACAATAGAAGGTTAAAAATAAATGAAATGAAAGGAGAAAAAATATTGTTCTGGCTTAATTTCCATGTAAAGAAAAGAAGAATGACTAGTCCCAGAAGCTCCTAATAGCTCCTTATAGGTTCTAACATAATATTTTGGTATGCTTGTTCACCAAATCTGCTTAGAGACCAAAAGGCATTTTCATACTCTTTTGCTCTAGTAGTTAATGTTTCAAAAGATAACTTATTAACCCAATGTTATGATTGTTATTTTACTATCCTGTTCTTGGAATCTCTGTTTTTGAAGTAGGTTATGCAGCTTATATTCACAGGCATATAACTTAATGCTCACCAATAGCAGAAACGTTAAATATAGCATAAGCATAGGCACATTTTATTAGGAAGGAGTGTGATCTACTACAAATTGACTTAACATGCCTTCAAGGAAAAGGAATTTCTCTCATATAACAAGTCCAGAGAAAGACAGCATAGAACTGGGGTAGGGTCTCCATGACAACGTCACAGAACCGGGTTCTCTCTCCCTTTTCCTCCTCTAATTCCCATCATGTGGACCTTTATCCTCACTCCTGCAGCCTCCTAGCTACCACAAGGCTGTTGTACCACCAGGTATCATGTCCAGGCTCCAGACAGAAAAGGATCAAAGGGACAATATATCATGATTATCTATGCTGCATAATAAATTAACTCAAATATAATACCTGAAAAAAAGATTATTTTTAATATTTTGATTATTATTAAAAACAATGGCTTATTTCACAGATGCTGAAATCTGTGCTATGCTCGCCTGAAATGATCTATTGATCTTGAAAGCTGGAGGATTAGCCAGAGACTTACCCAGATGATCTTTCTCTCTTTATCTCTCTCTCAATCTATTGACCCAACTATTTTATCTCTTCTGTCTACTGGAAAAAAACGCTTATGTGGTCACATTTTCCAAGAGCCCAAATGCAATAATAGCTAGGCCTTCTAAGAGATTTGGCTTGGTATCATTTTTGCCACCTTCTACTCCTAAAAGTAACCCCTAGGCCCATCCCAGATTCAAAAGAAGAAGACTATACAAGAATCTGATACCTGAAAGCATAGTTCATTTGGAGCTATCATTTAACAGATAATTGTAGTACGTCATCTGGCTCCTAAGGATTCACATTTCTCCCCCATTTAAAATACACTCATCTTCCCTAGTCCCCAGAGTCAGGAAGTCAGGCTTGAGATGTGGCATATCATGAGGTCCACCTGTGCATAAGGATTTTTTAGCTGTCAGAACACTTATCTGAAATCCTTTAAACTAAGTATACAAGTAAACTTACACACACACACACACACACACACACACACACACACAGTATGCAATGTTGAGACTAGGACAGGAAAACAAAACAAACACTTAACTTTCACAAAGAGAGAAAATAAGAGGCACAGAGCAGGAAATAGTAGCTTATAATTCTGAAATCCAATCAGGTACATGTTGCCAGTTACTTGATCAGGGCCCAGTTCTGCTCCATGTTTCTTGAGCACTCTGAGTCATCTTTCCTTTTCCATAAGAAAAGTTCTTCTTCATCTAAGTGTCTTTTTGGCCTGTTTCTTGCCTGAGAAATTTGTGAATATTGAAGACTCTTTTAATTTGGTGTTTCATGTTACTATTTCTTTTCTTAAGCTTATATAATTCTTTTGCAAAACTGTGTATCTCTTAGGTCTCAATAATCACTCCATTACACAAAGGCAAGACCACATAACATCTCTTTTTGAGTCATGCCCTTCTTCTTTGGACTGAGAATTAGGGTGCTGTGGTACAATGCCATCAGGATTCTTAGAATAACTATTATCTAGCAGAGACTGTCTAGGAGGAATGCATAGATTTTCAAGTCACTTTTTCCTCATTGAGCGTGAAGCATCCATTTGACATTTTCTGAGTATCATCAAAGACTCTAAGAACCACACCCTAACTTAAGGCTGCTTTTAACGGCAGGACCCTGTATTTAGTATTTGTCTTAATAACATTTCTTACTTTGAGACTTTTGCCAAGAGGGACTGCAAATTAGAAACAGTTTATTTTTGAACCCAGTAACCACTGGCTTTTTCATATTTCCCCTAAATTATGCTTTAAACGTGAACAACTCTTTCTGGAGCTCATCTCACTCTTTCACTATTTTATTCTACGCAGCTAATAGAAGCCAACTGGTACTTTCAACATTCTGTCTGGAAATTTCATAACCATATCCACTAGTTCAATATGAGGACTTTCTATCTTCCACATTAACGCAGGCAACAGTTTTGTTGATTATTCTGCACTTAACTCAGGTCTACTTAATTAAGGTTTGTGATAGAAATTTTCTCACTGTCCTTTCAGAATTTATTAGCAGTTTCCATGAGGCCCTTCAGATCTTGGTCTACTCTCCAGTTTCAAAACCAATGCCACTTAATTTTAGGTTTCTGTTACAGAAGCATCTCCCTCTTGTGTATCAATGTCTATTGTGATTATCTCTTATAATGAAATTTACTATTCAAAATTTGGTGACTTAACATCCATTTTATAATTTTTCACAGTTGTGCAATACTGACTGGGCCCATCTGGACATTTATTCTTCTTGTCTTGCCAGTGGTCACTTGTGTATCTGCATTTCTCTTGCCAGATGCCAGGGATTAGGTTTTCTCTTTCCATGTAATCTCAGGTTGTCTCCATTTCCACACGAGTGTCCTAACTGATTGCTCCCTGGGGATCTTCCATTAGGGTTGGAGGATCTCTTACATGACGGTTCTAATTTCCAAAAAGCACAAACACAGAAGGTGCCAGGCCAGGAACTGGCACAATACCATTTCCATCACATTCTAATGGCTAACACAAGTCTTGGGGCCAGGCCACATTCAGGCAGAAGGAACTAAACAAAGCACAAATACCAGGACATGTGGTTAATTTAGGTAAAAATCACAGGCAACAGACTGGGATACTCTAATGTTCACCAGTTCTGGGAGGTTTAAAAAGAGTACACTACAGCCACACTGTATTAGGAAGGAATGTGATCTACTAAAAATCAAGTAACAGCAGTTAAACTAAAAGAAATTTACCTTACATGACAAGGAAAGCCCAGAGGGAGAGAACGCATGCTTTGTGTAGACTCTCGATGATCATACTATGGGCACTGTTTCTTTCCATCTTTCCATCCTCTGATTCTCAGCAGGCTGACTTGCACCTTCATCCACCCTGCCTAATGACTGCCATAAGGCTGACTTATATCCATGTATCAAGACGTTATTGCAGGTGGAAAAGCTATAAATGGGACAAAATAGTTTTGAGAGTCAAGTTGTCATTAGAAAAGCAAAACTAGGAGATTTCCACTTACGCTTCATTGCAGAGTTGTATCACCTGGCTGCTCCCAGCAGTATGGGAGATACTACAGGTTAGAAAGATACTGAGCATTTTCTTTCACTGCAAAAACATTTGGTAAGTAGGCCATTTGGCAAAAACCTATAGCTTTAGGGAAAGTAATTTTAATATACAAGGATACTGGTGTGTTTGGATACTCCTCAGTTCCTTTAGTAAAAGTGTATAAAAGGTTTATAATATGGTTTGGAAGTAGTTTGCAAACAGAGATGAAAAGAAATATAGCTCTGGTAACAAAAGCTCTGTCTATAGTCTGTAATCTAAATTGCCTGAGTTTTCAGTAAGTTGAGGACTTGTAAGGTTGGAAAATTCAACTATTGCTGTACTCCAAATAATAGGAGAAACAATGATTATTTAGTGCCCTTTTCAAGAACTTCCCATTAAATGTTCTCAGATAGGTAATGTGATAGAGTTCAGTGGCAAAGATTAAATATAATATGTTGAATTCACACCAGTAGCAACCTACTGGCTTTCATCCAAGTCAGTTATGTTCATGGCTTAGG
Organism: Lagenorhynchus albirostris; assembly: GCF_949774975.1. Lineage (NCBI taxonomy): Eukaryota > Metazoa > Chordata > Mammalia > Artiodactyla > Delphinidae > Lagenorhynchus > Lagenorhynchus albirostris. Next base: position 17,427,603 of record NC_083097.1, read on the forward strand.
TTCATGGCCATCAAGCTTGAGATTGAACTTCTCAATCTCCCTTGTGTCTAGGTGTGCCAAGTGCCTAAATTCTTACTAATGGGACACAATGACATCAAATATATCTTCTTAAATATAACTACCCAAAACTCACTCTTTCTTTACCTTGCTCCCAAATGGAAATGGTAATGACCAGAACAACTTTCATAGCTGTGTGGTGTGGATAACAAAGCCATTTTGTTGAGTGCCTGGACTGTTTCATGGAGCATAGAATTCCTGGACCCATAATACAAACAGGGAAATACACATGTGTGTGTTTAGACACAGAAATGGTGAGGTTTATTTCTTTAGTAACTTACCCTTTACTCTGGCCAATAAAGAATTGTGTATTGGAAAGCTTGCTGCCTGCCACAAAAACCTAAAAAAAAAAAAATGTGGCCTTGATATTGCAGTCAGGGTGAAAGCAGTGCATTTATTTAAAATGTCGCCTCTGGTAACTGGAAGAGCACAGAGCTTGCCTGAGGAAGCTTATGTTCTAAAAGAAGCTATTGGAAAGAGCCAGATTGTTGCCATGTGTTAGCTGTTTATTGCTTCATTTAGCTAGCTTATTTCAAGAATTAATGAGCTCAAGCAAGAAGCAGACAATTTTCAAACAGAGATCGAAGGGAATAGAAGTTCAGAAATGAGGGATCTGATAGGGCCAGAAAAGCCAATTGTTTTATCATCCCAACAGTAGGAGATAACCCTGCTGCTCAGAGCCTTTCTAACAGTGCCCATTAAGAATTCTCAGCAAAACAAATGAATCCATAGATTATCTGTGCCATGATCAGATGAAGGGAGTTACTTTCCAAACAAGCCTATTGCTTTATACAGTTTTACATTTTCAATAGAGCCATCATTAAAATGATAGCCCATGACACTCACTGGCTGTACAAGAGAACTGTTCCATAAGAGCAGGTTTAATAATTATTTCCAGAAAAGAGCCTTGGAGGTGGTTTCAAGCACATGGAAATAGCTGGAAACAATTGCACCAGAAGCTCACTGAGTTTTTTTAAGGCATTGTTTTATCAAGAAAATCACATAGTTAGCCTTCAAAAATTCTCTAGCTCCCAAGTCAGTGGGAGCAGAAGCAGGCCATAAACACTGCTGTGCTCCTGAGAAAAGCAATCTCTTTAATATCTATATACATACGGCTAGGGAAGATTTACAACAAGAACACATTTTTTCAAAGGGAACGCCAGGGCCACAAAGGACAGAGCACAAGAAATTTTTTCCAATAAGCAGAAATGAATTCTAAGCAAGAAACTTACTCTAGTGATAGGACAGAGAATCTCTGCAGTTCTTTTCTAGCAAAATATTGATAGTATTGCTCTGACCAGTGACCGCCTGGTCATTCTTTCCTTTTCCAAATGGGAAATTTTATTATAATTTTAATATTCTTACTCCAAGTAAGTTATGTATTTCGTGTGAATAATAGGTAGATAATTTAACTTATGGTGAAGACTGCTCCCAGATATTCTAGTATTTGATCTGGATGTAATGAATAGGATCATAGGTTGTTTTCCTTGTGAAGGGAGTGATACATTTAAGAAAAAGGATATGCATAGATACTCCTGTGGCAGATCATGACGCATACTGTTCTCTTTTCCTCCCATTAGTAATAACTACCCTCCACTAGAGTCTTGGCTGGCATGTGTCACCTAGGAGTGGATACTTTACTAAATTTTAGTCAAAGGGATATGCACAGAAGTGATGTATGCAACCTCCATGTCACATCTTTGGAGAAAAAATAAAAGCTGCTTTCTCTTCAAATTCTCTTCTCCCCCTTATGGTGAAGCTGTTAGTTTGCATCTTTTATACATGGCACATAGATATATGTCCCATCCCTCACGTTCTTCTTACAATTAGGCATTCCCAGTGTTTGTTGGATTCTATGTTTTCACCTTGTCAATTTTATTGGAGACTTGTGATCATTCTGACAAATGGAGTATGTTAAAAGTGATGGAATATGAATTGAGTCCAGTTCATAAAAAATGAAATTGCTTCCATTTGGCTCATTTCTGTTTCTGGATATTCAACTTTGGAATCTAGCCACTATGCTGTAAGGAAGTTCAGGCCACATGGAGAGACCATTCATTGATGTTCTTTTCCATAACCCTAGCCAAGTTCTCAGAGAACAGTCTGTATCAATTGCAAGATACAAAAATGAACCAAACTTCAGATAATTCAAGTCTCTCACAAGGCAATGTCGGAATATGAAAGAAGGGAATCTGAACACTGGATGACTTTGTGGAGCAGAGATGCCTATTTGGGTTACTTTCCCTCCTCTTGATATTTAGGAGTGAGAAACAAGTATTTATCTTATTGAAAACATTGAATTTTGAGGGCTCAAACGTAGTGGTAGAATAAGATTGAAGCTTTTATAGCCTGCCTCCTGCTGTCAGAGATTTGGGAAACAGAGCTTTGCCTATATACTAGTCTATACCCCATGCCTTACCATGACCATTTAATTAGTTAATTAATTATTAGAACTATTCACTCATAAATTCATTCATTCTCCAAGTATATATGGACCCCCTATTATATTCCAAGTAATGTTCTTGCTGCTGGGAAAACCACAGAGAGCAAGTCAGTTAAAATCTCTGTCCTTGTATTAGTTTCCTATTGCTGCTATAACGAACCACGAACTTAGTGGCTTAAAATAATACAGATTTATTTTCTTACAATTCTGGAGGTCAGAATTAAAAAATCAGGATGTTGGAGGGAGCTGAATTCCTTCTGGAAGCTTAGGGAGTAATTCATTTCCATGCCTCTTCCAGCTTCCAGAGGCTGCCTGCCTTCCTTGGCTCATCCTGCACCACCCCAACCTCTGGTTCTGTTACCACCTCTCCTTTTTTTCTTTTCCTTTTCTTTCCCCTTGTCTTCAGTCTGCCTGACATGGACATCTGTGAGAATCCATCATTCAGTCTACTACAGTCCCCGTGAAACATACATTATCTTTAGGAATGTTGAAAACATCTTTACCGGGAATTAATGATTTAGAAACTTAACAGCTGGTTTGTCTCATTTATTAATGGTCTTTTAGGTCATGTTCTTCAGTGAAAAGGTTCACTAAGTGATCTTTGGTTGCATTATTTGGGATACAAACTCGAGGTAGCCAAAGTAGTTTTCCATTCTCCATTCCTCCCTTTATGAAAATTCTCTACTACAGCTTACATTAATCCTTTATCTGCCTTAAGACAGAATTCTGAAAGAAAATAGTTTATTCAGAGAAAACATTAGATATCTCTTAGGTATAATTCTGTTGCTTTATGTATATTAAAAGAAATTGTGGTGGTGTCACCTGCAAAGAATATTAACAACTCCCAGGAAACAAATATAGAATCTGGGTAATAAAATAAAGTCTAACCTTTCTTCTTTTTCTCTGCATTTAGCTTAGTCTCACTTGCTCACAGGAGGGCGCGTGCAGAGGCCTCGAACCCGGCACCTCAGAGCAGAGTTTCTTGTGCGAAACGCCTGCTTCCAACACCTCAGCCCAGAGACCGTACGCAGGAGGACACGACTCTCAATCCAAGATGGCAGAGGCAGGCCGTGTGCAGAGACTCCGCGAGATTTGGAGCCTGAGCCACACAGCTGCGCCTGCCTCGCGAGACTTCGCCTCCTTCTTGCCTGGCTGACGAGAACGCTACTCAGCTGCGCCGCCCAGGACCTGTTGGGAAGAGTAGGAGTTCTAGAGCGTGAGCTCGCACCTCTCCACAATTGAACTCAGTTTTGTATTATTGGTATGGGTGACACCAGGAGGACACTTTGGGGGGCCTGACAATTTCGGCTCGCCCTGGCTCCAGCGAGAGGATGGCGGAGGCTTTGGAAGGTTTGTGTGAGGATGACTGGCTCTGGTTTCTGAGTTCACCGACAGGTTACAATGGCGGTAGCCTTCAGCAGAATTCAGAATTCAGAATTCCTCTGCCCAGGAACCCGGTACCGGGGTGTGGTGCGCACACAGTGTAGCCCCCAGGGGCATCTGCAGTTCACCCCCTCGAGGGGATCACACTGTGCCTGCTGTCACTGGGGCTTGGAGAATGATACTCATGCGTATCTTCCAGCTGCTTGTGGCTGTCCTTCCCTTGGTGCCAGATGCCCGGGGACGGCGGGGTCCTGTGGATGAGAAAAAGCCGCAGCTGTCTGACCCGCTGTTTCGCCAGCAGTGCCGCCTGCCTGAACCCTGTACAAGGACTTTTTGCCCTCCTCGCTGATCTCCTGGGTCAACGGTATATTCTCCCTCATCACTTCCAGTTTGGTAAAGGAACTGGACAGACCATGAGCCAGGAGGCGAAACCCGGAAAGATCCAGGTAGTGAGGACCGCCTTACAGAATGGTTAAGGATGCATGTCTGAGTTCCTGAAGTGGGCTGGGGGCCCTGTGAGCCGCTCGCAAGACCGTGAGCTGCTGGCGAGAAGAGGAAACACCCACCGACTCGCCTCTCCTCCCCCTCTGCTTGTGAGGCAAACCTTGGGTGATTCTTCATCAGCCTGGTTTCCACGGGCTCTCCTCTGGGATCAGCACAGGATACCAGCTGACCCGGCACTCTGGTAAGTACTCCATGGATATCCCTCGTAATTTTAGTTCTCACCTGGCTGGAAGTCTGAAAACTCCTCCTTTTTGGCTGAAAGGGGGAAAGAGGAGGCCCCTGCCTCAGTCAGCTGTGCCACCCCCTAAGGGAACACATAGGGCAGGAACTAAGGTGGCTAAGCTGCTCTGGCCCAGAGGTAGCCCCATTTAACCTCCTGTGGGACATTCTGACTGAGGAGGGACGAACGGGTCATTACACATTCAAGTGACACCCCCAGTTAAATCAGAGTCCACACCATTTGACCACCTCCTGTTTTGGACTTTTGAGGAATCCATTAACAATTTGGTGCTGGTTCAAAATTTCCAGAACCAGAAATCTTTATTTGGGTCAAATCTTGTGGAATTTTCATACCAACAAATAACTCTAACTACCCCCCACCTTGGAAATTGGAAACAAATCTAAAACAGAATCTCTAAGGAATGGGGAACCAAATGGCCACCATACAGAAGGATAGCCCATTAGGGTGCATCCTGCAGAATGGGAAGATTTTGGGGTATCACCCCTGACCCCAAAACACTTCATCTTGGTATGTAATACAGACTGGCTCCAATACCAGCTGGGAGATGGGGAAAGTTGGCCCATCAGTGGGTCTCTAAATTACAGCAACCTTTTACAACTGGACTTGCTATGCCAGAGACAAAAGAAATGGAATGAAATTCCCTGTGTCCAGTTTTTTATGGCCTTTTATCGGAACAAAAACCCTCAAAAGGGATGTGGGCGCTCCTCCACTGAGGTAATACCAGTCCTAGACCCTCCCCCTGAAGACCTTCTTAATCTCCTCCCTAACCCTCCTTCTACTGCGCCCTCCCTACACCCTTCCTTCATGTGTTCTGATTTCGGCCACAGGCATGAGGGTCCCTCTTCAGACCAACCCCCTGCCCCAGAACACAGTCCAGCAAGTACACGAAGTGAGGCTAATAACCAGCTAGGATCCAACAACCCGCCAGAAAAAGTACTCCTTTTGAGGCAGGTCTGGGATGGAGAAGGAGGGCTCACCCAGGTGTGCATCACATTTACCACTTTTGATTGGTATAACTGCAAAAGTCATAGTAAGGGATTGAGAGAAGATCCAGAGAGGTTCCTGAATCTGATTAGGGGAATCTTTCAGGCCCATGACCCCACCTGGGCTGACATCCAGAGCCTCCTCAGTGTACTCCTAACAAGGGAAGGAAAGGCCATGGTCTTTTCAAAAGCCCAAGAAGAAGCAAAGAAAACAGAAATATGCTATTTCATGCTATTTTCAGACTGAGGAATCAAGGGGTCCCAGATAACAAACCCAAATGGGGCCAACAAGACATTGGAGAGTGGAGTGGAAGACAGTCTGACCCATTATAAAAATATGATACAAAGGGAATCCAGGCAGTAGGAAAGAAATCTGTCAGTTGGAATGAGATAAAGGAAATCAATCAGGTTCCAAGAGAGAACACCTCAGCATGGCTAGAGCACCTCAAGGAATGCCTCTGAATCTATACCACCACTGACCCTGAGTTGTTGGAAGGGGATGCAATCCTGAGGTCATATTTCATTTCAAAGTGCCCCTGACATTAGTCATAAACTTCAGAAACTGGAAATAGAATTAGATACCCCTGTCTCTCCCCTGGTTGAGTTTGCCTACTGGGTGTTTAACAACCAAGAAAAGTCAGAGGATGAAAAGACCCGGAGGCAAGCCCTTCAATGTCAGCCCATCAGCAGGGGAATCTGGAATAACCGCCCAAGGAAATTCCTGACTCCAGTGAGTGACCCCTGCCCCCCACTGAGGGATAGCAAGCCAAGGAAACTAGGACAAAATCAGCATGCCATATGTAAACAAGAGGGACACTGGAAGGGAAAATGCCCTTGCCGCCCCCAAAGGGGGACAGGTATGGCATATCCCAGCCACTACCCTCAACGGCAGATGGTCCAAATAGATGAAGAATGACAGGGCCAAGGGCTTCTAAGCTGGCACTCCAATTGACCCCCGAGGAGCCCTGGCTGACTTTGGAAATAAGGGGAAGCCTATCCCTATCCAATTCTTAGTCAACACTGATGCCCCTTACTGGTTCTGAATACCAGATCAGGCAAACTCGGTCACAAGAGTTGTAAAATTATGGGGTTATCAAGTAAGGCTCAAGAACGGGCATTGATAGAGCCATTCGAATGTAAATTGGGTGAACACACACTCACCCGTTCTTTCCTGTATGTCCCGAATACACTACACCCCTCCCAGGAAGAGAGATCTTCGATAAATTGGGAGCTACTATCCCCCTAAATGGGAGACAAATTGGAGACTGCTGTCCCCTTAGATACCTCCCTGGACAGAGCAAGTCAATCTCCTCAGAGTAAATTCCAAGGTCTTGGCCCAGGGACCAGTGGCACAGGGATATTGACTCGGTGCTTTGTGACCGCCTGGAGGGGTGGGATAGGGAGGGTGAGAGGGAGGGAGACGCAAGAGGGAAGAGATATGGGAACATATGTATATGTATAACTGATTCACTTTGATATAAAGCAGAAACTAACACACCATTGTAAAGCAATTATACCCCAATAAAGATGTTAAAAAATAATAAAAATAAAACCTGGACATGCATGCATGGCCCAGTAGAAAACAGTACCCTCTCTGAAAGAACTCTGTCCCCCTCCCCAGTGACAAAAACCCTATAAAGCAGCCCCACCCTCAGACTCTCCGGGAGTTTGTGTCCTAGAGCACAAGCTCACATTTCTCCATTGTTTGAGCAAAGAATAAGACTTTGCTTCCAAGCTGAAGCAAACTGGGGCTCATTCTGCTGGCTCAAAGGACACCAGACAGGAGGACCCTTTCTGGGGACTGACTCAGGGTGGTCCGTAACAATGGTGGAAGATAAAACTTGGTTCCCTTCACCAGTTTTCTTAAGATAAAGAGTAGTTTAAGAACTAAGCTATTCTGGCAAAGGTAGACTTGGAAGTTTCAAAGTGCAGTAAGAAAAGTCTACTTATTTTGTTTCTAAGTGGAAACAAATACGGGAAACAAAGCATTTTCATACTGTATTTGTGTGGAAGAGTGTCTTCCCCAAAGGACTTCTGTTGTACATGGAAATCCAAGAGAGTCAATGATATAATCAATAAAGAGAGAATTTGGGTGTGAAGGAAAAAGTGATATGATATGATAGAGCAATTACAAAAAATCATGTAGCATTCCCAAAATCCAGTATAAATCTTCTGACATTTAGAATCAATTGTGAACTAGTTTATTTTTTCCGTTGCTCTCAGTTTAAATTAAGGTAGGATATTTGGTTCACTTTAACTTCGAAAAATGGAAAATAAAAAGGAGAAGCAAACAAGGCAAATCTTAGTAGTATTGTAGGCTAGCAATTTGTACTGATGACTTGTGATACTGATTCAAAAGTAGCTGAAAAAATAAAAATTAACTCAAGCTTGGATTCCTGAGTGTTTTTGCTGCTGAGGAAATGGAACATTCAAGAATTAAGTAACAAGGTGCAGAGCTGGCCAGGCAAGAATTAATGTAAAACTTATTCTGTGTTATCTAACAGGAATATTTTTCTAGCAATAATTAACCTGAAACTGTCAAGTTCTGTGGACTTGGCCTGAATTAGAAGATTGTAACTCAGCTATTTCTAATTTTAATTTATCTCCAATATGATACTGTAGGAGATATTTCATGTAATTTTAGTTGTATTTATGTGTACTTGCTAAGGAGAAAATCAGCAATAATCTCAAAGTTTTTAAGAAAATATCTATTGTGAATGTTGGAGAAATATAATGCAAATACCCTAGATGGAAACAAATTATAACAGTTAACTATTTTTTTTTTATTTTTTTATTTTTTTTATTTTTTGCGGTACAGGGGCCTCTCACTGCTGTGGCCTCTCCCGTTGCGGAGCAACAGGCTCCGGACGCGCAGGCTCAGTGGCCATGGCTCACGGGACCAGCCGCTCCGCGGCATGTGGGATCCTCCCGGACCGGGGCACGAACGCGTGTCCCCTACATCGGCAGGCAGACTCTCAACCACTGCGCCACCAGGGAAGCCCAACTATTTTTAAAACAAACACAGATTCTTATGCATGTGTACATTTTAATTGGGACGTGGCTTGTAGTTTTACTTTTACCCTTTACAGCTCATTTACTTCTCCAAGTTATGTACAATTTTCACTAATCAAATTATCATAGTTTATAGAACAGGTTGTTTCCTTATTATAGCAAGGTACTTTATTATTAAATTCAAGGATTTTTTTTTCCTAATTACCCTTAAAAGCCAGTTATCGTTGGCAACAAACTCTTTATAGTCTTTAAATTACTTAAGTCAAATGCTAACATAATATAGAAAGGAAAATTAAGTAAAATAAAACACCTTTGTAAATTTAAGATAGTGCAATTTCTCTGAAGTTGTCAGGAAGAAGTCTTAGCCATACTTTATTTATTTGCTAGCTAAATTTTGCTGAATAAAGTTTATTTGCATGTCAATTCCATTTGATTTTTTAAAAATGATGATATTATATAAATATTTTTCTTTCATTATGAATACAGTAAGTCCCCTACATACGAACTGTCAAGTTGCAAACTTTCATAGATGCGAACATGCATTTGTATGTCCAGTCACGTAAACTAGTTCACGTGTCTGGCATACATTGTTACGTGCATGCATCCTTTACAAGTGGTTGTGCTTTCGTGTACTTTACAGTACTGTATAGAGTACAGTAGTACACTATCTTTATTTCAAGCCCAGGGTGTCTGGAAGCAAGCATAAAAGCAGCAGTAATGTAGCTGGTACTGGTAAGAAGCGCCAGGAATTGGAGGCCCAGAGAAAGGATGAAGAGAGACAAGAGAAAGAAGAAATAACTGAAGAACCAAAGAGATTCATGACACAGGAAATGGCAAGGGGGTTTTCTTTATTTGAGGAGGCATTGTTAGTTTTTGAAACACAGAACCTGAACATATAATAGTACACGAAGGTTGCAGCAGCTGTACAGAATACATTTGAGGGCTACCGTATTATCTATGACGAGAAAAAAAGAGCTACTACCCAGACATCACTGGATCATATTTTCAAAAGGGTAAATAGAATTGAATCCAGCAGGGGACCAGAACCTGTGCCATCAATGTCAGGCGTGAGTGAAATTGCAGCTTGCCCTCTGTCTCCTATTGCTGATGATCCCCCCCCCCCTTCAGCTCTACCATATCCCACCTCCTCTCCCTCCTCCAATCAGTAACTCTTCTTGCCTGTTCACTCGATGCCAGCCCCTGGATGCCAGCTGTTGTACTGTACTACTGTACTTTTCAAGGTATGGTACTGTGAGATTAAAAATGTTTTCTTTATTGTGTTTATTTTTTATATATTATTTGTGTGAAAAGTATTATAAACCTATTACAGTACAGTACTAGATAGCCGATTGTGTTAGTTGGGTAGCTACACTAAATTTGTTGGACTTACAAACAAGTTGGACTTACGAACATGCTCTCGGAATGGAACACGTTTGTATGTAGGGGACTTACTGTATAATGTAGCTAATGTCATCTGATAAAAAGAGCAAAGATTTAATGGAAACAAATGCTATTGATACAAAATATAATTTGGTGAGTTTGAACAACCAACTACAGTGCCTGAAAAATCTGTTTTAATTGCTTATGAAGATACAACAAAAAGGTAGAATGTGACTATGTCTTTTAAGTTATAGAGGAGAGAGAATAATATGCCAAGATCTAGAAATTGGTTATTGCAAAAAGGAAGAGATTTGATATAACCAATATCAGTGAGAAAGATTTAAGTACGTTCTTGGACTACATTTTTTCCATTGCGTACTCTACACTAAAGCAACTTCGATGGAACCTAAACAAATACATTTTCCAAAAACTAAAGAAGATTTTGATTCACATGCGTTCTTTATCCGTAAATTCTAGACCTATTTGTTGTACTCACTAGAAAATATCCATCAATTTGAGAGGAAATTTCTTTGAATTTCAAAGAAATTATGTGCCTCACCCATAAACTAATCTCTTTCTAAATCAGACTATAACTTGGAATTCATAATTCCTGTGACAGGAGACTTTCTCACTATATTTACTTTATTATGGAAATTAACCTGTCTCTGTATGCACAAGAAATAACACAGGATTAGTTCTAGGACAAGGAGAAGTTCAACATGATCAAGGTTACAGCACAGATGTGCAATTAAATGTATTAGGAAACTTCTAGTGAGAAAATAGGGTTCAAGTTCAGAAAAGCAGACCACTGCTGTGCAAAGTTGAATATTAGGACCTCAAAATTCACCTAGGAAAAATATGTATTTTCCTGTCCTCACATATGGTACAGGAGAGGAAGATTGCGACTTGAGCCTTGAATTTATACTTACAACACAAAGATGAATCAACAACAAACACAAAACCAAACAAAGTTGAATGAAGAAAGTATGGCAGCTTAAGGACAAGAAAAAAGCTCAATATATACATGATCATATTTCTAAAAATACTTCTGATCAGAGATAAAAGCAAGTAAGAAAACACTCAGAGATAAAATGTGGCGTGAAATCTATTAGCTAAGAGAGGGGAATCATAAATAGAAAATAGGCAGATATAATTTGACAAATTAAAAGGCTTGCTGAAATTAATAATATAAAAATGTATATAAAGTTTTTAAGAAGCCAACAGACGTATATTTGCCATTGAGAATATTAACCATTTAGGAAAAAGCCATGCATTACTCTTACATTAAAACAAAGTAAATTTTAGGTGTATCATTGTATAGATACATAATCATAATTTATAAATAAATATACTTAGGAATAATTTTAGATTTACAGAAAACATGCAGAGATAATGCAGAAAGTTTCCATACACACTTCACTCAATTTTCTTAATGTTATACAACCATGGTAAATTTTTCAAAAATAAGAAATTAACATCAGTACAGTGTTCTTAAGTAAACTACAGATGGTATTTGAATTTCTGCAGTTTTTCCACTATTTTTCTTGCCAGGAGTCTATTCAGGGTACCACATTTTATTCAGTCATCTTGTTTCATTGGTCTCCTGTGATCTGTGACAGTCTTCCCTTGTTTTTCATGGTCTCGACAGGTTTAAAGAGAACTGCTCAGGTATTTTGTAGAATATCTCTTAATCTGAGTGTTTCTGATCTTTCCTCATGGTTACACTGAGTTTATGGTCTTTTATGAAGAATACCATAGCAGTCAAGTGTCCTTCTTATCGAAATATATTGGGAATGAATGTATCAACATGATTTTCACTAGTGATATCAACCTTGATCAATTCAATCACATTTTAATAGAAAAATATAGAGCAAATATTTAACTGGCAGTTGAATATTTATGGAACCTGCTACATAAAATAATCCAAACATACATATAATTATGTGTGTATATGCATATATGTAAATAATTATATATTTTTGTCCACCATGCATATACATATTTAAAACTAGACTTGACTACCTCAGTTTTTTAAAAGTATGTGTCAATTATAAAAACAATTGAATAGAAAATTATAAGCTGTGAATATATGTAACAAAGTAATAGAAGAAAGATTAATTTTTTAAAAAATTATTTATTTATTTTTGGCTGCATTAGGTCTTTGTTGCTGCGCCCGGGCCTTCTCTAGTTGCGGCGAGCGGGGGCTACTCTTCGTTGTGGTGCATGGGCTTCTCATCGCAGTGGTTTCTCTTGTTGCGGAGCACAGGCTCTAGGCCTGCGAAGCTTCAGTAGTTGTGTCACGTGGGCTCATTAGTTGTGGCTTGTGGGCTTTAGAGCACAGGCCCAGTAGTTGTGGCGCATGGGCTTATTTGCTCCATGGCATGGGGAATCTTCCCGGACCAGGGCTCGAACCCTTGTCCCCTGCATCGGCAGGCGGATTCTTAACCACTGTGCCACCAGGGAGGTCCAGATTAATGTTTTTAATATCTAAAGAATGTAAGCAGATCAATTAAAAGTCTGTTATTCCAGGCTTCCCTGGTGGCGCACTGGTTGAGAGTCCGCCTGCCGATGCAGGGGACACGGGTTCGTGCCCCGGTCCGGGAAGATCCCACATGCCGTGGAGCGGCTGGGCCCGTGAGCCATGGCCGCTGAGCCTGCGCGTCCGGAGCCTGTTGCTCCGCAACGGGAGAGGCCACAGGAGTGAGAGGACCGCGTACCACAAAAAAAAAAAAAAAAAAAAGTCTGTTATTCCAACAGAGGGTGGAATGAACGAAAGTAGCAGAACAACAGCCAACAAATTGTAGCAACAGAGAATAAACTGAAGAGATTAGATTGTTATTAAATTTTTTTAAAGTTCTACCCCACTAATTAAATAGAAAAATACCCAACCAGCATAAAGCACTTAATTTAACCCAAAACTAGAACCTATAAAAATGAGTCGTTATGCTGCTGTTGTAGTAGAAATGAAAATTGAATGCTCAGATTGTGTTGGGAGATTAAATTGGTGCAATTATTTTTTTTTCTGAGAGCAAGTTGTATTTCCTTATAAATATGAATGTCTATTAAATTTTTCAATTGTATTTTAAATTTTTTTCTTAGGGTACATTCGAGCATAAACAAAATTGTTTTAAGAATGGCCATCATGGTGACATCTAAACAGTAAGTTGAAAACCCCCTAAATGCTTAACAAGGACAATAAAAATTTATTATAAAAATGAATGAAATGCATGAAATGCTATATTTTTGTTAACTTTAATCCAATTAAAGAACACTGACATGGAAAAAGAATCAAATTGTTAATAGAAATAAAATTCATGTTAATAATGTTCGTAATACCATAGCAATATTATTAAAAAGGAAAACAAACAAAAACTATATGTGCACATAATTCCAGAAAGTTATACACCCAAATGCTGATATTATTTCTTAATAGTAAGACTAATAAATATGTGATTGTTTTTCTCATCATTATTTTAAATATAAGTGTATGTATTTTTACTTCTGTGAAGAGAAAAAATAAGCTAAAATGAGACACAATGAAATGGGATGTTTCCCATCATAATGACATATGAAAAAAACCAGTTCTTTCCTTGTGTTTGAGAGAACGCTGAGATTTTATCATGTGCTGCTGATGTGTGGATATACAGTATCACAACAGATTTTTTTTAACTCAATTTTACCGTATATAGCAAGAGCTTTACATTTATTTCACTCCAAGTAATCTGTTTTGAAATAGACTTTTATTGACCGTGTTTATGTCCGATTTATTATATTAATGAAAAATTGGACATTCACTTATACACTGACAGTGGCGAATAGATGAAAGGCATTTTGTATATCCATGTTTGGAGTACATTTTAGCCTCTTTCAGGTGCAGGGAGGAGAACTAAGCTGGGTTACTTGAAACATCATTGAGTCTGAAGATCTACTAGGAAAGGAGGAAGACAGGCCTACTAACAGAGGCTCAGAATGGATTGAAAGTTGATCTAAAACAGGCAAGCAGGCTCCCAAACCTGTAACGTTGACCAAGGTTGTCGAAAATTTACAGGGACCATCTGGAGCTATTCTGTAGAGTTCTAGAAAGAGGGGTGCAGCGGGGCAGCAGGCATTGTAAAGCTTCCCAGTAGAAGTCTGGATAGTACAATAGGTAAGGCACTCCCTTGGTCTGGTCAGTAAGGAATTGCATGAGTTGGTTAATGTAAATTAGACGAAGTGTCACTGTTATATGAAGTCTGCCTCCGTGTGATGTAAAGAGAAAGAAAAAAAAAAAGCCTGATTCTGCTTATATTGTAAATGATAGTAGTAAATATAATAGAAAACATTTATGGAACACTTAACTCTGTGGCAGGAAATATGCCAGCCATTTTCACGTACATCATTTTACTTACTCTCACATCAATCTGACAAGTTTTTGAAATGCTTCTACCCATTTGAAATGAGGCTTATGAGTAACTTGTCCAAAGTCACACATTAGTAAATGGGAGACCCAGGATTCAAACCGAGGCAGTCTGCCTTCAGAAACTGAGCCCTTCACCTTTACATGGTAGATATTATCAACTTAATTTTATTAGTATTATGATTTAAAAGTAAAGATAGACAAGCTATATCTTTTTTCCCATTGTCATTCAGTTTGCAGGGTTTTTTTCTGCCATACAATATTGATATCTGGGAAACATGGACAGGATTTCTTAATTTATCTGTAGCAAATATTCTATGTGAAAAAGTCCTAATTAGCAAATTGATGTAATGTAGAGCAAATATAATACATAAAAAAAATATAAATATAGGTAAAGATGCATAGAAAAAATGATTGGAAGGAATAATGCTACCACATTGACAGTGTTAACCCTGGGTTGTAGATTGATATATTGGGTAATTTTAATGTTCATTATTATGACTTTATTTCAAGTTTTCTGAAATGATAACATGTTTATTATAGAAAAATGTGATGTTGATTTCAAGAAAAGAGACAAATTGCAAAACATCTGGGGAAATATATATGTAAAAATAAAAGACTAAATGGCACATTTCACATAAGTTGGTAGTGAAGCTAAATTTTATAGCTTTGGAGACTAAACATTCAGCATCTTTCATAAAATTTTATTTTTTAAAGTGTTGTAAAACTTAAGATAACTGGGAAAATGAATTTAATAGACTAAAATATGAATGTTATTTAGATTAACTTATTTTTAGAATGATATGATGCATTATCTTTAAAAATAGGATACAGTTTAACATAGTTTTGTAAATTTTATTTTCACAAAATTAGGAAAATTATTTACTGACTCTGCTGTTTCTCTGGGATTTTAAGAATTTCCTTCTTGTATTTATGGTATTTTTCAAAACTGCTAATATACCATAAATTTCAGAATATTATGATAAGAAAAGTAAAGGTAATAGTAACAAAATGGATTAATATATGAAAACCACAAAAACAATGACTGGCATACAGTAAACTACAAACATGTTAGCGATTTTTATAAAAATGATACTAATAATTATGGTATTTGTATAATTAGTTTTTAGTTTTAGTTTTACTAGTCTTAATAACTATGTTATTATTTTAGTCTCCATGTTAAATATCTTACTTGTATTGATTTATTTTCTCTTTATGACAATGTTCTGAATATGTTAATATTATTGCCATTTTATTGACTATTTAAAGTCATTTGCTAAAATTAACAAAGCTGCTTGATTTTGTCACCAGTATTCACAGAAATGAGTCCAATTACAATTTATATGCTTTTAGTTTTTATGTGATACTCTTTTCATATGACAGGCTTTTTAAATTTACCAAAAGGCTATTAAATAAGCATTTAAATACACCTGTATTTCCTATTTAAAATTTACAAAATAATTCTATCATTCTTAAAATAGTTAAAAAAATTTTAGTGATGTAGTATATTTCATGTTATTTAACTAGCTATGTTGACTGATATAATAGCATAGTTTTCACAATTTAACAGAGCATTTGTTAAAATCATGACACCTCTATTATTTTTATATGTTAATAACACTCCAACTTACCTTAATTTTTAAAAAGTAATTTCATGAAAGTACTTAACTAAATGAGTTAAACGCACCCACTCTTAATTTTAGAGCATTAAAATTTCATAATCTCCCAAAGCCATTCAGTTTGCAGATCTTTTTCTGCCACACAATATTCACATGTAGAAAACATGAACATGTGCATTTAAGACATAAAAATGAATTAAACAAATATTAAATTCTATTTTTGATAGCAGAACATAAATGCATATGCTGCCTTACTGAAACAATTAGTATTTTTCAAAATGAGGCAATGAAGTGATACCCAAAAGATAACAAGCACATTTTCTTCTGTACAAAATGATATGTATATTTACTGAGAACATTATATAAATAAGGACATGGCAAGGCATATGCTCCTCAGATTCCCATAGCTCCTTATTGGAACTGTCACCTGTGTGTGACTTCATCCAGCCTGAGTAAGGATTTCACTGGAGAGGAAAAGCTCCCTTCCCTTGATAGTGAGAGTTTTCTCTCCTTACCCACCTCTGCCTCACTATTCTGGAGACTGACTTTGTGCTTTACTCCCCTTATAAGGTAAAAGTAACAGTCGTGGTACAATTGAACAAAATTCTCAGCACATTTCTGACATAAATTTCCAGTTTTCAGGAGCATCCTTTGACAGGCTCAGTCTTTAGTTCTGTCTGTGGTTCAGTTTTGTCCATCACACATTAATGTCAATGGTGAATATCAATGGAGACTAGCCAAGTTGAACAGTAGGGAAGGATTTGAATGACTAGCTCTGCTCAAATCATAGGAAGTTGCCCTTGCATTATGTAACAAGAGAAGCTTTGAATAGTCTTCAAGGTGAGTCTCGAGCACTGTCAACCGTTCTTATTCAATTTTAAGTTCAGTAAAATACGAGGAAATTATCTATGAAATAAAAATTCTCTGTCCTGTCTACTTTAATAAAAAGTGTTAGAAATAAGTTATTCACAGTTCCTGTATTAATGCATTGTATTCTCTTTACACCACTGAATATATGTTTTTCCTCCACATCTCACACCCTAAGTTTATAAAATATATAATGAAACTCATGGAATTAAAATTCTAAATTGATTTTAACCCTTCCTCAATAACTATTAAGTTTCCATATTCTTCCTTACCATCTAAAATTGCTTATTATTGTCAGTATTTCCAAGATGTACATAAATAACTCTCCAATAGGAGAGCTCAGGAACTGTGGGGTCTATCATATATATTAGTTTCCTTAAACTTCCTTTCTCTTGCATGCACTTTTTTAGTAAATTAATGGCAGGGTACAGCTGGATGCTTCTGGAGATGTTGATCTTTGATATCATTGAAGTGTGGACCTAATAAGAAATTAGACCTCTTGACCCCAAATGGGCTTAAGATGTGCATAATTGTAAACATTTGGATGTAATGAGGGGCTGGATTTGGGAGGTGAGCAATAGACCAGAAAGCAGTAAGTATGGCCTTCTGTGGTGAAATAACTGACAAATGATAGATTGGTCTATATTGTGTAACCTAGAGAAAGAGAGCAGAGCAGAGTAACTAGAGCACAGGCTCTGCCTGGAACCAGACAGACTGGATTCAGAGCAAGCTTTAGCATTTATTCAAATTCTGCCCCATAATTTCCTACTGTCTCAGCCTCTGGAGCTGCAATCTCTTCCTCCTTAACTCAGTAAAGTGAGCAGGGTCTGCTCACATTCTTCTGCTTCTGAAAATTGTTCCAGCCAGAAAGTTTAGGTGATTGTAGAGCTAATAATGTTTATTTCCTTTCTGCCAGGGAGTATCACATCACATTCCCAATGTTTTGGAGTCAATAGTCTGATTTTGCCCAGTTCTCCTGTTGTTTGAAGTCAAAAGTTAAGTCTGTTCTTTGTTATTTTATCATGGCTTGAAGAGGAATTCTCTTATTTACTTAAATTTCTATCTCACCATTTACAATCCAGCCTACCTAGACTTATAAGAAAAACCTTACTTCTCTCCTCCACTTATGCTACCCTCTTTTATAATCCTGGTAAGGTTGCCTTTGTCAATCCACAAGATTGATGAATTGAAATGATAACTAATTAAATCCCAACTTTTAGACCGTATTTTCTATTGTAGTGCTCTAATTCATCCAGTCATAATTTCTCACCTCTTGATCTCTTACTGATCACTGGTCATAAACTATATTCACCTGAATTTGGCTTGCCTGCCTTCTTCCTTTATCTTCCTTTTACTAGGGCCACCTCCAAATGGTTATCATGAAAGCAAGTCAAACTCAACAGTCCAAAATAAAATTCATCAAATTTCTTCATTAAATCAACTTATTTTATGGTGGTTTTTACTTTATTAAATGGCACCAACAGCTATCCTAAGCATCTTCGTCTCTTCCAACATCCATTGACTTACCAATTCCAGTCAACTCCACCTCCTAGATAATTTTGGATTCTATATTTACATTCTACCCAGATTGTCACAATTCCAGGTCAGTTATTCCTCCTAACCTGAATGATTGCAATGACATCTTAATCTGTTTGCCTGTCTACTTCCAATCTATACTGCAGTCAAAATTTAAAATTTATTTTTAAATATAAATCTTAAAAATGTAAACCATACTTTATTACCTGTTCAGTGAAAACTCTTAATAGTTTCCCATTTCCCTTAGGGAAGGGAAAGCTACTTAACATTTGGCATTTGAACCCTGCTGACATCTGTAACATTGTTTTCTCAGCCTTCCCACTGTTGACAGAAATAATCAATTAAAAAATCTATAATAATAACAGAGAAATGTTTTATTCCAGCCAAAATGAGGACTGTAGCCTGGAAGACAGCCTCTCAGATAGCTGTGAGGAACGTCTCTATAGAAGCATGTTTTCAGTATAGTTTTATATCTTGTCAGAACAAAAAAAGCAAGGAAGATACATTCCTTCAAGGTTTAAGGGGAAAAAAAAGACAGAATAGTATGTACACAGTGGGTCAGTGTGGCCTTGACCTGGGAAGGGAGTCTTACCATTGAAGGAATAATGGCAGTTGCATCCCAGGAATGGAGGCATTTATCTCTATCTTCAAAATAGATGTTCTTTACTTCTGGACAATGCACCCTTTAATGGTTAAAGCCAAAATGACTTCCCTATACCTCAATAGGTGAAATTTTCTTTCATTATTTCCATGTTTTGATTGCAAATCTTTTGATATAAAGCTTTGATGATCAAAATATTTGTTCCTCGATGCCAGGGTGGTACTATCTGCCTGCAGTGGGTGCATCGTGTCCCTCAGTGACAGGCTTTTTCATATATATATATATATATATATATATATATATATATATTTTTTTTTTTCCCTAGTTATCCATTTTGGGGAGAAAACTAATCAGATATAGTGAACAAGCACAGAGGTATATGCTGACAGGGAAACATTTTATAGGCTACACATATTATCAGTGATGTCAAACTGTTGAACATTGTATTTGTACTTTTAGCAGTAGATTTAAAGCAAGCAGTGATACATGTCATGCATAGATTTATAACTAGGAAAAGAATAGTGATACCTACTATGGCAGTGATAAGCATCTGTAAAGCAGAGTGGGAAAAAATTCTTATTTCTGAGATGAGCCAACTGAACAGATCACTTAGAGTCAGTTTGCCTTACATCTTGTAACCATTTTATCTTTTGGGAATGTCTTTCTAGGTATATCTCTTCTCCAGAGGTATTGATATAAGGACAACAAGTAGTGTGAGCAATAGCACAAATACTTCCTTGTTTAGCCAGTAGAAAATCTAAGGCAACCCTTTTATCTTATACTTTTTATCTGTTCTGAAATGATTTTTGTAGAGCCCTCAGCTATTTGATGGTAGCTGATAGATTTCTGATCATATCTCTGTTTACATATACTCTTGCACTAAGAACCAAGATTCCCAAAAGACTTTGCTACCAAGTATCTTGACATCCTGCTAACATGGATTTATTGCCTCTGTAATAAAGAGAGAAAGAAGGTTCATCTATTTCCATATGTATAGACAATGGGATAACATAATATCCTAATAAACATAAATGTTCTATTTGCCAGCTATTAAGACATTTATGTGCACATCCTTGAGAAGGAAGGTTAATTCCAATACTAAGACAAAACCTGGGGGAGCACAAGTGATTCCTCCCAGAGTGCTCTCATTGATAGTCTCATTAACTGGAAGTTTAGTTAACACAATGTTAACCCATGAATCATTTTTCTTGCAAGCTTTCCAAAAGCCATCTGTACTGTATTTAACATATGGGAGTTACTGGCATAACTTACTCATGTTTTTTCTCTTTAAGACATTTGTTTATCAAGTAAGAGATGGGGCAAAGGTAATCTGTGCTCAGTCTTTAAGAACTGAGGATAGTATCAGACAAGGGATGGATCCATTAATATGTGAAGAATTTGAACCTGAAGGCCAGACAGAGGTTAGTCTAGTTGAGTGGTAATTTTAGGAACATCTGAAAAGTTGGTGACAGGAATGATGAAGGGCTTATATCAGTATTTTTATTGACTGAGGAATTTGATGAGAGATCCAACCAATCGGTTAGATTGCCCCCAGTAGCTATACTTTGTGACAACTTTACCAGATAATTTTCTTTCCATAATGAGCATTGAGGCAAAAGTATAGCTAGAAGTAAAACAATAACTTTCATTAAAAAAAAATAACTTTCAATTTTCATAGTGAGACAGATGTTTAGTAACCAGTTCATTTGAACTAGTAGGATGGGTCATACAGTCCTGGTTCTGATTCTTGGGTCAGCTGTCTACCAGTGCTGTCATCATCTCCTCCTGGTGTGGGTGTTCTTTCTCCTCTGTTTGAGCACTGATTTAAGTCTGAGGTCAGCAGTCCTCTCTACAGACCAGTCCAATGCAAAAACCCTTTTTGAAATGAGGGATGTGAATCCATCAGTCTATGGCTTTTAATTTGGCAGTGCATGGATTAGTTAATAATACCTAATAAGGTCCTTTCTGACATGCCTACAAAAAGTCTTTGATTTGATGTGTTTTCTAACTAACAAAATCTCCAGATTGTAATCCATGATCCTCAAGGTCTTTGTTTCTGGGGAGCTCACTATGAAAGGAATTAGCTACCAACTTTGCATTTCTTTTAAGTGCCTCAATAAGACCCTGACAACAATGTAATATATCTCCCTTGAGTAAGGTTGGTTCACATATTCCCTCATCTAATTACATAGGGTGTCCTGTTATTATTTCAAAAGGAGACAGCTGATGTTTACCAAAATGTCTAGACCTAAGTTTGAGAAGCACTAGCAGAAGAGCTTTTGCCCATGAGAGGTTAAATGCTTCTGAAGGTTTTATCAATTGAGTTTTGATAGTGACATTAATTCTTTCCACCAGTCCCAAAGATTGGGGGTGATAAGTGCAGTGAAAATGCTGCATTATTGGCCATATGTCACAAATAGATTTAATATTTGTCCAGTAAAATAATTTCCCTGGTAACTTGGAAGGAATTCCCCAAACAAGAATTATCCTTTCAAATAACAATTTAACCTTAAAGCCATTGCTCTTCTTCAAGGAAAAGCTTCAACTCAGTGTGAAAACATACAGATCATTACCAAAATATATTTATATTCTTGAGACGGTGACATTTGGACAAAATCCAATTGCTATACCTCGAAGGGTCCCTTAGGAAGAGAAAGTAGCCTTGTGACCCATGAAGTGATTTTCTGGGATTATATTTAGGGTAGATAGTAAAACAAGCATATACTTTATGAGCCATCATGGGAGAAATTTTCCAAACATATTGTTTTCCCCATAAAACCATTTTCTCAGGTGTCCAATGAGTTAAAGAATGTACATTCTGGGGTAATGGCATTTGAGCTTCAACAGGCACTATAGTTTGTTTGTTTAATTATTTCCAAATTATATTTGTGTGACAGGTCCAAAATTCCCCCTTATTGTTGCCCTATTTATTTCTCTTCTTCAATGGCATATTTCTTGAGCCGGCAGATGGAAATCTTTCACTGGGTTGGCAGGGTTAACAGAGAGCGCTGACCATTTTCAAGGCTAGACAGAATGGGTTTGCTGCCTCATCAATAAGCTGATTTCCTTTAGCTTCCATACAGTCAGATTTGGAATGCACTGGTATTTTAATAATTACCAACTGTTTTGGTAGTTGTATACCACTTAATAGCCCTGCAACCTGTTTTCCATTTTTTAATATTTTTAATAAGCTTTCCTGATTATAACATCAAGCTTTAATAAACTCTTGATGTTTCCATAGCATTCCAAAGTCATGTGCCACTTCAGAGGCATAATGACAGCATAAACATTTGCTATCTGATCTTTAGCTCGTTGATGAGCTCAAGTTAAAGCAATTAATTCTGCTTGTGCTGACTTTTGTTTTTTGGTAAAAAAGAACTTTCAGTTATGTCCATTGTGGATGTTTCTGCATATCCATCTTGGTAATACCCCAATCATTTTTTAAGTAGGACCCATCTGTAAACCAAAGTAGACCAGCATTATCAATAGAATTTTCTTGTAAATTATTCCTAGAAGTAAGAAGATAGTCTGTTTGTAAAATGCAGCTGTGGTCATTTTCTTCTTGTGGTTCTGGAAGCAAAGTTGCAGGGTTAAGGTTATTTTTGTGACATACGACAATTGTAAAATAATAACTAAAATTATGACTAATAACATTAAACCAGAATATATACAAATTTTAGCAATTTCATATAATCTCTACAACATATGTTTATATCATTTACCCATACTATATAACCTAAGAAGATTTACCACCACTCATTTGACAATGTTTCCCATGTTATTTAACATACCAAATAACCCTAATTAAGTTTATTTTTTTAACTTTGTATTTTATATTGGAGTATAGTTAACAATGTTGTGATAGTTTCAGGTGTACAGCAAAGTGATTCAGTTATACAGATACATGTATCTATTGTTTTTCAAATTCTTTTCCCATTTAGTTTGTTACATAATATTGAGCGGAGTTCCCTGTGCTATACAGTAGGTCCTTGTTGGTTACTAATATTGGAATGGATTTAATTAAGTTTAATTTCTATCTTTGAGATGCTTCAGGTGCCTCTGAAGCATCCCAAAGTTACCTAAAGGTCAAAAAAACTTCATTTAGAATTTGATTTGAGGAAGTTTGTCAAAGACATCAAAAGGTTTTAAAAACACTTGGCTAAGCAGGATCATAAGTCAGTATGAAACAATACTTATGCACTCAACCAAAGTGACAATAAATGATTTCAAGGGCAAATACAGAAAGTTACAACAGACTGGTTAAAAAGTAAAGAAACTTTACAATTTGTTATCAAAAGCAGATTAATAAATATCTCAAGAAAACTGTCACCTAACAGAGAGAAAATCTAATTCAAATTTTGCACCAACTGATTTTAATATCAAAATTCACTTAATTAAATCCATTCCAATATTAGTCCCGAGAACTCTTTTCTCAGGGTTCCTTTTCCACAAACCTTCTAAAACTTTCTGTATCCATATTAGTTTGTCACTTATTTTCTTTTGAATTTGGAAATAACCAGCTTTGGGACAAAATCACTTTATTTTACCTCACCAAAAATACATTTCCATTCCTCATACCATCTTTTATGGAAAACACACACCCTACTTTCCTTTCATGGAAATATTTCTCTTATTATCTTTAGTAGTTCCAATCACATTCATTAGTCAGAATTCTTAACCGTTTAAACTCCAATCTCTAGCAAAAACCAAGAAGCAAGCAGTTGTGAACTGTCTTGTCATACCAGCATTTCCTGATTGGTAAATTTATAAGTATATTCCATAACCTCTAGAAACATACATTTTCTAACAACATAATTTACTTTCCTCAATGTGGTACAAGATGTGTGTCCAATAAACCAAAGCATCTTTAGTTTTTCTCTAGTAAGACAAAATAGGTAAACTTTGACTTACTTAGCAATTAATGTTTCGATATTTCATCTTATTTGAAAATGATCTGGATAGTCAATGAATCCCTATCATTTAACTTAACATAGCAAAGCTAAAATTTCAAGTTATCAAAAAGATTTGGAGAAACTAATTGAAGTAGACATATCATAAAACATAATTATTATTAGAGTTCATCTGACAGCTTTTATCTCATTTATATTACTTAATTTACAAATAAATCATTATACCAAATTTTGGCTTTCTTGCTGACAAATCTGTAACAGATAATGTGAACTTATTTGACGTTTAGTAAACTTAGGTACAATAAAAGTTTTACACTTAAGGTTGTTAACTGTGAAGATAGACCTATTTAATTAAACCAGTAAATGTAAACTTGTTTTCATTCACTAAAGAATAATCTTAGATCACCTGATCCTTTAAAAAATTCAATTTGGTTTCCATTACATTTAGAAATACTTAATTTTTAAGCACTTATTTTAAGTCAATTAAATAGAGCTCTTTTACAAACTAATTTCGATAAGATCATTTGAAGGTAATGATATATCATGTCTCTAATGTACACACAGACATGTAAACAGACACAAGCAGAGATCTCATAGCTTCATTTTAAAACTTAGTCATAAATCAGGTATTACAATGTAAACTCACTAGTTTGTACATAAACGTTGGAATCAGTTAAATTTACTTGCTTGAGGTTAAAAATGCCTCTTTCCCATCCCCCACCCCCTTTTTTTTTTTTCAGTTTTGGGTTCTACTGGTTGAGCAAAGGATGTAGTCTCAGGCAATGTGGTCTGTGTTTACGTTTCAAGGACATAATAAGAGTTATAACCTTAAGCTTTTTCCTAGGAGTACTTTTGTTCCCTAGGGTCAGAATTTTGAAAAGATATTTAATCAAGCCAGCTTTTTTTTTTTTCCTAGCTGTGTATGCAAAAAAAAAAAAAAACAGTTTAGACATGTCAGAAGAGCCCCATCTTGGCCAATTAAGAGTTAAGTTATCTTTTGTTGTATCTTCCTATTTTGTCAAATACTTGCAATTATCAGCTCCGTATTGTACATGAGGCTACTTGGAGTTCCAGTGGGTGGCTGCCCGCCCAGAAGCTGGTCAGATTTAGAAGCACAATTTCCCATTATCTTTTAGTTTCATTTTATTTTAAAGTCTGAACAATTTCTAAGGACAATGTAGTGGGTCACAAGTGTGCTGCTTGCCAGCTTAGCTCCTCAAGGGGTCACCCTTGATTCAGTTCAGCTCTTTTGTGTCTCAGTTTCTCCCGCCAGGAGTCTAAAACCACCCTGGGGGTTCAGAGCAGTGGATGGCCAGTCCTTGTGTGTGTGTGTCCCAGGACAGGCCATAAATGACTTAAAGTGTCATGATGAGGTTCCCTATGGAACTACTACACATCACTAGGCTCAAGCCTCAGACACTTCTGCTAGGTTCCTAAGTTATCTTAGAATGCCTTGTGGCTGGAAGGAGCTAGTGTCCCTTTTCTTTAGAACTGAAGAGATGTAGTCTCTCATTTTTCTATCAAACAGTTTTTTCAGACAATCAATATACAAATTTTTCCAATTTTAAGCCAGATTTTAAAGGTCAGCCAACCTAGTTTACTCCAAAATTCCTTTTAGGCTTTTCCTGCCTAGAAATTCTCCTAAGTCCCTGCCTAGGAACTTCCTCTTAGGTCTCTTTTACCAAGGAAAGGTAACGGTATATCCTTAAGACTCCAAGTCTTAAGATAACAGCTCAAGTAAAAATTATGGACCATCTGCTTAAGATAATGAGGTCCTGATAGCAGAAAGAATTTACCAAAGCACCTGAAGAGTGCTGTGAAGCTGGGGGGCAGGAGTGGTGGTAGTGCTCAAGGGACCAATGCTTAGTATAGGGTGCCTGTCCAAAGTAGACCCCAAGTGACCTCAGGTAGGTTTTTTTGACATCCTGCTGACTATATCGAGCAATGTTGATAAAAACAATCAATAAAAAAATTCTAATAAGAATAGAGAAGAATTTTATTAGAGCCAAACTGAGGACTATAGTCTGGGAGACAGCCACTCAGATAGCTCTGAGGAACTACTTTGGAGAATTATGGTTTTCAGCACAGTTCTATAGTGTAGCCATGGTACCTGGGAAGGGAGCCTGATCATTGAATGAGTAAATATTGGGATCCCAGGAATGGAAGTGTTTATCCCTATCTTCAAAACATACATTCTTTACTTCTGGACAATGTACCATTTTCTTTAATGATTAAAGCAAATGTATAACGTGTGTTTGATAGACCATGAGACAGACTGTTCTAGTTAGCATGAAGTTCAAGCCAAATCATGTATAAGCCAAAATTACCCTAATATGTAAAAATTTCTTCCATCACAACTAATCCTATTTTTCTCTGATTAGTCTAGTGTACATCAAGCTTTGGCATCTAT
Organism: Lagenorhynchus albirostris; assembly: GCF_949774975.1. NCBI lineage: Eukaryota > Metazoa > Chordata > Mammalia > Artiodactyla > Delphinidae > Lagenorhynchus > Lagenorhynchus albirostris. The sequence goes on from NC_083097.1 coordinate 17,453,945, forward strand.
GGACTAACTTATAATTAGCTTATAGTGAACACATAGACAGGCAGTATTGTGAATCAGGAACAGACTACTTAAGAAATGCCAAAACATGAGACTTATTTGGTCAACAACTGACATTTTTTTAAGTTGGAATTTATGGCTATTTATCTTCTATTCCTTGGATCTGTTCACTCAAATTGTTGTGGAATTATTCTTGGTTTTTGTGACAAAGGACCCTTCAAATACAGATGTTATCTGTACTCTTTTCTTGACTTCTTGGATACATATGGTTAATTAAGCTTCCACTTTAGCTTTGAGACATTAATTTTCTTTAGTCTCCATGCTTATCCATATTTATCTTACAGGCCAAGAGATAATTTGACTTCTTCTGCAACTGCCAAAACTAATGAAAATGTGCAAATTCTATTCATGTCTGTCACTACTGCAGTTTGCTCATTCATTCAGTAAATGTTGATTGGGTGTTTTCTATCTACCAAACGTTATTACAGGTGCTGGGAAGAGAACAATAAATGATTCTAACTTTCTAATGTCTTTGAGTATGCATTGGAAGAGTGAGATATGCAATGAACAAATAAGCAAAAATATATTTTTTCAGATAATAAAAAATACAATGAAAAAAAATAAGACTAATAAAAATTTAGATAAGATGGCCTGTCTGGGGGAGTCTCTGAAGATTTGAGATATGAGTGAAAACCACCCACTACACGTCGTGCATTTAACTAACATGTCAACATGAATCTCTTTTTTTCTCTATTTCTTTCCACTTAAATCTCTCTATACAACTCTTAGATACAACCTGCACATGACTGTAATCCTTTCCATTTTCCTTTTAAGAACTTCTTTGATTAATAATTCTGAAAAAAATAACATAATGAGATTTCTCCTAGATTAAGAATTTTCTATGTATTACCCATTTCTGGAGAACTGCCCTAATTGCCTTTTAATTCATTAAGCTCTGCCATGAAGAAAATTTCTGCAAATACCTGTTCATCAGCATAATTCTTTATATCTTTTCTTTACCTACCTCTCATATACATATGTACATATATATATGTTTTAGACAAAATATAAAAGAAAAACATATTGTAATATCTCTAATATCCTAAGATACAACAACATCTAACATTCATTTACACATGATCTATGTAATCTGTTGAACCAACATTTTTAAAAAGTCACAGAAAGTAGGAATTAGGAAAAAAAAGAGCTACTGGAAATCACAGATGCAAGCAGAAAATTAACATTTATATTATCTCTGTGTTCCAAAAAGCATTCATCAGACTTGTCCCATTTTAATTATTTTTCTTAGTGTTTAGCTATTCTCCACATGGGTACAAAGACATTCTATTCAGTTTATCTTTCACAAAACACAAAGGGATTCTATGTGTTAAATAATTCACAGTGAAGCCTGGAGCTCACAGCTGTACTACCAGAAGCCTTGCCAAAAACAGATATGGTCATTTTTGAAATCAGAAATCAATCTTATTGGGTTTTCTCCAGCAGATAGTCACAGCATTTAGATATGTTCCTGTGGCGCAGATTAGTATGTTAAAATATATATTTTACCGTTGGATGGCTCCATCCTATTGCAGCAGAACTGGTGCTAAGCAAAATTGAAAAATAGGAGAGGCTCTACCTCGTGATTACAACTAATGGCCTTTTGGGGACTCTCTTTTGAAAACCACAGTCTTTTGGAAGGAGGCTTTCTCAGCATCTTTGTTGGTAGATTGCTGCCTCCTTGATTAATAATGTTAACTATTTCATGAGACCAAGACAGGTAAGGACCAAATATGGCCATTACATTTGATATTTTCCAAAGTATATTTGATGAAATGAGGGAAATAAAATTAACCTGAGGAAAATTAAGATGAGAAAATCTACAGAGAAGTATTACATGAAAGTAAGGCTATGATTATATTAAGTTTTTTAAAGCAAGAACAGATCTTAGTGGTGAGATTTATAAGCAAGCTAAGAGGGATGTGGTCACTGTGAATAGATGGTAAATGAAATACTTCTGGAAGTTGGGACACTAAAACATTTCAAAAGTTAGATTGCAGCTGTGGCTGGCCACAGTTACAATTTCCACAGTAACCTGAGTAAAACAATTATTTCCATAGTGCAAGAATATAAAAAATAATTACTTTCAGCTAATGTTTCAAATTAATTTTCCTAATAAATGAATATTGGTGTAACTATGTATTCAAATAATATTTGCATATAGCACAGAGACTAATAATGCCGGTATATCAGAAAACCTTACAAATAAGAATTTCTGAAACTTGAATAAATGATAGTCTACATAATTTTTTCCTCAAATGTAGTTTAACTAACAGATTGGTGACTAAACATATTGTTTTCATTTATGTCCAAGCCTCAGTGAAAAACAACAACAAAAGGTCTAGTTCTGAGGAAATCAGTGGGAAAAAGTGTTAGCATGAAAGCAAATGAGACATAGTATTTTTAATAGAGTTTTATTACCATATCCCTGAGGAGACACTCTTGAAACAGTAGTAAACTGATAAAACTAATATGTTACTTGCTGAATTCCCGCTTTCAGACCTGAAATAGGTAAACCTTGCTGTAGGCCCCAGTAGTCACTATACTAAAACAAAAAAGTCAATTTTGTAAAAATACAGCACTCCAGGTCAGTGAGAACTAACACAATTCACAAATTTGATAAGATAGGGTTGAGTTATATGATTTCATCGGCTGGAGATTTTGAGAATCACAGGTTATGGGAGAAAGTGATTAGTGAGCATAACTTAGAATAAATTTTCTCATGAACAAGGGTGAAATATATTGGAAAAATACTTGTACAAGTTGTTAACTATTTTATAAGTTATATATCAAAGGGCGTAGTTACAGAAGCAGATGAATATATTAATAAACTTAAGATTTGAGGAGCATGTATTTTTCCCATGTCTCATATGGTACCACGAATATGGTATTTCATTTTTCTCTACAACAATGCAACTATTTGGGAAATTGCTCTCATTATATCAAATATCCTCAAAGAGATATGTTAAACTTGTTTCTAAAGTTTTCCCTTAATAATTTGAAGAAGAAAATCTAAAAGACAGATGCAAATATGGTGATTTAAAATCAAAGCAAATATTGAATGGTGATTATGATTTATGGCAAAAACCATTGTCCATAGGACTATAAGTAATTTGTTTCTGTCCTCAAGGATCTTACTAACTACTTAGTCTTAGATTATCAGGCTGTTGATCACCTATGTCCCCCATCTTTTTTTGTGCATGCATCTTGTATTCCTAATGCTTTCAATTGAATAAAGTTTTGAAATCATAATTCTTTAGGTCAAGAAGATAGATTGAGATTAAATATTGAGTGATGATCTTCCCATAGTATAAATTACACAAGAAAGTATTACAAAATCTAATCCTATGGATGCATTTGTCAATTGAACACAGGGTTTTTCTTAAAAGCTTAATAAAGTGTAAAGATAATTTTTTAAATGAGAAAATAGACAGGAATTCTCTAGAAAACCTTCCTTCTGACCAAGAAATTTTTAGAATGAAATAAGAGACAAAATGAAAGCAGTATTTTTAAAAGTCAGCTAACTTAAGTTTTATAATCTGTTCACAATTTTTATGATCTGTTTGGCAATTTGTACTTTCTTTAATTGCATTTCCTAGTGTTGGCCTGCAGTTTTTGCAAGTGCAGTATTTTTTGTTTTTCCACTTCAAAGTTACATCATGAAACAATTTTAAGTAATGAACAACTAATTTTGGTTAACACTTATTTGTAATGCTATCATGTAGGTATGATTAATATCTGTTTCAAACAGATAAATCCACATGTATGCAACTGCATCATAACTCATTTCTTTGGTAGTATGACTGTTTTACAATGAATTTGAGGTATAATTTTCATGAAAACTAAAAGTTTAGATGACATTTAGAATACAAAAATAATGATGGTCGTGATAATAGTGATAATAATAATTACTATTAATCAAAACAATTTATAAACTATATCAACTCTGAAAAATAATAAATGCTAGCATTTATTGAGAATCAACTATGGCCTGACACTGGGCTAAGTAACTTAACTGCTCTTATTATATAATTCATTTAACTAACTGTTGGGGAAAAGAGACTCCAAACTTCTACCATAGGAGCAGATTTGACTGTATGACATTTGCATCATCTATATTGCCGGTGTTTCATATCTGTTCGTGAGTTTGCAATTTCCATATTCAATTGAGTTTCAGAATAGTTTTATTCTACACCAGCCCACTCACCAGCCTCAACTCTGTATCTAGAATATTTCGGCTTCAGAGCTTCCCACAGGATCAGCAGAGGCTGATTATAATATTTTAGAGATTTATCTGACATCACCTTGGAAGATGTTTCCTCCTTTTTTTTTTTGGGGGGGGGTACGCGGGCCTCTCACTGTTGTGATGTCTCCCGTTGCGGAGCACAGGCTCTGGACGCGCAGGCTCAGTGGCCATGGCCTAGCCGCTCCGCAGCATGTGGGATCTTCCCGGACCGGGGCACGAACCCATGTCCCCTGCATCGGCAGGCGGACTCTCAACCACTGCGCCACCAGGGAAGCCCGAGACAAATTTTTTAAAATAATCTTTAATGTCAAATGAGAGAAAAGTGAATTACAAAAATCACATTTGTATTAAAAAATCCTAACTTAAACCATTTTAATTCTGACATTGGTTGTTTATGGAATATTATGTGTATGACACATTTTATTATATACTTTCACTCACATAATTTTACCTATAAATATAAATTACATATAAAAATTAAAATGCGAATACATGTTATAAGGTTGAGGTTATTGATATAACAAAGCATTGTAGAGTATTTGAAATATTACAGTTGCTCACAAAATTTTGAGAGAATTTTATAAATAATATAGATTTATTTATGCCAGCATTAATGTAACCACATTAATTAATACAGATGAAAGAGACAAGGTAAGCTCATGGAAGGTGGAATTGAGAATGTGACTGAATTTCTTACTCAGATAAGAATTGCTCAGGAACTGGGTAGAATGGATTCTGAAGGCTAGGCACTCTAGGTGAGGATCTGTGAAGAGCAAAAGCATGGAATATAGAAAGACCTAACCTATCTGCTATGCAATTATTTTGATGAAGCAAATGTAGAGAATTATTAAAATAATTATTTTTTGATAAGCACCATATTTAACACAAACTATTTAGCTTTAAAGCTTCAACAGTTATCATCTCACTGAAGATCATTTGCTAAACTTTTTAGAAGTTATTCATAAAGCTTTGCTTTCCCTGAGATAATGCAAAAGACAGGGAGTAAAATATCCTACAAATGCATACAGACAATTTAACTGACTTCTAGTATCAGAATCTAGAGATCTGATTATTTTTTTAAATAATGAAATTTAAGAGGATTCTTAGAGAAAGGCTTGGCCATTGCTTGGTCATTGTTCCCAAAAGTCTTCTTACACAATTGTATCAACAGAGTTCTCTTAAAACAAAGTAGTCTGCCTTGTTGAGAGGGTATACAATATTTGGTGATGTAACATTTTTTTGCACTGTTAAATATTATGTTCTGCTTTAGCTTAATAATAAATAAGGTATTAACCAGAATTTTCTTTTGCATATAACTTCTTTGTGAATTCATTGCCTCAAAATGTCAAGATGATCTGTTTTCTGGAGTGATATAATATTACTTCATGGAACCATAGTAAGATCATGGCTTAGGGATGTAGTATTATAATGTTAGTTGTCATACTTCCAGACACAGGAAGGATTGCACTAAATTGCCTTTGAAGACAGGTGTAGTGAAACGACTAAATGTTACCAAGAAAATTCTGGGCAGAAGATTTACAGACCATTGTAAAATTCAATATCTACTCTCTCCTCTGCCCTTGTAGCAACCAGCATGGAAGAGACCCTTAGCTGCTTCACGATAGCCAGGGCATAACGAGTCTTGAAAGGAATATTTTATTGCCTAGAAATAGCTTCATGAAACCTTAGAGTATTTATTGGCTACAGGGGTATTAAAGGCTATCTGGTTATTTTTTCTTGTTTTACAAACGTAAAAGCTAAAGCATAGCTAACTTTTTGACTTACCTAAGATCACACACACACACACAAATCCACTTCTTTGTGTTAAGTACAATATTTTGCATTTCTTTGTTTGCTTCTCCCACTTTAGAAACCAGGTTACATTCCTATAACACATACAAAATGTTAGGGAGGAAGACATTTTTCTCTACCCTTCTAGGTTCTTCTGGCTGGTCTAAAAATTAAATTGACATGATGCAGATTAAGAGGAGAAAAGTTTAATAACATGTATACACGGGACAGACCCAGGAAAACTGAGCAACTTGCCAAAGTGGCTGAAACCTTCACCTTAAATATCATCTTCAGCAAAAGACAGAAGAACATATTGAAGGTAGTAGTTTGGGACATGGAGATGGAAATGCAAATATTTGGTCAATAAATGTTTTCTGGGCTGTGCAGGGACAATGGGGCACAGAGTAGACTCTGATCCCTAGGTCCTACCTGAAGCTTCCTTCCACCACACCTAGCCCATATTCTTTGCAGGTGTCTCTGGGGAGAGCTCTATTGCAGGAACAGGCCCTCTGTCTCATTCTTCTTTAGGCAGTTAGGTGGAAGGTCAAAGTTTCTTCCTGAGACTTTTGGGCTTTCACTGTTTTCAGCTGGAATAATCAGCGTGCCAAAGAGTCATGTAGGGTGGCAAATTTCATTTCCCTACAATACATATTGAACTGGCTTATAACAAAAAAGGTTTATTTCTTGCATATGCTATATCCCATTTTGTCCTAAACCACTAAGATTTTGATTTTGTTGTAGTGTTGTTTTTGCAACATAATCTAGCCCATCCTCTGCTAGGCCAGAAACAATGAAAAATCTGAGATTTTATCCTACTTATAAGCCAACAAATTAGCTGGTCACAGTATAGATATATTGCATGTCTACATATATATATAAACAGTGATGAATTAATTTTCATATTTTTTGGCAAAACAAGAAAAATTAACAGATAAAATTTTTCTTGGCCAGTTTGGGCTTCCTCCTTCCCCTTTAGTTTGTATTGTGCATCTGCCTTAACCAGACCTCCTTAGGAGATAACATTCATTCTTAATCTCATAAGGGGTCACGATGACTCACTACTCGCCTTGTTGCATTATGTAACTGTCATATATATGTATACATATATACTCTCACACACACACACACACACACACACACACACACACACACACACACACACACACACTGACAAACACATGAGACCTCTGGGTCAGAGATACAGTTTATCACTTAGAAAAAGCAGAAGCCAGAACATCTGATTTACTTCCCTGAGCCCCAATCTTCACAGGGTGATGCAGTGAGTCTCAGATGGTACCTGCACATGGAGTGGGGTGTCATCCCAGAGAGCAACCCCCAAGTAAAAAACTTTGATCTTACATAGGGTTGCTGTAGACCTGCCCTCACTCTGCTCCCCACAGAGAGACAGAAAGACAGAGACAGGATGTTTTTATTCTGTATTGTGCGATGTAAACAAATTTTCTCCAGGGGGAACATAGAGAAGTATTTATCTTTATTATCCTAAGACAGCTTTACACAGTGAGATATTTCTAAATTCAGTGTCATGGAACTCATCTCAGTATACAGTCCATCCTAAATTGGCCATGCCCACCTATGCTCAGAGAAATGGACTCTTTAGGAAATAGAGTGTCCAGGAAGAACTGTCCGTAACATCCCCACTAAAATAGCCTCTTTCACAAATAATTATGTTGTTTGAATGCAGCCATAAGACATGCTTGTCAAATTCTGTCACTATTGGTGCACTTACTACTAATGCTTAGAATATAAAGAGTCAGGTATCACATTAATTTGATAATAATCTAAGTAAGTTAGATACAGGAACTTGGAAAAACGATCTTAAACTGAGGGTAAGACCAGAAAGAAAAAAAATAATTGTTAGAAAGACAGAAAATAAATAGAAAAAATAATAGAAAGATGGAAATAGTGTATGTGTCAATAGGAAAATGGCTAATTATGGCAATACATCCCCCCAAATACTATCCAGGTGTTAAAACTAGTGAGGCTGGGTTATAAGTGTTACAGCATTGGGAAGTTCTTTAAGACGTATTAGGCAAAATGTTTGCCGCAAAGAAATTGGAATACATTGACTCCGTCTATTTTGTAAACTGTATGTAAATATATATAAAATATATACATACACATGTATGTATGTAAATAAAATAATGCACTACCCTTTACAAAATGTTTTGGAAATTGAAGAGGTTTATTTGTCCTAATGAATTGGAGTTACCAAGGGCATTTTTAGGTGGAATTATTTGATGCCCAGTAGTTACTGAGCAGTTGGGCACAGAAGATAATATTTTGAGCACTGCAATTAGCAAAATATTCTTCTCTGCATTCATGTAGGTGAAAAGTCTATTAGTGTCTAATCTTGAAATTTGATTCTTTAAAAAATATAAATACAACATCTTCATGTGAACATGTGGTTTTCATATAGACTGAGTCTTTTTTAGGTATGCAGCTACCTGAACAATCAAGGTAAGATTGTACTTTGTTTATTCAAACTTTACTCAGATTTGTTATCCATTTAAGTTGTTGTGCTCATGCTCATTTTATATGTGGTGTATGTTTACTTCATTATGGCTCATGCCTCCCTGTGCCTAAAGTTTTCGAAAAACTAGGTATTATTATATAGCATGCTTTAATTTCTCCTTACCTTTCAAAGGCAGCATTAGATTGCTTTTGTTAGTAAATTGTAAAGTCAGATTATTCTCTCTAAATTGAATTTTGGCATGTTAAAGAGAACATTCAAAATGTGTGTTTTTAAATAATACATTGAATCTGGTAAATTTAAGCACCACTCTTCTATATAATTCTCTATTTGTTGAATGTCATTTTATATATATAAATATATATATAATATATATATACACACACATATATATACATATATATGTATACATACATATATACATATGTATGTATGTACATACATACATATATACATATATACACATATATATACACATATATATTATAGTAATTTTTAAATCCATACTTAATGGATTTAAGGTGTGCATTTAAACCTTGACATTGTCACTTAGTAGAAAACCTTAGAAAATTTGTTTTCCAAAAATTTTTCCCATATGTTTGCTTATTCTAGAAATATGAAAGAATCACACACTTGTAGGATTGCTGTATTAAATTAGATTCACACACAGTAAAAAGCACAAAGTTTCACACACAGTGAAGATGAAATGCATATATATTTGCATTTATACATACATAAGTAAATAAATTCATACTATCTTAATGTCCAGGCCCAGTTGTCTGAAATGTCCACAGTATCACGGGAAAACATCTCATTGCACATTGAAGCTCCAAATAGCATGTGGTGTATAACTGCATTTCCATTAACTTTCAGCAGAAAGAAGACCCTGGCTGACCCTTGCTCATTACCTTCCCATGTGTTTCATATGCTGATTATTCATAGACTTGGGGAATGTGATGGCTTCTAGGAATGATCCTGAAATATTCAGTATTTGGGCAAAAATCTATTGACCAACATGTTTCCAGACTTTAAAGCCTGGGCTAATTCTTTCCTATCGATTTGATAGTCAGAGATGATGCTGTCCTTTGATAAGGGCTGTTCTCATTAAGTAGCAGTCTAGGTACAGCCCAGCAGTGCTCAGCAAGACTCATTGAAAGCACAGCCTGCAGATTGAAAAGCAATTAGCATTCTGGACTGTGATAATTACCCACAGTATGGAGGCTTCTCTAAGACAGAGCTTCTACCGTGTCTGATAATAGGATTCCTTAAACGGTGATATATTTTTATAGACACACCACCATCCTCATTTCAACCTTGTCACTTATATTGGATAGGGAAATAAACATCCTTCACACATTTTTTTCTTTACTGAAGTATGGCTCCCTGCTGTTCTGACAATTTGCAATGTCACCTGAATGTTACCTTGAATCATGGTTTAATTGGCCGGGGCAAAGTAACATCTCATTTATTTCTACTGTTTCTTTGCCTTGCAATGCAATGATTGCCAAGACACAAAAACTTAAATGGAACTCTGATTAAAACTGAATGTGGAAAAAGATGGAGCAGTTGTGTGTCTGGCATAGTTTGCCCCTTATTACAAAAGGTCAAGGTGACTCAAATTTTTATTTACTTGGCTAAAAACAATTCTGGGACATAGCATAAGCCACATTACAATTTATTTCACTCAGCAAAAATCAATTCCTTCTGAATAATCAGTCCTTAACATGTTGGTCTACATATGCTTTTATCATTAATTGGAAATTATGTAAGATAAAAAAGATATGATAGGTTGTTTTAATATTTAGGTGTACCTCTTGAATAATATTGAAAATATTTTATAATTCTATTGCTTCATCAAAGATAGCACTTTAAGAGCTAGATTCAGGACTTATTATTATAAATAAACAATGAAGACTAGAAGGCTTGCTCTTCTCTAGGAAAATTTTAGGCTCATAAAATGTCTTACGGGTTAATCCTCCTATGGGTTTATTATTATGCTTTCTTCTACTTTAGTTCAGATCTCTGTGAACATTTACAAATGACATTTGCTAATTGAATTTTCAAGCTGCTTGGTAGCTCACATTGGGGCAGTTATCTATACATTTAATTCCTTGTCAATTCAAATTAAATAACATGTAGAGAACATGCATATAGCAGAAATGCATCAATTAATTAATAAAATGGAAATACTACTTTTTAAATATGTATGTGTTTTCTTCTGCACTTTTATGTGTCTGATCTTCTCTCTAGTGATTGGAGGGTAGTAGATGAGTACTGTCTTATTAGGAATAAAAAGAAAACAAAAATCTCTTCATGTTTTTGCCAGTGTTTAGAATCAGAGATTTTCCAAGAGGAAATATTTTATTTTAGACACTTTTAGCTCCCATTTTGTATATCAAGAGCCAAAGGTGGTGGCCTGGATCATAGTGTTTTTATTATTTTAGGTATTTTTATTATTTTATGTTTTAAAAGTCGTGGGACACCCACTCCATCCAGACTGAGGGATTTTTGGAAGAAAATGGTGGGAACATGTAGGGAATATCAGAAGATTAAGTCTTGTTAGAATATGAAACAATAATAGGTAAATACAGATGGAAAAGGGTCATTTGTCTCAGCTTCTGTTTGGGATAATGGGAGAAGATAACCTTGTGGGGTGTTCCATTAACAACCTCAAGCTACAGAGGGTGACAGAGTTAGCACTTCTCAACCACTCAACAATTGTACTATAAAGGAATTCAGCTGTCCCTGCCTGCCCTGTGGGGAGGTGGAGGGTGGGTGTCTAGGGCTGGAAGGCAAGCTGACCAGAAGAAGGTTTGCAAAGGTGAGAGAAGTGGAGAGCAGTACTATGGTTCCTTAGCTAAAATCTGTAAGATCGTCAACCTGGCCTGAGGATAGATAGATTATCGCTGCTGGGTATCAGGTGGAGATAAATGAACAGAGGCATCGCTGGGCCTTCCTCAAACCAAAGAACAAAATTGTATTGCAGAAGATCGTGCATTAATAGTAGACCCCAGTAAAATGCCAACTCACCAAACAGACATCAGCCACAGCACATCAAATAACAAGACGTCAATTTTGTCCTCGAATACATTTATCCTCACACTAGTTTTAGTCTTAAAATTGGGATCACTAATAATATAGTCAGTGATCAGCATCTAAGCACCTGCTGTCCTGTGCTTATATAATATTTAATATTGCAATCCTATCTGTTTTGTTGTTCCGTATTTGGCTGAGCCTTCTGAGTAACACATTGTTTTTTAAGATGTGTTAATAGTTGTAATCAGGCTAATGTCAAGTCCTGCTGGCCTGGGAGCTCTCTGTTCTTGAAGGGGTTGCTGAGCTATTCTCAGCTCCATTATGAGTTTACCTAAGAGTTTCACTGTCAGGGGATAATCTTTCCACTGTATTTTCAAGTCAGCCTTTTGAAGTTTAGATTTACTTTTGAGTTATTTGTAAAATATACTAGAAAATAATCATTACACTTTCCCTATTTTTCATATACTTAAACCTTTAAAGAATTATCTTCAAGTTTTTTTTAAAATCCCAAAATTTTTAAGAAAAAATTTTTTTTCAGAAAGCTGTTTAAAAATTCCAAAAGAATTCCAAGTTTTGACATTAATGAACTAGCGGCTCATTAAAAGTTGTCAACATTTGTCACAAAGGGATAAATGTTAGTAGAATTGTAGAATTGATGGGGCTACATTGTATTATTTTTTGTTTGGATAGTTTTATTTTAATAATTAGTAAGTTTTTGCATTAGGGGTCACAAAGTTGAATTTTGTTTGGCTTATGGTATTAGTGCAGTGAAAAGAGAAATTACTTACAAATTCTCAAAAATAGGATAATTTACTAACATTTTAAAACCTTGAGATTTCACGGAAGAATCGGG